>NW_023339762.1:26638096-26640924 GCF_004916995.1 Morone saxatilis | reverse complement strand
TACAGCAGGACCCCATGGTAGACTATTGCTGTCAGGTTCAAGGCAAAGTTTAAACCTTCATGAGCCAGATACGGAAGTGGCTCAACATGCAGCTTAAGCTCCACAAAAGGAAGAGGGACCACGCCAGTCTCGCAGATCAGGGGAGTGACACCTGTGTCAGAATCAGCTTCCATCATGGAGGCAGATGTCAGCGAAGAGGCTGATGACACTTTGGTGGGTGAAGCCCCCAATGAGCCCATCGAGCCACATATGAGAGATGAATTTGAGTCACCAATCACTGGTGAAACAGGTGAACCATCCAGGTGAACCACAGCACTACCAATCAAGCAGAGACCAGCTGCAGGCTCATGGTCATGGCACTATTCAGCAAAATTATGAAAAGTCAGATTAATTTGAACGTTTTGTTTACACAGATTTGATTGGCTGAGCAACATCATGTGAGAACTTGCATGCAATTGGTCTGTAAGCTTCCTGATCTGATAAACAAATGCTGTAAAGACTATAAAAGCTGTGCTGGTTAAAACAGAAGCGCCCCGTCAAATTTAGAATCCCTCAATAATTAATTGATTATCAGTCTGGGTCCGTATAGGACAGCGTCCGGGTCTGGACTCAGACCGCGGCCCGCCTGTTAGTGACCTCTGCTCTAAACAATGATTTCTATACTTTATTCCTTCCTTTTTTTGGGTAATATTTGAAAATGACATACGTCTCTACCTGTGAGGTACCTTTGAATGACCGAGTGACGAAGTGCTCATGAGGGAAAAAATAGCTGTGGGAGAAAAGTTAGTTCTGCTAGTTTCGGTGCGATTTTCTTCCCAGGTGCTGATGAGACCCCTTGAGGTTTCTGCTGAATGAATCTGACTGATTTCACACTTCATGTAATCATCGAGCGCCAAACCTCCTCGACCCCCCGAGGGACCGTCTTTACAACACAGCATGGGTACAACACAACTCCCGCTGAGGTTAATGTGTGCCAGTGACCCAAAATAACAAAGAAGGGATAAAGGGAGAGCTTGTGGGAGGTTGAGTGTATATGTGAGGAGGGTGGGAACGCAGTGGGGGGCGCCAGCCAGGCAGCGCAGCGATACGGTGTCCAACAGTAATTCAATTCTGTTTCTGCGTTAAACTGTTTCAAAGATAATGTCCAATCCATATGTTCAAAATAATTAGGATCTGAGTGCAGCAAGTGGAGCCTTTGATGTGTGCACTGCATACGAGCTGCATGCTGTGAATGCATTAAGGCTCTACATGGTTCCTAATAATGGAACTTAAATATGTCCTACTTAGACAGTCCTCTCTGCAGGAGGGGAACACTGAACGTCTAGAGATTAATAAGTAAGCACGAGTTGAACTTTCCTGTCTTCAGTTCATAACTTTACGAGTTTTTATTTAAGGTTATATATCTGAAATTTATAACTTGATGTCACACTACAGCATCAGCATCGCAGACCAAAATAATGAGACAGAAACAAGATAAAAATCACTAAAACTGTCTCAGTGAGTCTGTCCAACAACCACTCTCTCTACTCTGGTGTGGACGCTGGTAAGAAACCTAATTCAGTTACGTTCACGATGGGAAAATATTTGTGAAAAGTTCATAATTTTGCTAAACTTTCATGCAAAAGTGAGGACGTTTTTACGAATTTCTAAGTTTCTGTCAAACTTTTATAATGCGATACTTCAACATGGGCATAAATGGAAACATGGCTGGCACAATGCAGTCATTTAAAGTTCTCAAGATATTGCATTTTTAAATAAGAAAGCCAAACCTGAGACCGAAGCTTATTTAACACATAAAACACAGGTCTTCTGCTCTGGTAGTAGAACTATAGGCTACACAACTTTTAACAGATCCAGAGTTTTAATTTACATTTTTTATTTACATTTTATACATTTTATATTTACAGTTTTATGCCTCTTGATTTTTCTGTACTTTCAGCTTTTCATTTGTGTTTAATCTGCAAAAAGCTCTCGAGGAGTGAAGTCAAAACAACGTTTTTTTTCACCATTAACATCCATGTTGTTCTGACATTAGCGGAGCTTCTAACAGCTTCCAGAACATCATGAAAACAACTTCACATAAAATAGTCAGGTTTTATTTCAATCTGAGCTCATGCTGGGAGATAATTATTCTATTAATGTTATCTCTGCGGGGCGCAAACCCTCATTTATCATCCTCCACTGAATTCTGTTTGTGGCCATAAGAGATCTCTGATAAACCGGTAATTATATATTCTAGTACTATAATTTTGCCTAATTAACGTTAACAAGGCGGTTTATTAAATGAAGGATCTGTATCAGGTTTTATCTGTTGTTTTCGTTTTCATTGATAAAAAAAGGGAAAATTACAAGTGGTGGAAAAATCTTTACTTAATAACTTGAAAACACTAAAACCACACTGATAGTTCAAACCTTATTTACAAGTTATATAAGATAGATAGATACTTTATTTATCCAGAGGGAAATTCAAGTATCCAGTAGCATACAAAATACAAAACATACATTAAACAGAGTCCAACACAGAGTCCAACACAGAGTCCACAACACAGAGTCCAACACAGAGTCCAACACAGTCCACAACACAGAGTCCAAAGTCAAACTAACATTACTGCAAAGCTCGTGGAACATATTGTGTAATTGGGCTTTTAGCTGGATAACATTAGCTTGATTGCTCACTTAACGTTATCTCTATCTAAATACTATCTGAGTGGATTTGTTAGTTGGCTAACGTTAGCTTTCCCAGCTAACATAATCCATGATTATGTAAGTAAGTAAGTAATAAAACTTTATTTATATAGCACCTCTTTGACACAGAGATCCAAAGTGCT
>NW_023339762.1:26637872-26637996 GCF_004916995.1 Morone saxatilis | reverse complement strand
AGAGTCCAACACAGAGTCCAAAGTACTTTTCATACAGTTGAATCTCAGCAGTGGTACTGACAGTAGTGCTGATAAATCTGGGCTAGCTCACCGTCTGTTTCTGTGTGACAAACAAACTGCAGCA
>NW_023339762.1:26632538-26637848 GCF_004916995.1 Morone saxatilis | reverse complement strand
CTTCTTTATCAGCGTGGAGACCCTCAGCTTGAACCCAATTCAACAAGTCAAATCCAATTTCACAGCAAAGAGCTCTGAACTAGTTTGTCAGAAAGATTCACAGAGAAGAAATTACATGAACAGAACGTCTCAGTGTTTTGCTCGTGTACAAAATAACTCATCTATTGATGTTTAAAATGTGAAATATGTTGAACTAATTAATAAACTCGTCATGTGTTTGGATCCTCTTGATGCCTGCAGAGCACTGATCATTAACACCTCGCTGTGTGAATCTCTCTGTCAGCAGACTGTTAGAGGGGCGATGGTGGAAAGAATACAAACTAATCCAGTGTGCAGAAAGTTGGGATGCATTCATGGCTGGTTCGGTTCGGGCTCACACAGAGTTTCTTCGGGCTCAGGTCTGCCTAATTTTTAGGGCCCAATCAAAGCTCTAAAATAAATGCTGAGATATAATCCTACTGTGTATGTTCTTTGAGTTTTCTTACACCTCTTAAAGCAGCCTCAGGAATCCCCCATATGAAGCTCTGGCAGATACTGTATCATGTTTCATCTACCATGCGCACACTGATGTGGAGTTTTGCTCAAGGAAACTTTGACATGCAGCAAGAGGAGCTGGGGATCGAACCACCAACCTTCTGACTAGCAGACGACCTGCTCTACCTCCTGAGAAACAACAGATCAGTCGGACAGCAGTTAAGTCCAGCAGTAGCAAGACAGATCAGCAACACAACTGAGCTCCAACTAGGCAAGGTCACTGCAGAAATCTGTCGGAAAAGTAACAAACACAAAGACATGTAATTCTGAAATGAGACACTAATGATTCCCTGGTATTGTATAAAATATATGTATTTAAAGGTAAACAATGTCACTTTTATAAAGGTGGAAAATAAACGTCTACATTAAACAAATGTTAAGAACTTTATCAGATTGCATCGAATCAATCAGAATCGGCTTTCTAGTGTCTGAACTGCTGCTCTGCCTCACTGCTCTCAGGCTCACTTGTCCTTTATCTTGTCATTGAAGCCGTTAGCCACTTTAGCCTCTGCAGACCTGCATCAGCTGCCCCACGCTCACCTCGCAGGCCGCCCATGATGGAAGTCTCCTGGGCGGGTTAAGCTTCTCCGTGACCCTCTTAAGCTCTTTTCAGACCAAAGTGAAAGGCGGTAAAAGTTTAGAGGCAACTGTCCTCACAGAACTCACACTATTAACGGTATGTTTGTTAGTGACTCTAAAATCCTGCTTTTGTGTTGGAAAGCATCGTCAGGTATCTGCAGAATTTACAGTACGTGCTGTCCCTCAATTACTTTATGATTGCAGATTATATCAGGAGGATTTAGAGAGACGGGTTTAACAGGGAAGCAAAAATCTAACTGAAAAATAAGTATCTGATTTCCTCCCTTCCTGCTGTGAGTCCATTGTGCAAAAATGTGTTCAAAAGTTTATCTAACATGAGACGTCAGCAGTCGGAGTTAATCCGATCAGCTGGATTTTCTCTTGACTTTTTAGTACAAAATGTCTTCTTTACTGTCCGTCCACTGCAGCTGAAACTCTATCAGAACAATTACAAAGAAATTCTGGACTGAAAACACAGAAACTTTGGAAAATCAGTCCATCTAAAGATAGTTTACAGAGTATACTTCATTATCTGCCACTGTACAAAAAAGCCAGAATATCTCAGATATGGACGCTGCCATCATTTGGAGCCAGAGTCTGTGCAGTAGTGATCGGGGGGTCGGTGCCGCGGTATGCGGCCATCAGCGCTCATCTGTCAACCATGACGAGGATCCAGGATGTTGATGGAGCAGGTCTCTGTAAAGATCTCTGATTTCTTGTTGTTTGGTCAACCTGGAGTCCCCTTTCGTCCAGACCGGATGTTAACCAGGAGCTAACTTTTCAAAGCAGTTAGACAAACAACCACAAAAACACTGAAGAATAGACTCAAGAACTCGCAAACAAATGTTTTATCAAATGCTTAGTATTTAAATCATGTCTTCTATGACACAACTTTTGCAACTTCAGTGGGTAGAGCTGGCGACCCATGTACGGAGTTGCTGCAGCAGGCCCGGGTTCGAGTCCGACCTGTGGCCCTTTTCTGCGTGTCATCCCCTCTCTCTCTACCCCCTTTCCTGTCTATCTACAGCTATCACTATCTAATAAAAAAAACAATAAAAGGCCAAAAAAAAAAAAAACTTTAAAATAATGAATCAGATTTTTATTTTGATTTAAATATTTAAATTATCATTTGAGCTTAAGCTTGCCAATTAATGAATTTAGCACATTCCAGTGATATATTATGGAAACAAGTAGAATATTTAGCAAAAAAGCACACTGATTTCTTCACTTATAGGTTGATATGAAATGCACCCCTAATTATAGAATGACTCATATCAATATTGTACTGAAGCAGCCTAAATGTTACTTTTCACAAAAACAGTTTTCAGTTTAAAGAAGGGACCTGACACACGAGTCAAAATATAAAGTTAATATTCTAAGAAAAACAAAGGGAAAGAGAAAAACTTTCCGTGACAGTAACGGCTTATCCTGCAGGTGGTATAAACACAGTGGGGTTTATGTTTCTGTTTTAATAGGCAGATTATAGCAGCCTCATGGGTCTCTTCAGAGATAAAGATCAGATGTAAACAGAGATCATAAAACAGATACAAGCACCTCATGCATGTGTGGGACTGTTTGTGTCTTTGTTTACCTCCATAAATCAACCCACTGCAGCGACGTGACTGAAGGACTCAATCCCTCCCTGCGAGAGCAAATCCCTCAGTGTGTGGCAAGATCCTGAACTTTCTGATTGATGCAGTTGGATTATTATTATTTTTTTTATAGATTTGTTTGTTCAGTCATGATGTATTTCTTTTATTGATTCCAAACAAGACTGAGGCCCTTTTACAGGTTGAACTGAGTGCAGTTAGATTAGAAGTAAACAGGAATATCAAGCAGCAGCCACAGCAACAACGTAAAGGACCAACATGAAGGAAGTTCAACACATTTATCTCGACGCTTATCTAAAAATAATGTATTTATCTAAAAGCTTGTGTGCGAGTCAGAAATTACACTTAAAATAATGTTTCCAAGTTACAGACCTACGTTAAATGTACTCCGCCTTTGATTGGCTGGTTCGTTCAGATTAGGCATAACAAGTTTTGAGTTAGCAAACATTATTCAATTATCTACCTTAAAAAATGTATAAAAATTACATTTTGCTGTTCATAAATATATTTTTAGCGGTCTGGCAACTGACCCTAAGTCCTGCTCCTTTTTGTACTTAAAATATGCCACGTGCTGGGCTAAAGGCTAAAGATGGTTAAAAGATAAAAGATACATATATATAGTCACATCTTAAGTTAGCAAAACACTAGTTACGCAACTAATGATCAATGTAAACTGGCTATGTAGTTAGCTAGTGTTTTGCTAACATTAGTTTTCAGATGTCATAGATATATACACGTAGATGCCTCTGATGCTGCTGTCCATTGGAACGATACGCCAACGCGGCCGCCATCTTGTGCCGGGGGAAGCCGTGTCTACTTACTGCATTAGTCAACAGAGGCAGAGCTCTATCAACGATTAAAATCACCATAACTCACTGAATTTTCAACCGATTTTCAAGCCATTTGGTTTAATATAAATGTCAGACATATATTTGTGATACAAAATAGATTGATTCGTTTTTATATATATATTTTTTTATTTATATCATCTTTCTCCTTCTTCTCTTCCTCTTCCCTCCTCCTTCTCTTCCTCTTCTCTCCTCTTCGTCCTCCTCCTCCCCTCCTTCTCCTCCTCCTCCTGTTCCTCTTTCCTCCTCCTCCTCCTCCTCCTTCTCTTCCTCTTTCCTCCTCTTCGTCCTCCTCTTTCCTCCTCCTCCTTCTCTTTCTCCTCCTCCTTCTCTTCATCCTCTTCCTTCTCCTCCTGCTCTCTTCCTCCTCCTCCTCTCCTGCTCCTCTCCTGCTCCTCTCCTCGTCCTTCTCCTCCTCCTCCTCCTCTCCTCGTCCTTCTCCTCCTTCTCCTCCTCTCCTTCTCTTTTCCTTCTCCTCTCCTCGTCCTTCTCCTCCTCCTCTCCTTCTTCCTCCTCCTCCTCCCTCCTCCGCTTCCCTCACCCCCTTTTGTGTGCAAATGTAAATTACAGAGTGTGTAATGCAGACCAGTTTTATAATATGCAGCTTATAGCACCATGATATCATCCCTTATCCCAAATAAACTTTGTCTTTTCACAGTTAGTATCTCAATTTGTGTTCCTTGTTCAGCCATGACACACACACATGATAACCTTATAACACACAATATTAATAACCCTGCAACAACACTACTTTGCACATCTTCTTTCTCAAGCTGAAGCCATAAAATCAGGTTGAATGCAACATAACAGGGTAAAAGAATCCATTTTATTTATTCTTGACATGCCTGTCCTCCAGTATTTCTGTAATACTGGAGGTGTAAGTGTAATAATTTTGTATTTCTATATTATTTAGACAAAGATTTCAGGTATTTTAGGATAACTCAATCATGCGTTGTTGTTAAAAAAAAAAAGTATGTCTTCTCTGTTAATAGAATTGTGCATTTTCAGGGAGGTGACGCTGACTAAATACGTTTTTAAAGGTTTATATGAGGGTGAAATATTAAGATTATATGAGAATTTGCTCAAAAGCTAGTTTCATTTATGTTGTACATCAAATTCAACACGTGAAATGTTTTTTCATGTTTCTTCGTCTGACAAGCTGTCAGAAACCCCGGCCCAAGATGGCGGCCGTGTTGACGTGCCTGACAAGCCCGAATGCGGCATCTATGTGTATATATCTATGTGTATATATCTATGTGTATATATCTATGTGTATATATCTATGTGTTTATATCTATGGGCCGCTCGCTGTCCTCACAAGCCGCAGAGGCTGCCATACCGGAGAGAAGGTTTAGAAGAAGACAGACTTTCTTCAGAGTTCAGGTTGACAGCAGGGATTGCTGAGTCAGTGAAAGACGGTTCACCTTCATTGTTTCTACATTTACACGTTCAGTCTGTAACATTAAAGGAGATGTTACCTTTATATTGGCTGTATTTATATATATGTTTTATTTAAATAGTCACTTTGTTGTTACAAATAACTGAACTATCTGTAGCCGGACTATCCATATAAAATAAATTCCATATTTATAAAAGTCCTGAATATACGGTGATACAGTACTTTTTTGTGTACACATACAAGGGATTTGACTCCGGTTTTAACTCACATTTACAGGGAGACAGAAATTGACATACAGCTAAAAACATAAACATATTAACTTGTAAAACAAAACTGACAG
>NW_023339762.1:26628071-26632513 GCF_004916995.1 Morone saxatilis | reverse complement strand
GACAGTTCAGCGGGTGCTGACAAGCGTTCAGAGAAATTTAGCCACTGAGGGATTACAGGACGACCACACAGCGGTAACCACTGTAATAGGGGATAAACATTACATTTTTGGCTCTTTTTATTTTTGTGAACGCATATATATATCAGCGAGGCGCCGTTAAAAGTTGAAAGGCAAGCCCTGAATACAGTCAATCTCTCTCAAAACATGTCCACCAGTACCGCTCTCTGTTTGTTTCGAGCTCGCACGGGAAGCCCCGAATATATCACCCCGGCTATCGTTGTTCACGTTTAGTATTGTCTAGAGTATGGAATTGTGCGCACGTTATAGGAAATAAGACAGATGAAAAAAGCGCCAGCATATGAGACTAACAACCGGAGACCATGCTTTGAATTAGAGAAAAGAGTAAAGAGCATTGGTGTGTTACTATGTGGATATCAGTCTATATCTATTGTAAGGCTACAAAGGTTAGGGACTGTTTTCAAAATCCTACAGAGAGAGTTTTGCATGTGAAGAGTGGGGAGGCCTGTGGTTGTGTATAAATGTGTGTCTATCTATATTTCTCGGTTTGGTTTTTTAAGTATTAAGGTCTATAAGTACCGTGTGTTAATGTGTGTTGTGCCGGTGCAGTGTACACCCATCTTCCTCCTCCCCTCCATCCCTCCCCTCCCCTCGACCGACAACGTTAGCATCGGTCTGGGAGAGTGTGTGATGCTCCTAAAAGTTGTAAACTTAACTCCTGGTGGTAACGTTCAATCCATTATCAGGCACATTCACATAAAAAAAGGAGGAGAGAAGAGCAGTAAGGCTACTGTTTGTATAAGAATAAAGATTGAAGGTAAATATTAATACCACAGATGGAGTCGGCAGCATCAGCAGCTACTGTCGGTTTATTTTACTGAGAAGCAGAAGAGGAGGCTGCTGAGCTCAGGAGGAAGAGGATGGTGCTTTCTTAGCATTTGTCTCTGTGTGTCTTATGAAGTTTACCTAAAGCAGTGCTTAACTGAACAGGTTAAATACATAAACAGTAGATAGAAATGTTGCTTCTGGCTCCAGTGGACTGTGGAGGAGTGAGGAGGCCTGTGGCCGGCTGGCAAGAAGCTCGCCCTGGCTGGCTCGCCAACTCTCTCTGCTGGTGCTTCTGGAGCAAAACGTTTGAGCACTAACTAAAATCTACACTGTTGATTTCTCAGTTCAGATATCTCAGAAGTGAAATTTGAGGTGAAGTAACGCACGAAAATAGTAGAAAAAAAAAAAACTGGACGCAATGCATTATGGGGTGGTTGAGAATGTGTGTAAGCTACATACACTACAGACTTAATTTGATGTCACAGTTGAGATTTCAAACACAGCCAAAGAAATGTTTACCACCTTTGTTCAATATGAAAATGACAGTGTTATAATTCATGTTCCAGGGTGGAAGTCGTATTAACAAAGTAAAGTGTTGCAGGAACATGTTAACATTTCAACCCATGTTTTCACATGTTCTTTGATTGAACGGACACGCTCTGTGTTGCTTTACGTCCGGTGGTCTAAAGCTCTGGTGCTACCAACACTCCCCTGGTGCTCCGAGCACCCAGTCCCGAGCAGTACGGCAAAGCTAATGAGCTAACAGCAGCTACATTTGGCAGAAATTACTTCACTGTCCATCAGGAAACTCTGTAAAACGCTGAGAGAAACCGAGAAAACATTTTCTCCATTAAATATGATCCAGTCGCACCAAAGGAGATAGTTGGTGGTAACTTAGTGCCGTAAAGAGTTACACACTTATATTGTGCAAGAACAGGAGTACAGAGGAAGCATTCACCCTGTTACAGTCAGTGTAACAGCTAAATGACTGTGGAGCTGCTATTTCAAGGTATAAAGGTTACATGATAGGACTGTAAAAGAACTTTAACCTAACCTTTAAAACATCATTATTTTTTCAGTAATAACGCTTCTCGTTTCCTCCTTCAGGCGGAACAACTGACAGCTGATTGCAGCACTTTCAACCCTTTTCTCTCTCAATTCCAACTTCTTGAAATTAACTTTGCAGAACGAGCTGCAGATCACAGACGGATGAGCTGTAAATGTGGAGGAAAGTGAAATCTGCGAGGGGAGCCTCTCTGGGCCGCTTTGGTGACAGTTTAATCTCAGGCACCGAATGAAGAAAAATGCTCCCAAAAGTTTCAGGGTGCAATGAATAAATATGAGAACTGACCAGCTGTGACGATTAAAGGGTCAGTTTGTAAATTACAATTCACTAAAATCAGTAAATGGCGATGTCAGTGTCACAGTGTGTTTAACATTTGGTTGTTTCTTTATTTATTGATTTTTTTTCACAAAAAGCAATGTTATCCATAAGAAATACAAATGGATATATAAACAATAAAAAAATAAGTATCTTGTACCAGAAATAGTCTCTCAAACTTATTTTCATTAAGACTGACTTATAGTCTTTCTTTTCATTATTAATTATAGATTTTAAATATAATAGGCTACAAATTTGTGTAAAAATAACTATTTATATAGCACATTTTAAAAACAGAGTTGATGATACACAGAATGTAATTAAACATAAAAATACAGACCTCCACAATACAACAATAAGAGCAGAATAGGAGCCATAAAAATAAAATTAGATATAATAAAGTAAAAAGACAACATCACATAAAGACAAGTCTATAAAAATGGACGTACAGACGTATATTTTCTTGTAAATCAGCCAAGCAGGGAAATAAATCTTTAAAACAATGTAGATGTGCAGCTTCCACTAAAGTGGAGTCAAGGGTTGAGAGAGGGAAGAGATGATAGTTACTGGTAGGAGCTCTAAATTGGTAGTGACTTTGAAATTGGATCCATATTTTGAAAGTAAAATAGGGTTTAAAGACCTTCTTGATTTTAAGGGGTTGTTTCCACAGAGCCTTCACTCTCTGATGAACAGCGACCAAAGAGCTGATAGAGGAATGAAAAGAAAACACTGAAGAAGCCTTATTATTACTTATTATTTATGATTGTAAATAATCTGCTCAAAATTCATCCAAATCTCTGGTTTTACACAAACTTTCTGCAGCTGTTGTGTCCTGTTATTGTTAAATATAATGTGACATATTCAGTTTATTCACTGATAGAAAAGGAACCTGTGCTGATGGTTGAACAGATCAGAGATCATAAAAACAACAATAGCACATCAGTTTCTGTGTGGTTGTTTGTGTTGAAATCTCTCAGGCTGCTTTCTTCCAGTCGCTTTATTTGTGACAAGAATAACATCTATCTTCATGGTCACTTTGGCTGCCATTGTAACCGTTAGACGAACAGTTTCCTCACGTCACTGACTGACGGCAGTTATACTTTTTTGCTGTGCATGTGTTGTCAAATTTCTGAGGATTTTTTTCACAATTTGTTTGTGATGTGTCAGCAACAGCCCCGGCGCTTCAAAACCTGGACGAGCCCCCATTTGTTATGAGCTTGTAAGAAATGGGGGCTTGTCCGGGGGCTTGATGGCAGTGGATGACTGCATTAAAAATGGGTAATACCTGAAACTCAAAAGTTGTGGAGGCAATGACGATAAGTTGAGGCTGTCCAGCTAGAAAGAGTGCAGCCTGTAAGAGCACCTCTCAGTTGCAGGCAGGTGCCCTGACAAACCACCGTAGCTCCTTCAAGACAGCGGAGCCAGATGGGTGGCATAGATAAATCCGGATTTTATCATTCAAAGTTTAACTAAAACCCTAATTTCTGCCTGTACATTTTAGGAATTATTTAATTATATATTTTTAATGCTTGTTTTTAAAGCACAAAACTGCCTCTAGTGTTTCTGCTCCAGACTACTAGATCTTGATTTCAATGATTTCTGTGTTATTTGATATATAACAAATATGAAAAAGGCTCGTTGCTCTATATCAGTGTTTCTCCAATGGGGGTACCCCTAGGGGTAGATTGGGGTGCTGCAGGGGGTACGTGGGATTTTTTATTTTTGTTAATTAAAAAAATATAAGTAATGCATAATTCCCAAAATTATTTTACTACAATAACTTGTATAAAATAATAAAATGTTGATGTGAGTTTAATAAACCACATTTTAAATTCAACATTCCTCATTTTTATTGCAGCTGTACGCTGTCAGTGGCCCTGAAACCTCTGGAAATACTTCAATGCACTCAGTGTTTTTGCAATTTGAGCTTCTCATATTCATATCATTCTGTGATCATTTGTTTCTGAGTTACTTCTCCTAAGGGTCCCTTAGGAGCAAGAGATAAGCTAAAAAGAGACAAGACACCAGTAAGACAAAGGAGGTTGAATTGAGAAAACCATTTGAGCAATACTTGAGAAGTGGGATAAACAGAGGAGATCTCATAATTGTATACCCCTGATCTCAATTATGTCTTGGTTATTTGAAGGAGAATTAAAGAGAATAACATGAGATGAATTTGAGACTTTTATGAGACAAATCTGAGAAGTATGAGCCT
>NW_023339762.1:26619756-26628046 GCF_004916995.1 Morone saxatilis | reverse complement strand
GAATCGTATAACACTGTCATTTTCATAATTGAAACAAAGGTCGGAAACACTTTCTTGGCACCTGTGTTTGAAACTCTCCAACTGCTGACATCAAATTAAGTCTGAAGTCGTATGTAGCTACACAACATTCTACAACCACCCCATAATGCATATGCAGTCCCCAGTTTTTTTTTTTCTACATTTTGTGCGTTACTATCACTCAAAATTTCATTCTGAATATCTGAACTGACGAAACAAACAGTGTAGATTTAGTTAGTGCCAAACGTTTTGCTCCAGAGCAACAACCAGAAGCAGGAGAGAGTTGGCGAGCCAGCCAGGGCAGCTTCTTGCCAGCGGCACAGGCTCACTCACACTCACAGTCCACTGGAGCAGAAGCAACATTTTATTACTGCTTTATGTAATTTAACCTGTTCCAGTCTAACGCACTGCCTTTAGGTAAAACTCATCAAAAACACACAGAGACAAATGAAGAAAGCACCATCCTCTTCCTCCTGAGCTCAGCAGGTCTTCTGCTTCTCAGTAAAATAAACCGACAGTAGCTGCTGATGCTGCCGACTCCATCTGTGGTATTAATATTTACCTTCATTCTTTATTCTTATACAAACAGTAGCCTTACTGCTCTTCTCTCCTCCTTTTTTTATGTTAATGTGCCTGAAAATGATTCTGGAGAATAATCCACTGAGAGAGGAAATGTTGATTTATGAACTGTTTGCATTCAGCTCGGACCGCAATGTCGCGATCAGTCTCCACAGTCGGAGCTGGTTGTGATCGATATCGGTCATGTGATACAGAGAAGACGTATGTTTGAATAAACTCCAGTATGAACAGTCGGTTAGCGCAGTACGTTGTGATTTCAAACACAGCCTTTGTGGGGTTTAAACTCTGAGGTCATAGTAAATAAGGGAAGCATACACGAGGGATAAATTAACAGAAATGTATCACTGGTTGCAGGGGAGCCTCCTCACTGCCAGGATAACAGAGTGCCTCCAGCTCCAACAATCAGGAGCCAACAAAAACACACCACAGCAACAACATAACACACACAAGCCCTTGGAGAGACCCCGGGGCCGTCACTGTCTTCAGCATCATCTCCGGCGCCGCAGAAGACAGCTGATGTTGAGAAGCTCTCAGCGACACACCACCGCTCGTAAGTGCTGCTTTGGGAGAAAATTTAAGAGTGTTCAGGAAACGAGGCTCTCGACTTTTATCACCAGCACACTCGAAAACTCAGCGAATCAGACGCTACACGCGTTTAATCTGTGACACCAATCAGCAAACACTTCTGTCTCATCTATGGAAGTTAATTCCTGCCCATATGACGGAAAATAAAGGATTCTGTGAGAATATTGATTTAGTATCTCAAAATAATGAGAAAATTTCCCTTTAAATTGACTTACAAAATCTTTTTTTGTCACATTAGCAGAAATTAGGTTCCATACTCATCCGACGTCCTCTGATGTTGTGTACCCAACAGAAACTCATTACTGCCGACTTTTTAAAAGAAGTGAAGCGAGTGCTCTCAGGTCTCTGCTCCTCGTGATGAATGGCTCTTTGTAAACACACTGTAAGTTTAAAGAATAAATTCCCTGATTCTCTCCGGACCGTCGCTCACACTGGATGTGTATCCCTGTCACGGCTCTCGGCCTGGGACTGTCGGATACAACAAAGCCGCTCAACTGAACAAGAAAACAAATTAATTTCTGTCACAGTAGCCGAGCTGAAAACTTCCCAAACTTTCAGCACAACTTTTTTCCTCTGGCAGGTGGACGAGCGCACGTTACTTCTGTTTGTGTCAGGTCGTGATAGTGTATTTTGTTGAAAGAGCAGGCTTTATTTTATTCATAATGTCTGACCAGGAGTCTCTTTTGTCCTCAGCCTGCCATCACAACAAGTCAGACTTCAAGAAAATGTCACAAGACAAAGGACGTTTGATTCCCGTTGGAGCGCCGCTCTCACTGGCTGTTTATTGCTCACGTTTTATCGCGAAACGGAACTGAACTAAAGGATTTGTACAAAGATCACCGGCTGCCGAACCACAGATTGTTGATGAGATATGCATTAACATTCACAAGACTTCGAGCTGGAGTCTTGTTGTCCAGAGATGACATTTCACTTGACATTTGTCGGGCTGGACCGGATTAAGGAACCGAACGCCATCGCGCACTGCTGCCGTCAGATGTCCCTAGCTCTCCTCAGATAAACAACTGTGTAATTTATGTAATAATATTAGCAGTATGAATCCAACTAAAAGCTCCCTGCACCAAACTCCCTTTAAGAAATCTCCACACTACAGAAACACTAGCTAACTGCTAAAGTCTGATAAGGCTGTCTGACGTTGACTGCTGGTAGTTATTAGTTTGATTGATGCTTTAATAATTGATGCTGATCAGGCTCATTATCAGCTTATTGTCCACAGTTTAGTTTGCTGTAAATAGTCGCCCTTTGTGCCTGTTTTTAAAATACTTTCCTAATTAAACATGATGTGCTTGTTGACTATGAGTCCTGATGAAATGAAGAAGAGCTCCACAAACATTAAGTTTGACACATTATCCCCTCATTAAGTTGTTGTGTTAGCAAACACCCAGCAGACACACAGAAACGTGAGTCTTTGTCCACTATTTTCTCCGGTTTCATTCAGAGATAACAGAGAGTCACTGAAGTGTCATCT
Source organism: Morone saxatilis (assembly GCF_004916995.1). Lineage (NCBI taxonomy): Eukaryota > Metazoa > Chordata > Actinopteri > Moronidae > Morone > Morone saxatilis. The sequence goes on along the minus strand of NW_023339762.1, from coordinate 26,625,378 downwards.
GTCACATTCAGTCGGCTGAGTCTGGTAAGCTAGTTGGTACAACAATGTTGTTATTCAAGGCCACGCCCCCCAAACACCTGTGCCAGTCTCTGACGCATTTTTAAACCAGAGTCTGCATAAAACACTCCCACTGTGAGCCAAGCGAAGCCGCTAACCGCTACCTCTAACCCTAGAACTGGGGAACATGGGAATTATAGCAGCCCATTACTACACGTACCTCCAGATGGACTGTTTAGTGTCCTGAGCTGTCATGTTCAATCCTTTTTTACTCTTTTCGGCTTTGTGCTTCTTCGACAAAGTAAACTTTCTTCAGCCATCTGTTCAGTTCTCAGTCCGAACCTCAGCAAGCTGAGCGGGTTGCAGCAGCAGTGATATGCAGAGATATTCTGAGCTGCTGGAGGAGCTGATCCCAGCGGAGTCCCAGCAGGAGTCCAGGAGTGGACGAGGTCTGAACGAGGAACATTGCTAATTTATGAATAAGAATATATAGATTCTCTGTACAGTCTCCTTTTAGATAAAGCCGGATAGAGTAAAGCTGGTGATATTCAATATGTATCTATATTAATTTTAGAGTGGGTTATTGTAGAGTGGATAGAGCTTGTGTTATTTATCACACCGTGTTCCTTACAAATGAGACGGAAAAAATCTGATAAAATAGTAGAAAAAGACAAAGTAACAAAAAAGATTGAACCTATGATCTTGGAGCTGAGAGGAAGTTAGACACTATCGATAGACTAACTGAAAGTCTTCAGTTGTACATTTTGCTTTTCTACTTCGTAATTTACTGTTTTTCATCCTCTGTCAAGTACACATTGTTTTATAAGAAGATATAAAGATACAGATGGAACATAAAGCCGGGTTGAGATGTTCATATATTCAGCATTTTCATTGTTGTTGTTGATTGACAGGTGTGTGACAGGTGTGTGTGGGTTGTTGCTGCGATAAAGATCAATCTGACATTTAACACCAGAAGTGTGTTAAGAATACCTGCTGTTCAGTGCAGAGATCAGACTGTAAAAAATAAAACAAAATCAAGAAATGAAGCCAGAAACAAGTAAGAGATGTGGTTTGTTCTGCTCATACCGTTAGCTTGTTAAATCATGCAGCTAATGTAGCCAAACCTGCAGGCATTGTGCTTAAATATAACAGAAACAGGCAGAGGTCAGTCAAAGCTTCATGGTAAAAATACAGTATGTCTCTACATATTTCCCTGCAGAGATACAGTATTTATTTTAATGACAGATTCTCACTTTACAATGCAGTTTCAATATACATAATAATACAATTTGACTCTCAGAAACGGGGCGGAGGTCAGTCAAAAAACTTGCTTCGTGGTAAAATAATTCCCCTACATATAAGATGGGCTTTTAAGGGCATTCAAACACATTATTACACTTACATAAGTGTGTTATGTAAAGAGTGTAATTACAGCGCTGACAGCATGTGGCAGAGTGCCTCTCCAGAAATGTACTAAAAGCAAACTGTGGCATTAAAGCAGAGAATCATCACGTTTTGAAATGCGGATCCAACAGTGTGTGTGAACCTGAACGTGACACAGATACTAATAAAACACACACACTCATAGTGACAGAAGGCAGCAGTCTTTATGCTCTCCCACCTCTCCTTACACTTCATTACCACAGTCCTGAAAATAATGTTTTGACACTGAATGCAAATCACCTCCTCTCCTTCCCCGTAATCAAAGTCTTTCCCGCAGGACTCTCAGCCTTCGCTGTCAAACGAGGCAGAGCCGAGTCAGAGATACCCGCTGAGTACGACCCTGAACCTCTGCATGTGGCAGCGTTGTGAGACTTTATTGTTGCTTGGCATTTGCACTCTGGCTTTGATCACAAAGGAAGGCTGTACAGGAGCTGTGAGGCAGTCCAGGGTCATTTCATTACACTCCTCTGCTTCCCAGAGCAACAAATTCATTCTGTTTCTTCTTCAGAAAAATTAATATAATTTACTGTAGTAAAAGTGTCAATACATTAATGTAAAAAAAACTGTACTGCAAGTACAAGTCCTACAAGTACGGATTAAATTAAAAATTACCATTTAACCCTTAAAGATATTGTGCTCCTATTTACAATTTATGCCAAAAATGTAAATATAAAAATCTATTTCTTTGTATTTTTTTTCTTTCTGTAAAACAAAATGTGCAATATCATGACATCCACCCATAAATCAACTTTTAGTGAGAGAGCGAAGATTCGTTACTTAGCTAGCTAGCTAGCAGCCTGACTGATTACTCTACAAAAACGGCTACTGGATGACCAAATGAACTTTTAATTGACAGTAACGTGTCTACTATTTGGGTGTAATTTTCTAAGAATGTACTGTGGCTCATCAATGCACACCAGAGCGCTAACTAAGTCAACAAATCTGTAGTCTCTGTAATTTGATTTGATTCTCAAATACAGGGCAGAGGTCAGTCAAAAAACTCATGATAAAAACATTTCCCTACAGAGATAGTTCAGGATATTGCTCTGCTGACAGATTACTCCCCATCAGTCACTGAAGGACTCAAACAACAAGAAATGTAAAATGTCAAATACAGGAGGGAAGTTATTGGCATTTTCCCCTTTAAGAAACACAATTAGTCTTCAGACTCTTGAACAACAGAGTCGTGGTTGAAATTTTGATGAGTCAGGTTTGACTGCGCGTGTGAGGAGACTATAAAACACAACGTAGGTCGACTGTAAACCTGCTCCTCATCCGTCGGGCACTCGGTGGTTCTAGTGTGGAGGCCGTTGACACATTTAAATAACTTCAGGTACTACGTGTTTTATTAATGCACGCTGTGGCTGCTGAATTCAAAGCTTCTGATTCTGATAATGAAGACATGGATCAGTCTCATCTGATGTTTATTCAGCAGCTCCAACTGTCACTTTATTCCTCTCAGGATCTTTAAGACCAACAGTGCCCCCAACAGGTGAAGCATGACGTTACAACGTCAGAGCAGAGCTGTGAATCCTCGTTTACCGTCCGTGGAGACGAAACATGAAGGTAATAACCCGTTATAATTATATACCGCAGGTCCTTCGATCAACGGCAGATCAGAACATAATGTATCACTATTTATCTCACATTATAAACCCTATTTATATTCATATTATATTCTATACTATATATTACTATATCTTTATATAGAGTATATATCTTTATATCTTATGCACTATGGACATATGTCTGTATATGATGATCTCTTTCAAAGTGTGTAGCATAAAAGGCCATATTTTCATTTCATTATACAACCTTGTGATGCATTTCTTTGATAAAGTAAAGCTTTTATTTGTATTTTTATTTGTTTTATAGTTTGGTTTTTACCTCTATTTTTTAGTTTTAAGCTGCGTCAACTGTTTGTTTCCCCGGTGTGGGATCAATAAAGTTTTTCATTGTAAGAATTTGATCCATTCAGACCGGTAACATTTGGAGAGCCACACAATAAAACCATTTTATCCCCATTCACGTTAGTGGAAAGCTAAACCGCAAGTTAGCTGGTTTAGAAGTCTTTAATGCTCGTTAACAATAACTGTAAAATAATGATTAAAAACAAGAAATTTCAACAACAAACACGACCCAACAGCTTCTGGTTCTGTAGGTTTTAATATCTGTTTCTTTTTAAAACAATCACGTGTAAAATATTCATATTTTCACATATAATCTGAGCGATTCGAAGGATGAGTGCATTAACAAAAGGACAGACTTTTAAAAACAGTCCACACAGGAGAGGATGAAAACGCTGGCCCTCGTCTTCCTCGCCTGCCTCCAGCAGGGAACCATCACAAAGTCAACACACACACGTCTGTGGCTTTATTCCAGCGTCCATCCTGGTTCTTATTCACCTCCCAGCATCCAAGCTCCTCACTGGAGGCTCTCCAGAAAATCCTCCAAACACCCGGGAACTCCCCCGAGCCGACACAAGCCTCTGCCTTCAGACAGACCCTCTGAATAATACCCTGAGGCACTGTAGAGACGCACACTCTCACTCACACACACACACACACACACACTGTCACACACATACACACTGCGGCTGCACGGCGGTCGCTTCGGGTAGGCGGAGCTTCCTGCGTCAGTCGTCGGGTTCAGTGACGCACTGCTCCACGATCTCCCTCAGGTTTGGGTTCTCCATGGCGGCCGCCACTCGCTCCTTATCGTTGATCTGCTTGTTAACTGGAGACAGGATTACAATGAGACCACACACACACACACACACACACACTGTACAGCAGCTTCACTGCGTCCGTCAACATGCACATTTTGTAATATCGTATTAAAACACTGACTGTCGCGCAACTCTGACATGAAAGTAAGGGTTGGTTGTAAAAATCTAAAATTCACTTGCGATCAGTCTCAACCTTTAGACTGTTAGAAAAGCCTTTGTATGTACAACAGTTTAAAACAGCACTATACTACAGTAGTTAGCTGGTTAGTTAGCTGGTTAGTTAGCTAGTGTTTTGATCTAAAGAAAAGCTAAATAGTTAGCTCCTCTACATTAATCGTTAGCTAGCTCTTTACATCTGATAGTTGAGTAGTTTTAATGTTCGCAAAATGGAAGTTGTCCCAAAAGGGGGCGGGGCTTAGGGAGGGTCATTTGTGCCGCCACTAAAATTCACTTTGTGTTCAGTCTCAACCTTTAAAAAATACTTTATTATTGATCAGTTCAGTCAAAATTAATCTATTAACGACTATACAGTAAAACAAGTTCATTTTGTTTCTGCCTACATTCACAAAACAGTTGATTTAGTTTAACATTTAGTTTCTTAAAGGAGTGTTTAGGCTGTAGTTGTTTGATTACAACCCCTTGCCTCACCCTCCCTTTAAAAAAGGTCTCACTCTAAGATAACGAGAAGACAATAATTCTTATTATCAGGTGATTAAACACTAATGCAAACATATTCCTGACAGTAGATCCTCCTTAATGTTTTACTACATCAAACACTTCAGCTCACTGACCCGTAAACACTAATGTTTTCCATATTTCTCGCTGCCAGTGTGCACAACGTCCCACGACTCAGAGAATTAGCTCAGAGGGAGGTCGCTCAAATCTAAAGAAACCATTTGCTCCCTAAACATAAAAGAATAAAGAAAAGACACTTACTATCCTCCTCCGTGGAATGGGTTCCCTCTGAAATGTAAATTTCCAACTGAGAAGAGAAAGAAAATACAGCTGTTTGTTTATTGCGTTATTTATCCAGCTATTATTCAAGAAATTCAATTAAGAACAAAGTAAAGAGTTTTTTAAATGTTAGCTGGGCTTTTAAAAGGAAGATTAAAAATGGAAGGAAAGATCAACAGAGAGACTGGACCCTCACAGCTCAGAGAACAAATGTAATTATTAAAATACAGCGGAGGGAAAACAATAATAATCTATAATAAATATTTCACAATACAGAAGCTACACTGGGGTTGTCTCTGCTAAGAAGGGAAACTTTAAAGGTTATATATGAGATTTAAAACACCAGCTGTTCTCTATATGAACATATATAGTCACATGTTTCTGTCCACTGAATGAAGTTATGATCAGTGAACGGGTTGTAGTGTAGCTTTGTTCCTCTGCTGCCTGTGGACTGATTTCTATGTGTTTCTATGTAGGGATGAGGGTCAAAGGTCGTGACC
>NW_023339762.1:26605517-26619656 GCF_004916995.1 Morone saxatilis | reverse complement strand
AGATTTGAATATATGAATAGCAAAGACGTGGTTTGTATCACGTGTTTCCGTGGTCGCACACGCTGCTTCTCTCGAGGAATTACAGCTCCAGTCCAACTCTGTAATCTAACAACCGAACACGCCGACTCTGCTGCTGAAAGATTACACTGATCACTGCCAGCAGGAAGGAGGTGAAAGGTCAAACCTTCAGTCGCACCACAAAACATTGTGTCTTTGACCTCAAGTCTTGGATTAACTAATAATGATCCCGATCAGCCAGCGTCAGTAATCAATACTCCCATTATTAAAGCATTAATCAGATTAATAACTAACAGCAGTCAACGTCAGACAACCTGATCAGCCTTTATCAGTCAGTGTTTTTCTGGTGAGTGGGATAAAGCGCGTTGAGACAGATTGTGATCCCATTATCAGGCAGTTTGGAATCAGCTAAAAGCTCCTTGCACCAAACTCCCTTTAAGAAATATCACATTTTAACAATTCCTAAGTGTTGCGTAACAACACGTAACTCTAGAAAACACGAGCTAAAGCCGTCATATGTCCACAGTCTGACTGTCGAATACAGGATTCCAATATCATCCATAAAAGATACAGTGTATACTGATCAATATCATCCAGTAAAGATACAGTGTATACTGGAATCAATATCAATCCATAAAGATACAGTGTATTCTGATTCAATAAATCAATAAAGAGTACAGTGTATTCTGATCAATATCATCCAAAGATACAGCGATATACTGATCAATAATTCCATAAAGAATACATTGTGTACTGATCAATAATCAATAAAAGATTACAAGTGTATTCTGATCAGTAATCGATAGACAGTGTATTCTGATCAGTAATCGATAGACAGTGTATACTGATCAATAATCCATAAAGATACAGTGTATTCTGATCAGTATCTGTGTTGTCCCCAGACTCACCGATCAGAGTAGCCAGTGAGCAGTGAGGGACGGTCGGGGAGAACTTGATGATGATCAGGTACTCGTCCTCTCCGAGCTCTTGGACCTCCACACATTTCTCCGTCACCACGTCCAGCTCCTCCAGGGTGTTCGGCTTCTCCGGGTCCCGGATCGATCGGATCACGTCTGATACAGGGCGGGAAACGAGATGTGTCAGTGTTTACTTCAGCAACATTAAAGTAGAGTTTAGAAAGATAGTAGTAACAAATGAGTGTCTAAAAGTACAAATCCCAGGGCGTCACACCAGACTCCATTCAGAAAACTATCGATTTAAGTTCTGTTCCTGCACTGATCCCAATATGTGCCATTCTCTACAAACACACCAAACTACATTCAGAAAATCAACTAAATTATATTCCACTACTATGATTTGTTCCCCAAAATGTGTCACTCACTCAAACCCAACTACATTCAGAAAACCATCGATTTAATGTTGCCTTCAGTAATGGCACCAACTTCATAAAACTAATCTTACAATAAACTTATTGATCAGCAGCAACTGATATAGAGACACTACAAATCATACTTTGATGCCGTTTTGTTGAACTAACGTACTTATATCACAAAGTGTGCACTAGAAGTCCTCTACGGACGTTTTAAGATACTAAACATAAGAAACGCTTATTTTAACTACTTTTTGAATGGAGTCTGGTGCGCCGTTTCCTCTCCACCTAACGTCCATTGAGGCAGCAGTTCCGGTGCCGTGCCCGGGCCTCACCGTAAACTTCCAGCGCTTTCTCCTCCATCTTCCTCAGGACGTCAACCTGAACACCAGGCTCAGCACTGTGTCCATGTTATAGACGGAGCCATGATACCGCGGAGCGACAGACAGCTGCGACCCCCACAGACAGACAGACACACAGACACACAGACCGAAAGCTTCCTGTGTTTTGGGTTCAGGGGAAAGTAATCGATGAGTGATCGAACTGTGATTCTATGTTTGGATTAGTTTTATTTCTTCCTCCAACAAGCGAGGCTGCACAAAGATTATTGTATTTTCAGTGTATTTAATTTATTTTAATTATTATTAGTAGTATTTTTAATAATAATAATATTATTGTAACATTAATAATATGAATTATAATATTATAAAACCATTTAATATTTGTAATTGTTATTATTATTATTATTATTATCCATTAAAGCCAATATAGTTTCCAATTAATACAAACTAAAAGTGCTGATACAAATATGTAATAATAATAATAATAATAATAAAAATATTTTATCAGTGTAATTTATTTTTATTGTTGTTTTTATTTGATTAACATTACTATTTTAAATCATTGTTGACTTATTTATGTATTAGTGTAAAACAGTTAACAGCCTTTTATTTGTTTTAAGTTTTTACTATTCTACTATTATTTGTATTTCTATATATTTATTGGTCTTTTTATTGTATATTATTATTTATTATATGGAAAATAATAGAGGGCCTGGTTCTGTGAAATTACACTAATTTGGGGAAAATGTTCTAATTGAATCCTGAATAATGTAATACTTAAAGTTATACACCTTAGAAATATAAATGATTGTATCCGTCTTAATGATGTGATCATATGAATGATATTTAACTGAGATATTATTGATCACAAGCAAGAAGGCAATAACAAGAAATTGGAATAAGATCCAACCCTCTAATACAGAACATTTTTAGAAATGATTTATACTGTGGAAGAAAGAGCTTAGAGTGAGAGAAAATGTTTTCTAGTAAATAGAAGAAATAGATCATTAATGACAATAATAACTATTTTTGTTGCTTGTTTTTATTTATTTGACTGGTTGTAGTAATAAGTTAACTAAGTATACTTTTGGCTGTATACACAAAGAAAACTCAATAAATATTAAACATATTTATTAAACTTGGAAAGAGAGTATTGTGTTTAACATTATAAAATGCCAAATCTATAAAGATAAGGTTTCATGAATTGATCCCAAACTGGGGAATTTCACTTGTTTATTCAGTTTAGATTAAATTTGCAACAAAATACAAATTAAATGAAAATAAGATATAATATAAATAGAAAAAAAGTTTATTTCTGAAGCAGAAGATAATGATAATAATATATAATAATGATTCATATAATAATGAGAAACTTGAAATAATTACTTAATATCTTAAAATAAAAAACTTTCTCAATATTTTGACTCTTAAAATGATTATTTTGAGATATTAAATTAATATTTTTTATTTTCCCATTATAACGACTTACAGAATATATTTTTGGTCACATTTTTGTTGTTGGATTTACTTTAAATTTTATATATATTTAATTTTTTATATTATAATTTTATTTTCTAACCTTTAAAGAAGATCTGATCCAATATCGATTTCGATTAAGTCTCCTGTTGTGCTCTTCCTCTATTGGTCGGATTTGGTCAGCTGACCGGGGCAGACGGGACACGTGACTTCCCGGACCCAGCTGTTGTTGACAGGTTCTGCTCGGCTCGTTTCGGTTCTGAAATGTCTCCTGATAATCGATAAGTTGAGCCGGTAATCGATACACTGAAGGTGCGGAGATGCTGGAGGACAGCTCCACGGAGGTGTCTGTGATCCCGGAGAACCAGCACTGTGGACCGGTGGCGGACATCCACAAAGCGGAGCTCGCTCCCGGGGGCTCCCTGCTCGGATGTCTGGGGCTCCGGGGGCGGCTGGTGCTGTGGGACCCGGCCGACAGAGAGGCTCCTCCGGCCGCAGTGGACGGCTGCTACACAGAGTGAGTTCCAGTGTTCAACTGTGGAAGCTCACTTCCGCCTATATAATGACAATAAAGGTCTTTTAAGTTACTGTAATGACAAAATAATGACAAAATAATGACATAGTATCTTCATAGTATCAATATGAGTTATTATAATGAGAAACTGTATCAAAATAATGTGAAACTTGCGAAGTTATATATATATATATAGTGTTTATGTTTATCTATGGAGACACATTTCTGCCAATATGATGGAGAAAGTTATTATAATGAGAAACCAAGTCAGGAGTGCATAAACTACAAGTTATTCACTTTTTCAAATACACAAATGTGAAATTATTGTTTATTGAATGATTATCTTATTGTTATTGACAACGAGAAGCAGGTAATTATTGGTTTTTATATATAAATTAATCATTAATCATGCATCACTAGTTATAAAAATGTCCATCAGGAACCAGATATTGTACAACTTGCAGTTTACAGTCAGAGTTAATAAAAATGTTGTTCTCTCTCCAGTTTCTGTTGGGAGGAAGTGGCGGTTCACGGTCGCAGCGTCAGCAGCTTTAGACTGCTGGCTGTCGGAGGTCAGTGCGACCTGAAGCTGCTGGAGGTGGAAGCAGAACGATCAGCCTCCATTTCTCTGCTGCAAGTCTGCGAATGTCCTGCAGACCGCCTGCTGCAGACCGTCAGAGACCAGGACCACGGTGAGTACCAGGACCACGGTGAGTACCAGGACCACGGTGAGTACCAGGACCACGGTCCCACAGCTAGCCCACCGCCATCAGACTCCAGTGCACGCAGAGGTCAGGTCAAAATAATGAGAAACTTTATTAAAATAATGATTCAGTATCTTGATACCAATTTATTATTCCTCAGCCTTTCTATGGATATGAAGCAAAAAAGAATTCTTTAAGTTATCTTACTAACAAGTTAAGAACTTTTTTTTAAATACAAAATGTGAAATGATTGTTATTGAAATTAGTGTCTTATTGGTATCGGCCACAAGAAAGCAGGTAACTATTGGTATTGGCCCAAAAAAAATCCATATCATGCATCACTAGTCATCAGCGAGTCGATGCGCACTGCAGGGCAGGTCAGAGCGGCATCAGTGCAGGCAGATTGCAATGCAGGCAGAGGTAGATGCTCACGCAGGCAAGAGGTCAGAGTGGCAGCAGTAGAGCAGATGCTCACTGCGTGCAGAGTCAATCTGCACGCAGGGGTCAGATCAGGATGTCACGCATCAGAGCAGATGCTGCAGTAAGACACTGAAACATTAGTGATGCTTTACAATCCCATGTATATTATGAATGTATTTATAATATTGCTGATTGTGTCTTTATGTTCAGGTGTGCGTGAGCTGCAGTCGGTGCGCGTGTTGTCGTTTGCCGCCGGCCGCTTCTGCGTGCTGCTGAACTGTGATTGGCTGCTGCAGCTGCAGTGGCAGCAGACGGAGGAGGAGCTGCAGACGTTGTCCTGCTGCAACATCCAGCTGACTGACAGCAACAGACACACTGCCGTCAACCACTGTGTCTGCAGAGGGACGCTGTTCATCCTCAGCTCCACGGGACTCATATGTATCCTCAACCTACAGCTGCAGAGGTCACTACACTAATATAACGACTGTTACTGCTGCTGCCTCTACTCACACTGCTAATTATCATTAATAATAACTGACACTCAAACATGAGCTATATTAAAGGACCTGTGTGTAGGAACTGGTGAGAAACTACGGTGGCCATGAAAAACACTAAAGGTCGTATCTAGAGTCAGTGTTTGGTTTGTCCGTTCTGGGCTACTGTAGAAACATGCCAGCAGAGGACCCGCTCCCTCTGTAGATATAAACAACTCACTCTAAGGTAACAAAAACACAATGACTCTTAATTTCAGCTGATTATTCTCTAATGAAAACATAGCTATGAATATTATATTATATTATATTTCTGAGAATAGATCCTCCTCAATGTTTCACACTGGAGCTTTAAACTGCACTAACATAAAGAAACTCATCTAAATGTAATTACATTTAAAGTGAAAGAGCTAATGAACAAAACTAAATAAAGCTGAAATATTCGTGTTAAGTAAACTCAGCTACTTTAAGATAACTAAACTATGTTAAATTACCCTTCATTGTACTATAAACTAAACTTAATTACATTAAATGAAGTTAAACTAAATCAAGATAATTTACAAAGAACTAGAAATTGAGCTAATTAAACTAAGCTAGCCGTGATTGAACTAATCTAAAGTAAACAAAATGAATCTTAATTAAATTATTTGGAGTAAAACAGATAATAATCAATTAACTAATTTAAATTAACCTGATAAAACTAAACAAATAAACTATTTAAACCCAGTAATCTGAAAAACTGAAGCTAACGTAGCTAGCCTTGATTTAACTAATTCTTAATTACATGAAATTAAGTTAAACTAATTTATGCAGAACTAAGCAAAACTAAATTCAGTTAAATTAAACTTTAGTTTAACTAAATTAAACTCGCTGTTAGGAAACTACGCTAAAATAAACAAATTAAACCAAACCTAACAAAACCAACTCAATATAGTATTCGATAAGTAACTCGATAAGTCAAATAAAACTAAAATAAACTAAGTTGAAGCAGAACTAACCTTCCTTTTCCTGAGCTTTTAGTCCCAGCTCACAGTCTTCCTCAGTGGGTGGAGGAAGAGAGGAAGACTGTGAGCTGATCTGGATCCAGTCTCTTCTTTAACTGTGACCTCCAGCTGTGTACAGTATCTCTGATGGCAGTCTGCTGGCCAGCGTCGACCTCCCGACTTACCTGAGCTCCCACCTGGCGGACGATGACCTCGTCTGTCCTTCCTCCTCCTCCTCCCTCTCCTCCTCTTCCTCCTTCTGCCTCCTCCAGGTGTCAGCTGATCTCAGTACAGCCGTAGCGGTCACTCAGTCTCAGACCGCCGTCGCCGTCGATCTCAACCACTACTTCAGGTACATTCATCCTCCTGCTTTAGTTCCTGCTTTTATAGCTCAACACTGGCGATTTGGACTTTTCCGATTGTCCGAAATTCTTCTAATTCGGCACAAACGTCGTCTTGGTTAGGACGATGAACTGATTCGATTTTGGTAGTCAAAGGTCAAAGTTCAAGGTCAGTGTGACCTCATGTCTGTATTATAAACGCCATATCCCTGTTAAAATTTGGCACAAAAACTCGTTTTTCTATCATAACTCAAATTGAAATTTTGCACAGATGTTTAATGGGATACAACGATGAAGTCAAAAGGTCAAAGGTCACTGTGACATCATAACGTCCTTCAAAAACACTTTTTGGCTTGTTATTCCAGTCGGCCATTTTGAATTAAGTGATCATGTTTTCGCAATTTAACGCAATGTATTTTAACTAACTGCTTGTAGGGAATTGATCGGATTGACTTCAGAGTTTTCGTCGAAGGGCGTCTCCGTGGCGTGGCATCCAATTTCAATGTTTTGCCATCAAACAGGAAGTTGTTGTAACTTGTTCCAACCAGCCCCAAATTTTCATGTTTGAGTCTGAACACATCTACATGCCAATATTCACTCATAGCCAGAACGCCACCCACTATCAAAAGGAAGTACGATGTAGTATGGCGATCGTGATCTGAATTACATTACATTTTAACTGCTTTAATTGTTTCAATCAAAAAGGCCTCCTGGCAATCACAGTCTCAACAGCGACAATGAAACACACAAACGCCTCATGAAATGAGGACATGGCAGTAATTGCGAGGGCAGAGTGAAAGCACATAACAGATAACACTGCACACGGGAACAATGTGGATCCGTCTGCCTGTTGAGCAGTTTTGATCCTGATTGCAGAGCGCTGCAGAGACCAGGCCCACTGACTGCCAAATGTGTCTGATGTGAATGTTACCGACTCAGCCAGAGGAATATTAAACCGACTGAAGGAACACATCAGAGCAGCCCATTAAACAGAGCGTCATCTGCAAGTTCATCACGCACGGCGCCACAGAGAGGCCGAATGTTTCCATATAAAACAAAACAAACTTCAGAGTGCTATTTCTGTCTTCCAGGATGTATCCGGACCACCTACTGTGTGCCGTCCCCCCCTCTCGCCCCTCTCTCCGGCCCCAGCACCCAAGAGACCAGGACAGCCTGTCCAGCTCTAACTGCTGCCTCGCCGCCCTCAGCTCAACCTTCAGTACCGACCGGTAAACCACGACAGCCACACACACTTTACTTTTAGATACTATGACACCCCAGAGATCACCTGTTTACTCCTGGTATTAACCTGCATCTTGAGTGATTGGATCACATGGACAGCTCTACATACACTGTTAACAACCGCTGTGATCAGATCACTCAGACCACATTGCAGAGGTCACATTTGATCACATATCTTTAGTAGAGTAAACGCTAATGCATCCTGGGCCTCGTTGAAGGACCGCCTACTCAACTGTCTTCCCGTACAGACACAGAAACACTGTCTGATTGGGTCTTACCTGCCCAAATAAGCAGCAGATGTTTCAACCACAATCACAATCACCAGACTCCTTTAAAAAATTGCAAAATTTTGAGAGTTATTGAGTGAGGAGAAACTTTATAAACTTTATAAAACATTATCTACCACACATTGTTGATTATTTGGGCCTTCTTGTAAATTCTGCAAACTTTACACATTAATTAATTTATGTCTTTGTGTAAAAAAATCATTGTGTCCGTATCATTTTTATTCCTTCAACTTTATCTTCCTTTAAAATCTCGACCTCTGACCTCTCACTTTGTAGCTCCTGGGAAGCTCGTCTGGCCTCTATGTACAGCAGAGCCCAGCAGACTACCGCTCCCTCCTCCTCCTCACAGCCTGCTGGGACCTCCTGGTCGTCCTCCCTCCCCCACCTGGAGTCCCACCTGGCTCCATCCTCGGCCCACAGCAGAGCGCCTCGCGGCGGGGCGACTGTCGCTTTCTCCGCCCCCGCGTCGTCCGCTCCATCTCTGCTCACTGTGTCCGAGTTCTCCGCCCAGCTGACCTTCGTCTCCCCCGGCAACAAACAGACCACAGCGGCCTTATGGGAGTTTGAGTCTGGGAGCGTGAGCTACCACCAGGCGGAGGGCGAGGCGGCGCCGGTTCAGCGCTGTGGAGAGAGACAGCACCGACTGCTGCTGAAGAGTGAGACACACAGTTCTGTTATAACAAGAGAGATTAAAAATAATTAAAGCTGTTCACAGTGAAGTCTGGTGCCGATTTGAGAACGTACACAGAAGTTTGGGTTAACTTTGTGGGTTCCTTTTTCACGCCATTGAACAAAACCTCGAGATTTTGAACCTTTCATCGTGATCTTCTTTAGAGTGTGCTGACCAGATTTGAATTTGATCCTATTTATTCTTGTTTGTTAAAATAGAATGCCTGGAAATGTCAGAAATGGCGCCGGAATTGGACATTAAATTCGAAATGGCTGACTTCCTGTTGGGTTTGGGGTATGGCTCCAAGAGGCTTTATTGTTCGCCTGGACTTGATACATGGGTCTACCAATTTTTGTGTGTGTACATGAAATGTGCTGTCGGATCTGCTTAGTTGAAATGTGGTAGTTACAAAAACGCCTGTTTCTTGGCAAAACGTCGCTTTTTGACGCCACGGACGAAAACTGAAGCTTTTAAAAACTTTTAATCTATCTAATCCTTCTGAGAGCTACTCTGCCACAGCGCTCACTCCTTGGGCCCTTTGGTAAAATTGGTGATTTGATTTGCGTCCTCAGATTTCAGCAGTGAAGTTTGAAGTGAAATGTTCTCATAACAGTCAGGACAAAAATACAAAAATGAATAAATAAACAACAACATAACGGTCAGACGTCACACTGCAGCAATATAATGAGGTGTTGTCGTCTTTAGGCTGCAATTATCTGCTTGTTCAGTGTTCTGTGGAAAATGTGTTGGCTGCGTTTGAAAGAAAACTGAAAGCCTGCAGGGAATTATTATTATTTATTATTATTATAATCAATACAGAGAAACAGGAGGAAAACACAGCCACTATATTTACATATCTGTCTGTCTCTCCTTCTGTTTGTCTGTCTCTCTCTCTGTCTCTCTCTCTGTCTCTCCCTCCCTCTATCTGTCTGTCTGTCACTCTGTCTCTCCCTCTCTCCCTCTGTCTCTCCCTCCCTCTATCTGTCTGTCTGTCCCTCTGTCTCTCCCTCCCACTATCTGTCTGTCTCTCCATCTGTCTCTCCCTTCCTCTATCTGTCTGTCTCTCTGTCTGTCTGCAGGCTCCGGTGTGTTCCAGGTCCTGTTTTCGGTGTCCCAGCAGGACTTGCTCAGCAGGTTGATGTTGTTCGGCAGCGCAGCGACAGTGGACGCAGTGTGTCACCTGAACAGCTGGGGGCGCTGCTCCATCCCCATCCACGCCCTGCAGGTAGAGGCTCACCTGGACGGCAGCGGAGACTGAACCGGACTCACTGGTACACCTGGCTGACCCGTACACGTTGTGGTTTGTGTTGCAGGCCGGACTGAAGAACCGACAGCTGGACACGGTCGACTTCTACCTGAAGAGTAAAGAAAACATCCTGAACCCTGCGGACGAACAGCCGGCTGCCTCCACGCTGACAGACAGTACGAACTCTTCTGAAGCCCCGCCCCTTTTTGTTCTGTGTTCCAATAACAGTTCAGCAAGCCTTAGTCCACTTCCTTATTATTATTATTCCTTATGCAAAACACTAGCTAATCTACATCAATCATTAGCTGACTTTTAATGCGACTTCATATGTCTCTTTTATCTTTTAACCATCTTCAAAATGTGGTTGTCTTTTCAACATAGATTAGCTTAGCACGTAGCATATCTAAGTACAGGAAAGCAGGAAGTTGACTGAGGCTTGCTCAACTGTGATTGGAGCACAGAACAAAAAGGGGCGGGACTTACGAAGGGTTAAGGTACCCTTTAAACAGCAGAAATTTTAAATAGTTTCAATCATTACAGTTTCATACATGTTGTTAAGTTTAGCTGTGTGTGTGTCTCACCTGTGTGTTTGTGTGTGTTTGCGTGTGCGTGTGTGTGCAGGTGTCCAGCAGTTGTGTCCTGCGTTGGACCTGCTGTGTTCGGCCGTCAGAGATTCAAACAGTGAAGCTCAGAGCCGACAGTTCTCTGAACAGCTGCTCCACATCACCCTGGGCTTCGTCAGCACGCAGATCAGATCAGTGCTGACCAACACACACCGTAAGACAACACACACACAAACTGCCTGTTCTTATACGTAACTGAGTTTTCTGTTTCATGGAGCTTGTCTGTTGTGTCTGCAGACGAGGACGCAGGCGTGCGGAGCTGCGTCGACGTTCTCGACCGGTACGTCACCGAACTGAGGAGCTACATGAAGAGGTTCCCCTGGCCTGCAGGGGGCGACACTTCCAGCACCAGTTCTGCTGATTCTGCTCAGGAGGAGGTGCAGAGAGACGAGTGGGAGCAGCTGCAGACAGAGGTGACATTTCCTGCTTTGTGTTTCTGTCTTTCTATTTGGGAACAACGTGTACATTAGTGTGTGTGCGTGTGTGCTGCAGGAAGTGGTCCGTCAGTCCATCCTGACCAATCAGATCCCCAGAGCTCAAGCTGTCCTGCGGAGGCGGGGCCGTCCGGAGCAGCGTCTGTCGGCTCTGAGGATGGAGGGTCTGCGTCAGGTCTTCGCCTGCCTGCAGCGCCGAGACCTGCAGACCGCCAACACTCTCCTCACCAACATGGTCAGAGCAACAGAGCTAACGAAGCATGTTACTATAGCAACATTCAACACTTTGATTTCGATATGTTTTATGTTCTGTGTTCAGAACAGAGTCATGTTTCCTGAAATGTTTAAATATGCAAATGATGCATTATCTAATTATAAATGTGCACATATTGCCTTACAGAAATCTGAACATTGGATGAAGCCAGGTTCAAAATTCTTGTTTCATTTTGTTGACGTATTAGAGTCAAAGGTTTTTACAGAGGGGGTGTTATATATCTGTTTTTATTACTCCATACATCAGAAAATACTGCCATAAAAAAAATCTATTTTCGTGTAGTTTCTAGTAATAAAAGGTGATATAAATCAGACTGTGAATGATATATGAACAAACCTCTCTGTAAAACCCTTCAGAATACAGAGAGGAATAAAGGTGGAAGGTTTGGTGGCTGTAGAAGCTGCTGAAAGGGAGATTTCGGTCTCAGAGTTTGAGAAAAAAACTCATTTTGAGAAAACGGACGTAATCGTTAAAAACTCACCACAAAGGAATAGGGTAAAAATGTAAACCAACTGATATCACCATGAAACTCCCCCAGTTGATAACTTACATTAAGGCAATTATTTTTTGTATTACAAGTTTCCTGAAATGTTATGTTTAAATATGCATTTTTTGATGCTAATAGACAAAGTAAAATAAACACATAATTAGTGTATTTTGGGTGTTTTATTGCCAGTAGTCTGAAATAAGGCATGTTATTGAGGTCAGAATTGGCCCAAAACCTTCACACTGACCATGTTTTTGTGTTTTCAGGGTTTCAGCGTGAAGAAGCAGCTCCACAGTATCTGCCTCTTCACCGACGACAAGGACCTCCGGAAGTTTGTGGTGAGTTCACAGTAACGACAGTTCCTTTTCCTACCTACTGTGTTTTACACCTTTACAAGTGTTTGAGGCCTCTGATTGGTTGATGGGTCAGGTGGAGGAGCTGTCGGGGCGGAGTTATTTCCCAGAGGAGGAGATGCGGAGTGTGGCGTTCATCGAGGAGATGGAGAAGTTGGGGTTGCTGCCCGCGTCCCGCTGCCCCGCAAATGCCACCTCGCAAAGGTAAAGAGACCGCACGCCGTTTTTACTTGCAACACATTCGTATACACATTATTTCATATACTCAGAACTCAGTTACCATAGCAACACTGCAGCCTTTTATTAAGTGATTTATTGTACTTCCTCCTGTTTGTTCTTCAGCTCCCTCTCTGTTATCTGCCTCCTCGTCTTTATCTCAGATGAATCCCCTCTCTCATCCCTGTGAATCCTCTCTTTATCTCCGAGAAGTCTCTGTCTCTCCGACCCGGCTCACCTCTCTTTGCTCCCTCTTTCCAGGCTGGCTCAGGTGGTCTGTAGGGAGGCAGCCGGAGGTGGTGAGGAGGTTCTTCTGGAGGAGCTGACGGGACGGAAGACCTTTGTGGAAGACGGGGGTCTCTGGAGGAACCTCCGCCTGGACTGGGTGAGGAACTGGGACCAGAGCTGCCAGACCACCGTCCTCCTGTCCAGACTCCAGCACACAGGTAGACTCACAACAGAAACCGGTTCTGCAGAGACTTGTCTTGGAAGATTTTTCTGCCCTTTAAAATACGCCTTTGTCCTCTGTTTAGAGTTGAGCTCCTGTGACGCGGCGGTGTTGTGGCGTTACCTCACTGCCCTGCACGACCAGCGCCGGGTGGTGGACTGGATCGACTGGAACAGGGAGACCTCTGGCGCCCCCCGGTGGCCTGAGTTAACCCCAGAGCTGGTCAACAACAACACAGTCTGCAGCACCTACATGAGGGAGGACATCCTGGACCTGCTGGCCAGGTACAGCAGCCAGTTGCACCTAATAAATGTCATCTTTCTGTATGTACGGTGGCCAAAAGAGGTCAATACGCTGCTGTTTAAGGGTCCAGTGTGTACCACTGAGGAGAAACTATTTTCAGAAATGTAATATAATATCCGTAGGTGTGTTTTCATTTCATGTTGGTGTTTCTTCCTCCAGGAGAGGTCTCTTCATCCCGGAGGAGCTGGCAGACTTGGAGCAGCTGCTGTGGAGGCTGGCTCAGGGTGGAGGGGTGATGGCTTCATCCCCACCCGTCCCTCAGTACCGCTCCCCCCTCGGCCTCGACCTCCACAGCCTCTTCATCACCTTCTGCCTGGACCACAGCCTGCAGTACCTGCTCTACACCTACCTGGAGCACTACAGGTGTGTGCGGACGAGATCATACATTCTTGAATTTCAGTTTAATAGCTTCTTAATTGATTGTGAAATATCAGTTGGGTTAATTAGCTGCTACTGTCCATCCTCCACAGGTTGACACCCAGAAACTGTCCCCTCTTGACCAATCAGAGCCTGTCTGAGAGCCAGCCCTGGTTTGAGATGTTGGTGAAGATCCAGGAGATCACCAGAGATCTGTCAGGTACCGGATTTCTACAGAATCCTACCAGAATGGCCATTTGGTGTTGCGGATTCTGGATTGACTGTTTCCTTGTCTGTTCCAGATCCAGGACTGGTATTCCAGGCCAGTTTAACCAGTGCACAGGTGCTGTTACCAGGCAGCCAGGCTTCTCTCAGCAGTCTGCTGTTGGAGGGACACAGTCTGCTGGCCCTGGCTGCCGTTATGTTCGCACCTGGAGGAATCGACCAGGTACAAAAGCTTTTTAAGCAGTTTAAGTTTTTTTAAGTTTTATTTGGACCATTAGCTCCATGCTTCTAACAAACTTGCCGTTTACAAATCACCCCATCAACCAACACGACAAAGCAACCAACGCCAGACCCAC
>NW_023339762.1:26601698-26605417 GCF_004916995.1 Morone saxatilis | reverse complement strand
CTGTTCACTGTCTGCTCACACACACTGATTATTACAGAAAAATAATACGTAAAATGCTTCAGAATCTTAAATATGGATTTGAAATGAAGAAAAGTAGCCCTCAGGCTGAGTCCAATAATATTATGCACAGCACACACAACAGGCATAAACGATTGTTCCACAGAATTTACTTTGATAAAATGTCTTTAACTAAGATGGCAGCTCGCTCAGTCTTTTTTTAAAGATGAAAACAAAGTAAGAAAACCTTCTAGCAGCCTCACAAACTGTACATCTCAAACCTTCTGTCTCTGTCATGCATTAATTCTCTCTCTTTCAGTGGGCTGGAGCAGCTCTCACTGTTCAAAAGAAATGTGCTCCCAGTCATGTGCTGTTTGCATACATTTACAATTAAGTGTAGCAGAGTGCAAATGGGGTAGAAACCTGAATAATTAAACAGCACCAGGGCTCCCTGAATCGTTTGAGTGTGAAAATGTTGTGAATTATATGTTCAGTCACCAGATCTCGGTCTATATAACGGTAGTGGATGGAAAATCTGTGTATCACTCGTTCTTTTTATATTGAAGAATTCAGAATCTCCGCTCAAAACTGGCGGTTCCAATAATGTTGAATGGAACCGGTTCAAGAACCGGGGCTGAATTGGTGGCTAACACTGCTTTCTGTGTGCAGGTGTTGGTTCAGGGTGAAAGGTCGGGCAGATCAGAGAAGACGGTCGACCCCCAGCTCCTGAAGATGGCGCTGGCCCCCTATCCCAAACTAAAAGCCGCTCTGTTCCCCACCGGGCCGCGAGGAAACGGCCCGTCCTCAGACATCTCCGTCTACCACCTCCTGCAGGTACGCTCCCACCTGTCGCCTCAGTACGTTATTAAACTTACAGGATCCAGTCACACACATCAGTAGTTCTTGTTACAGTCAATTGTTGTTGTTATAGTAAATTTAAAATCACATTATTGAGTTGGTGTGTTTTCCAGTCGCTGCATCCTCTGGACCCATCCAGGCTGTTTGGCTGGCAGGCTGCAAACACCCTCAACTCCACCGGTAAGCTCTGAAAACCAGCATTAAGGCCACTGCAAGGTTGTGACCCCTGAGCCTATCAAGGAAAAACGCTTCAGCCCCGATAAAGCACCTTCTTTTTTAGCCATGCTTGCGGCTTCAAACGGAAAAATTGGGTTCAGACGTTCATGAATTTTTAAATACTTTGGTGATCCTCTGATTTTAGATAGATACTTTAAGATAAGAGTTATGAGCATAAATACAAAGCTTAAAGCGTACAGGCTGGTTAACATGTGCATTCATCTTATTTATTCCACAGAAACGTCAGAGCTGCCTCATTTCTCCAGCCCTCACCTGGTCAACAGGTTCGCTCTGGTGGAGAACCTGGACTTCCTGTACTACCTCCGTCATGGCCGGCCATCCTTTGCGTACGCCACCTTCCTCGTCCAGCAGCTGAGCGGCTGCAGCGACGTCATGCTACTGTGAGTGCTTAACTACAGCCATTCAGCCCAGGAAAGTCTAATCGATTAATGGAAATGATGAATTAATAATGCGTGTGTGTTGTAGGCTGCAGCAGGCCCTGCAGCAGGTGTACAGGTTGGCCCTGCAGTGTTTCAACCTGCCGTCTGTGGCGTCAGCGAGCGTCTGTTTCTGTGAGCTGCTGGGAGGCTGCAGCCTGAAACTGAGGGTCGACATCAGAGCCATGAACACCATCCTGCAGCACTGGAACCAGCACAACACACACACTGCTCCGACACAGCATCTACACACTCTGGGTAAACACAACACACACACACTGCAGCACAGCATCTACACACTCTGGGTAAACACACTAATTTGTCTGTTTTCAGTCTCTAAAGGTGTAAAGCTGGCGGAGGCGGAGCCTGGAGCAGCGGAGGAACTGATTGGCTACCTGGAAGCTGCAGTGGCAGACAGCCTGGAGCAGAAGGGCATCAGCAGGTAAGACCGCTCTGATCACCAGACTCCAGAGACAGAAACAGTCATTTTACCTCGCAGATCATTGTAACATCGTAACTTTTTGTTAGTCTTTGGTAGAAAAACATTAATTAACCACAGTAAGATTAGAAAATGTTTGTGAAGCGGTTTGCAGTGACTGCAGCGTAAACTAGCGTTAATCGTTGGGGACAAATACACCTTTACAAGCTAGCCTCATGTAAAATCTTAATTTGTAAAGTAAACAGTAACTGCATATAGTGCATTAAATAGTGTGCATTAGTTTCAGTGTCAAAAACTCTTTTATATATATTTTATTATTCAGTCAGTCAGGTTGGACATTTTAAACTTTTGACGCTTTCTGATTTGTTTAGGAGCTTAATAATTACAGTATCTAAAGGAGGGAAAAGTTGTTTCTGCTGTCCAAAAACCAAAGTGGTAAAATAGAAAAACATATATATTAATAAGAACAAGAACAAAGAAGGTTGTGTGTGTGTGTGTGTGTGTGTGTGTATCAGGTCGTCCTACGAGGCGGCTCAGGAGTGGGCGTTGCCTGTTCAGTTCTGTCAGCTCCACAGTCTGAAGCTCAGCTCTGTTTACCCCGCCCACTGCGCTGATGACGGACAGTTCATCCATTTCCTGTTGTTCGTCCAGCTGCACAACTTCCCGCCCCAACAGGTGAACACACACCTCCACAACATCCTCACATTTAAGCTCTTTGCCTAACAGCACCACCATGTGGTCAGAATGTGTCACTGCAGTCTGTTGCTGATGTTCGTGTGCTGCCTAGCAGGCGGTTTTAGATCACGGTGATCCAGAACTGCAACGCCACACTTGACCCTTGACCCTAATCCTATTTCACTTCAGGATCCTGAGTTAAACTAAATGCTTTGTTACATACTGTAGGAGGTATTCAAACCTAGTATGCAACCTCCCTTCTGACCATATTTGGTTCTTCCTCCAGGTGAGGACATTGGCAGCTCAGTTTGGTCCCGCCCTGCAGGCCCACCTGAGTCTGGCCTTTCAGGACCTGCAGGTGTACAGTCAGAGGAGGAGCTGTGGCGGTGAGGAGCAGTCGGGGTCTCCGAGCACAGAGGAGGCCACTGGCAGCGCGCAGCACCACAAGGAGCTGTTCCACGTCCTCCTGCAGAGCCAGGAGGAGGCGGCGCCCTGCAGGTACCTGCTGCAGGAAGCGCTGGTGCAACACTGCCCGACGCTGGCTGTAATGGCTGCCTGTCAACAGGTAACAAAACACACCTGCTACTATCAAAGAGTCTCTTAGCAAGAAAACTGTTCCTAACAGCGCCACCAGTGGCCGTTCAGTGAACTGCAGTCAGCGTCCTGTTGCATCATCCTGGTGTGGCAACAGTGACAAACACTGAACGCTGTAAAATAACTGACAATCATATTTAGATAACGTTACTATCTGCAATGTTTTTCCTATATTTTATTTGGACCGTTAGCTCCATGCTACTAACTAGCTCGCCGTTTACAAATCATCTTTGTACCACTACATCATTTATTGTTAATATAACCACACAAATAGTTTTTTTTTTTTTCTTCACAGTAAGCTAAGGTTAGTCTGCCATGCTGAATAATGTTAACCTGCAAACAGCTAGATCTGCCCCTGGACACTGGATGAAGCTAGCTGACAGTATTTTGTTACATTACCTAACTAGAAATTTGTCCACGTTAGCAAGTAAGCTAACGTTATCCAGCTAAAAGCACAATCAGACAATATGTTCCACAAGCTTTGCAGTAATGTTAGCTTTGAC
>NW_023339762.1:26596820-26601673 GCF_004916995.1 Morone saxatilis | reverse complement strand
TTCGCTGTTTTTCACTTTTGTCATTGCATGTTTTCCTCCAACGGCTCCCCCTACAGCTTCTGGGACCATGTATTTGGCTAGAGTTGCCAAGTTCCCCTATAAGAACCCCTAAGAATTCTTCCTAGGGAACCCTTAGAGGTGTCCCAAGTACCAAAGACTGTTCTCAGGAACTCAGGCCTATCTCAAGGAACCCTAGAAGCTTATGAAGGACCCACATAAACTTTCCACGACCCTGACTGCTTCTTATGTACCCTTAGAACAATATAAAAATCCCCTAGATCCTCTTCAAGGACCCCCAGAACCTTCTCAGAGAAACATTGACTCTTCCTGGAAGATTGATAGAACCCTCTCCAGAAATCGTACACTCTCTGAGATGCCATAGGTCTTCTAAAGAACTGTAGAAGCTTCTTTAGGACTGCCAGAAACAGAATGACCCTAAACCTAGAGAACCACACATAACTTTCCACACTACAACTGCCAGAAGCCCTTACTGTGCTGTTGTTCCCCCTCAATGAACAATCAGACAAACCCTTACCCACAGAGTCACAGCCCAGGATCAGCAGCATTCTGGCCTCAGCGATGGTTTCGAAGTTTGGTCCGCTTACCATACAGTAAACCCCCTCTCTGATGAAATCACTGCAGCCGAGCTCGGAGCCCACGTCCAGTGCCAACCGCCGCAGATCCTTACTGTATGCATCGGACATACAGGGGAAGCGGATCCCAAAACTACAGACACACAGACAGTCAGAAAGTCAGACAGACAGGGGGACCAGATTTAATTTCTAGGGTTAGGGTTAGATTTATGATACGAGTCAAAAATCTGTTTTAAACTTATAGCTGCGACTACATCAGTACGCAGACTGCTGGATGGATCTAAATGTACCATAAACCAGTCAATGGTCCAATTCTAAACTTATGAATCTGTTGACTAAAACTTTGCTGCTAATGGCGTCTCCACTTTCGTGAAAGGTCACAATAGTGACGAGAGTAAGCACAGCATGGCTCGCCGACACGATTTACAGTGCACCACTGCAGAAAGTTTTTCTGTCTGTTGGAAAAGCAACAAACACAATGCCTGTAATTCAGTCAGGACCACCTTTGTCAAAGGAAACTTATTCCAAATGCAGAATGTTATATTTGTTCTGTACTGGGAGAGCAGCAGCAAAGACCCCCAGGGTACAGAACAGAGCAAGCTTTAATGGCAATCAGAAATAACATTGATTAAATCAGATACAGCAAAAGGAGGAGCTGGGGTGGAGGTGGGTTGCAAAGTGGCTTGCAGAGGAAGCAGCAAAGATGCATGCTAGAAACAAAATACTTGTGGTTCCCTGTTTTTTAAATAAAATATATGTATTTGAAGGTAATGTCACTTTTAATTGGCTTATTTTAATTTCGAAAGGAAAATAAATGTCTACATTAAATGTTAAGAACTGTATCAGATTGCATAGAATCACATTGTTCCATATTAAAATGTCCCTGAATGGTATTGCAGCCCAGGTATCTACATACAGATCAGATCCTCTTTAATATAGTTTATTTTATTCTCAGGGTTTATATAGAGTCGTCTGTGTCTCTTCTTGACTCTCTCTGTCTGTCTTCCTGTGTGTCTGTCCTCCTGTCTCACCGCTCGTCGTTGGGTCCACACAGTGGATGTTGTCCAGCAAATCCTGGCAGGTTGATGTGGTCTTTGATCAGCATAATGTCACCTACTTTAAAGTCCGGACAGATTCCTCCAGAGGCGTTCGTCACCAGCACAGTCTCCACCCCCATCAGCTTAAAGATCCTCACAGGGAATGTCACCTGAGACAGGTACACAGACAGACAGGTAGACAGAGGTTACGAAAAGGACGGCAGAGGTGGGGGGGGTTGGGGGGGGTTTGGGAGGCGACGGAGCGTTAAAGTCAAAAATGAGGAGAAAATGAATTCATGTTTCATCTTCTGAATTCAGAACGAGCCACACCCAGTGTATGTATGTGTGTGTCTGTGTGTGTGTGTGTGTGTGTAGCAGCTGTGTATTAATGCAGAACAGAGCAGTTGAGGTCAAAGGTCAAACATCCATTGTTAGAGCTCTCAGTGTTCTCCTGGAGACGATTAACAAACTGTCTCTACTTCAGTGTGTGACAGCGACCACAGTGACAGTAGTACAGCTCTGGTAGTCAGTGCTAACAGAGCTAACAGAGCTAACAAACTAGCTGTGAGCCGCTGCTGTCTCAGTGTCCACATTGGTAAGACTGGAGTTTTTATAGTCACTAGAAGCACATTCACGCCATTTGTAAAAGTTTATTTACAATTTGCTCGGAGGGAGGGAGCTAGCCGAATTCAGGGATTTAGTTTCACTTTAATACAAGAATACTTCTCCCAGTAATCATTACATCTGTTAATTTGGAAAAAGTCTTTTAATATGCAACATATTGAATTGAAGGAGGAGATTTAAAGTTAAGAAAACAAAACTTTGCTTCACTGACTTAAGAGAAACAATAACACAGATATTTTTCTGTTTGGTTTGTCTCTCAGGACTCTCCTCTGGTGTTGGTGCTGAGGATGTTTGAGTTGTGCTGTGACTACAGGAACTTCTCTGAGGCCAAAGCAAAGCTGTTGGACTTCCAGAGGACACTCATCGCTGTAAGGAAACACACATTAATTTGCTTTTTTTTTGGCTGATGTTCTGAACGTTTGGTCGTAATTCGCGCTGGATGGAAACCTGGAAACAGTGACTTCCAGTGCAGTAAAAAGTGTGGGAAATCAGAACATAAACAATAAATAAATATGGTTGTTGTACGTCTTAATCTTACTCCACTGCTTTTGAGCCTGATGTTAAGCTATTCTGTAAGAGTTTAATGCAGCAGACGGTTTGACCTTAAACAGCCGTGTTAAAGACCATCCAGCCGTGTTAAAGATCATCCAGGACAGAAAAGACTCATCCAGGAACAGGGAAAACATGAAAGGGCCCCCCTCCTTCAGCTGTGAAGTTCATCTCTTTTATCTCTTCCTCCTAGCTGAGAAACGGAGGCCCGGCACCCTCCAGCGGACTCCCCCTGCAGTGGGTGGAGAGTCAGGCCTCCGTGCTGCTCCTCACTATGCTGCAGCGCTGCTCCTCCCAGTACGACCTCCACCGGCTGCTGCAGCTCCTCGCAGACGTCGACAAACTTCTCAAATCCAATGGTGAGATCCGAGAGTTGCCCGCCAATCTCAAAACATGTCAGAATAAGTTCAGGTTTGATTACCATCTTGGCACAAAGCAGCTGCTGTTTCTTCTGACCTCCGACCTGTCCATAGACTTCACTCTAAAGCACCTTTTTCTGTTTTAGAAAAAAAAGAGAATTGCTCACTAATCCCAAAACATGTAAGAATGAGCTCAGGAAAAAACAGGGATTATTAATTAGGACCATCACAGGGTTGATTACTATCTTGGCACAAAGCAGCTGCCTTAAATGATTTGCATTCTGACCTCCGACCTGTTCGGAGACTTCACTCTAAAGCACCTACTTTAAAAAAACCTCCCTGCTCTGTTGATGTGTGTACACAAGTGAATTTTGTGTGAAATTTGTCATTCTTGTGCAGGTCTAGACTTTAGGAAGCTGAGTCAGCTCAGTCAGTTGCTGCAGGGGTCGGAGGTCAGTCTGTCTCCCAGGCTGCTGCAGTGCAGTTCTCCCGCCGACCAGCAGGAGGAGTTCCAGGCTGCAGTGGATGCTCTGCAGGCCAGGGGGCGCTACAGCCAGGCCCGGCAGGTCGCTCAGCTGGCCGGCCTGTCCATCCACCGCCTGCTGCTCAGCCAGGTTTGAACCACCACACACATTATTTAATTTTTTATTTGAAAGCTATCATTCTATATTTTTCATTAAATATCCAATATTGCTTAAGAGTGGGATTTCTTTGTTCTATGTAGCTTCTCCAGGATGTAAACTCCAAGAAGTCCAAGAGGCAGTGGGGACGTTTGGAGGCACGAGTCGGTTTCTGGAGGAAATGTCACGAGCAGCTGAAGGCTGACAGCACTGATCCAGAATCTGCCTCCCAGTTCTTCCTGTCGCAGGCTGAAACTGAGGCCGCAGACTCCTCTGGGGCCGCGGAGGCTCAGAGCGAGCTGCTGGACGTCCAGGAACGCTGCCTGCTGCTCTGCCTCGCCGCTCACTGGCTCGCCATGCTCAACCCGGCTCCAGTGGACCGATTGGAGACCCTGGAGAAGAAGCTGTGGGTCAGCCGGGTCCGACGGCGTGTCCTCACCGTCGCCATGGAGAAGGAAAGTGTTTTCAACCTGCCGCCGCCGGCCGTCACGCCTGACATGAACTCATACGAAGTGCTCATGAAGGAGTTCTCATTCTCCAACATATCGGGTCTTAACACAGAGAGGTGTCTCAGTCTGGAGGGACTGCCGGGTCCATCTCAGGAGCAGGAGGACATTGATTCGGCATTGAGTCCAGAGGAGAGGCGTGTTCTGGCTACACTGGTTGGTCAGTTATTAGATGACAGCAGTATCCATGAAGCCAGCCGGGTCTGCCGGTATTTCTCCCTGTATCACCAAGACATGTGGGTGGTGCTGCGCTGCCGAGGTCTGGCCTCTGGAGAGCTGAACCCTGAACCGCAAGAAGAGGCATCAGAAGCTCTGCCAGGGAAGAGCATAACCAGCTGTAAGCTCGGACCTTCAGTTCATATATGAATATACTTTACACATCTTTTATCACAATATTCTTCAGAGTAATCATCTCTTTCTACGTCCAAAGTGTTTCCAATGTCTGCAAATACACTTATATTTTAGACGTACAATATCACAATAAATCAATAAGAAAAAGTCTAATGAGGTTGTGAAGCAGTGAGGGATCATGGGAGTTGTTGTCATTGCACTCAGCTTCTCCCAG
>NW_023339762.1:26593490-26596734 GCF_004916995.1 Morone saxatilis | reverse complement strand
TCTCTGATAACTTAAGATCCAGCATCTCAACATTTCACTAAATACTTCAGAATTATAACAACAATGGAAAAACAGTTCAAGTTTACAGAGGAGAGAACAAATATTACACAAATTGAAAGAAAAAGACAACCTAAAATCAAACCTTGAGGAACCTTTGTGGTAACCGAGGCTTTATGTGACCTCTGCTGATTAGATACCAACAAAAGTTAATCCGTTTGAAATGCTGCCTTCCCCTCTCTGCCTCTTCCAGCTCCCTCTCTCGGCAGCCTGTCGTCTTTCGTGATGCTCCCGCTCCCCGACGACGAGGTCGCTGTCCAGCTCCAAAAACTAGTAGATCAATGTCGCCATGGCAACAACTACTGCAAACAAGTCCTCAGCCTCTACCAGCTATCCAAGGTACCACCAGTCCACCCAACACTGCGCCTACATGAGAAATACGTGTCCTTTATAAAGTATTTAAAGGTTCCATATGAGACCTTTCGAACAGGATAAACTGTCTTTAACGCGTTGTGTTTTGTGTCCAGGAGCTGCAGTGTTCCTTCAGTCAGGTCTACGGGGAGGAACCTCGCTCAGTGCTGGAGAAGCTTCTGCTGTCGGACCAGCCGGAGCGCTTCAGGAAGGCTCAGGCCTTCATCAAAGCTCAGGGTCTGTCTGCAGACTCTGTGGCCGAGCTGGTCTCCTCTGCTATGGTCCAGTCGCTGCTGGCCTCCACTCAGGAGCTGCAGCCTGGTGAGCTCATGGATTATCTAAATATTCTGGTTTCTACAGAGCTCAAGATTAGAGTGATATATTTTGGCTTCCTCTTGAGGTGGACACAATCGAAGCAATAATCTTTGTTTGATGCAGCACTTGGTTGAAAAGGTTAACAGCAGTAATAGTAGTAAAAATGTTGATTTCTTCATGCATAAAATCTGAGTTTTTCTGGTGTTGTTTAGTCAATAAAATGTCAGAAAATAGTTTTTAAAAAAATATGCCCATCACATGTTTCTAAGAGCCCAAAGTGTTGACATATTGATTTTGCCCATCCAGCAATCCCAAGATATTGTAGAGTCCTGTTCATTTGTAGCTTATCCTGGAACTGGCATTACAAACTAGAATAGGCTGTAAATACTGTATGTGGCATAATAAGTTTACAGAGGAGAGAACAAAAACTAGTCAAATCGAAAAAAGCATAGGAGCTAAAATTGAACCCTGAAGAACTCCTGCTAACCATACGTTGACCAGAAGAGGCTTTATGAGAGACATATGACCTTTGCTAATTTAAAGGTACAGTGTGGAACATTATACATACATTAGAATGAGACGTTTTTATCTACAGAGGCCGTAGTTTTTAGCTGCTAGCATCAGTTTTAATAATCAGCTCTGAAAGCAGGCGGCCAATAAGAGGGTGTTTGTGTGTGTGCGACCCAGCAGAGAGGCAGGTGTTCAGGCCGTCGGAGGGTCGGGACTCGCTGGTCCAGCTGATCAAACTGTGTGACGATCCAAACCTGGTGGGAGTCAAACTGCTGGAAAACCTCAACGCTGTTCCACTGCGAGACCTGAGCTGCAGTATGACACCAACAACACATAAACACACAGAATTTATCAGCATGTTCAGTAGAGTGTGAAGCATTTAAAGAGGCTTTAGTAGATGTCTTTCGTCCACACTTTTTTTTAGCTGCCATTTTTAAAAATTGTTTTGGTTTTATTTCCTCTTTGGTTCGGTCTCAACAACCGTTACCGGCTGCACACTATCTGCTATCAATCACTATCAACAATATAATATTGTTGTTGTTGTGTTTAAAATGAAATATAAAGTCCTTTCTTCTCCCTCTCCTGTAGTCATCGAGTTGCTGATCGTGGCTCACGACTGTTTCAGTCTCACCTGTAACATGGAGGGGATTGTCCGCGTGCTCCAAGCCGCCCGTCACCTCAGCCACACCTACCTCGCCCCGGGAGAGCACTACAGCCTGCTGGTAAGCCCCGCCCACCGACCCACAGACTCTCTCTGCTCTGAAAAGTACAAAAATCCACCTGAAGTTTGCTAAAAGGCTTTTCTTCCTTCCTGTGCGAGCAGGTGCGTCTGCTGACGGGTATCGGCAGGTACAATGAGATGACGTACGTCTTCGACCTGCTGCATCAGAACCACCGCTTTGAGATGCTGCTGAGGAAGAAGATGGACACGGACAGAAGACAGGTGAATCTAAATCTGAACATTCAGAGTCAATTACATTTCGCTTCTCCGGGCTATAGCTCGCTAATGCTAACCAGTAAAGACATCAGTCCTTTGAAAATGGCCATGTCAGTCTTTCCATCGCCAAATTTAAGCCTAACTTTGGAGCTTTATTTAGCCTCCTTGGTGACAAATTCTGTATCTCGATCTCAATCCCGGTGGTTCCCTGCGGTGGCAGAGCTCCAGTCTGAAGACGGCTCTGCTGGATTACATAAAGCGCTGCCTCCCCGCGGACAGCGAGAAGCACAACATGGTGGCGCTGTGTTTCAGCATGAGGAGGGAGATCGGAGAAAACCACGAGATGGCCGCCAGAACGCAGCTGAAGATCATCGAGTCTCAGGCCTGGGGTGAGCCAGAAAACACACCGAAAACTCAATGTGCCTCTGAATGTGAATGTTGGTTCTGACTGTTTGAACTTGTCTCTGAGCAGTCGTCACTCCTGATCTGAAGAGTTCGTTGCTCAAAGTGTTGGGTCTGCTGAAGGACGCCGCAGAGAGCTTCTCCAAGGTACCTGAACGCCTCCACACGTCGTTCTGCTCCTTCCTTTAATGCCCCGAAAGATTAAAAAATGGACTCTGTGTGTCTCCAGGACTCGTGCGTCCGTCAGGCGAGTCGCTGTGTTCGGACGGCCAAGCTGGTCGCGCTTCAGCTGCACTTCCTGAACCAGGGATCAGACCTGCGCGTCATCAACCTGCGACATGCAGAGCTGCTGAACGCCGTCACGTCGCTGCCACGATGCTACCAGGTCTGTTTGGTTGTCCTACACCAAGAATATGGAATTACTATAGCATGTTAGCAATGGTTAGTCAATTGTTCACTTAGTTAATAAACAGCAAGCATAGCCCAAACTGACAATACTCTAACATACAGTACAGTGTGTTAACACACATCGGCCCTTCGCTGTTTTAGCCCCAACATTGTGGAATAGTCTTCCCATTCACTCAGATTCACTGAATCTGTGGACAGTTTTAAGCGGCTGCTCTAAACCCTCCTCTACAGCTTTTTATAGATATTCTTTTTGTTTTCTCATCT
>NW_023339762.1:26587556-26593422 GCF_004916995.1 Morone saxatilis | reverse complement strand
GGAAAGCACTTTGGATCTCTGTATCAAAGAGGTGCTATATAAATAAAGTTTTACTTACTTACATACAGTTAGTAGCATTATATTCCATTATCATTAAATGATATAGCTTTATTAGCATATTAATGTGGTAATGTTTGGCATGTTAACATGCAAACATGTTAAATGTTAACTCCTGCTAACAAGTTAAACATTGTTCACCAATGTGTCACATGTTCCACACAACAAATAATAATAATAAATAATAATAATCAGAAATTAAAGTTGGTAAAGTGCGTGTTAGCATTCCAGATCCAGAACCTACAGACCTCCTCAGACCTCTGCAAACCTGTACGGCCCTGCAGACAGCAGGTCACACCCAGTGCTTTGTCTCTCAGGTGTTCGTGGTGTCGGAGGCGTACAGCTACAGTCCGGACTGGGCGGAGATCCTCTACCAGAAGGTGGTCCTGAAGGGAGACTTTGTGTACCTGGAGGAGCTCAAACGCCACCGTCCGCTGACCTCCAGCCTGTTTGAGGAGATTTTCAAAAAGTAAGACGGCTTCAAGCAGCTCATAAATAACTTGAAACCACCTGATCCCCTTCTCACCTGTGTGTGTGTGTGTGTGTGTGTGTGTTTCAGGCTGGAGGGCGCTCCCAGCAGCGCCACTCCCAACGTGAAGCGCCTGCTGACGCACTGTGATGATGTGTACAGCCGCTATAGGCTGGCCTACCAGCAGAACCTGTACGATGTCACCAAAACGCTGCTGCAGGACACCAAGACCTCGAGCTACCTGAACGACAGGCTGGCCAGCTGATTGGCCGACTGAGGCCGACTGAACCAACAATACTGCCCGTGTACAATACGTGTTTATAACACCGCTTTGTCTTTTCTAATCCGTCTTCTGTGGAGATTCATTCAAATCTGTAATTAACTTCTCACAAAATAAATAATCTGTTTCGATTATAAACTCACATTAAAGACTTTATAAACTGTTTTGTATCAATATCTCGAATGCTGCAGATTTCTCTGGTTATTTTTTTGTAGCTCGTTGCTGTTTTCTGACGAGCTCTTTCACTGTTTGTTTTCCCTTCGTGCAACGATACTCACTCAGAGGCTTTTTTGTGGTATGTTTTTTCACACCTAGTTTGAGTTTTACTGAACTATAACAACCTTGTTGTGTCACAGGGCAGGCCCAACCCTTTGTAGGGGGAGTAAGAACACTACACTACAGAATATACACGATAGGCCGATATCTCAGCATTTTGTTCTTTTCTGTGAAGAGAAGAACATTTTATTTTATATTTCTACTTTAAACTTTGAAGAGCTGAACACTGTATATTCACAGCCTCTTCCTGCATTAGAGCTCACAATGACAAGTTTCAGGAAGGCAAAAACATGCCCAATATGGCGACAACAAAAAGACGCCTGGTAAGTCTGTATGGTAGTTAGAAATTGTAAATACACATAATTCACAGGAAATAATCTGCTCAAAGTTCATCCAAATCTCTGGTTTCACACAAACCTCCTGCAGTTATTGTTATGAAATATCCATAGAATATGTCAGTCAGTTTACTAAATGATAGAAAAAGGTTGGGAACCAGTGCCGGTTGCAGAGGTGGGACCGTTGTTGAGAATAAATTCTCTCCTGTTGGATTCAAGCTGATGAAAGATGCAGTTCTCTGTTCCTCCACCAGGTGGCAGTCCTCGCTCAGTGTCTGTACTCTGATCAGACTGCTGCAGTTGGCTCACATTGGACTCTAACATTACAATGAAATCAGGATTAAAGTGCTGATTAGCACTGAGAGCTTTTTGTGACATTTCCTCCAGCCATTGACAAGATCTTTCAGACGCTCTGGTTTTACGTTTGCCTTTTGCTGCTAATCGAGCAGGAATTAAACCCCGTCTGTTTCTGGATGGCGTGCACATGACAGTTATTACTGCAGCCTACAAATCCTCTCAGGTTTTACAGAGGTTGGAACTTCCTGCTCATTACGGTGTTGAATTGGCTGTGAATGTAGATTTCCCTCCCCTCCCTTTCTCTCTCTCTCTCTCTCTCTGCGAGCCGCCTGTTTATCGTCTCTAATGGAGAAAGTCATTAAGAAAACAAGCTCATTATTCAGCTCTAATTAGCAAATTAATCAGCAGTCTATATCATGCTCGGTGGAGCAGAGAAACGCCTTCGCACTACAGAAAAACTAAGCTCATATTTACTTGTTTACTTACTGTTTTTACTCAGTGATGACGGGAAATTACATCGTGACCTTTGACCTTCATGAAGGACGACGAAGGACAAATGTTTGAAAGTTGAAAAAAGGCCTGTCTGTCCAAAAGCACACTAACACACTGCCTTCTACATTCAGTATGTACTGCATACTGCGTCGAGTATGTCGACTGATGTTCAAACGTACGTCTGCTCATATCTCCAAAATAAAGTTTAGAAAAGCTAGAAGGAACCCGGAGGTTGATCCTATATGTAATCAATGGAAACATGGCCCTGCTTCACTTCTCCATATGTTCTGGTCGTACCATTGCTTCACTGAATTTTGGAAGTGTTGTGAAAATGCATCCCATTCCCCTGCAGCAACAGTGTATGCACCTTTACAGGTATCTTATAATGAGGTGGAATCAGAAAAGGTGTTGATTCAACTTCAATCTTGAGCCTAGAATAGAATAGAATATACAGTATCTTAATGTCCGCTTAGGGAGATTTGTTTTGGACTCTGTCCAGAGGAAACATTGACATGACCTTTCTCCAGGGCCGTCGAGTTCTGCTCCCAACAAGGTTTAGATCTGGCTTTGCCCCAGAACGAGCAGGAGAACCTGAGCAGGAGAATTTGTACCTATCTCTATGGGGTTTTGGGTGTAAGAAAGCAGCTCTGCTTCCTGGTCCCAACTCTGGACTGTCAGGTTTTAGAAATAAACCTTTGTCATACTTCCTGGAATAAGCAGAGCTGCTCATTCCAAAAGTGGGATGGGATGCCGTCTCTCCTTATCAGACCCAAAGGTTTTCCCCAAAAAGGCTGCCAGTTATCAATGAAGCCCACATCGTTTTCTGGACACCACCTCGACAGCCAGCGGTGGAATGACGACATGCGGCTATACATGTCATCACTGGTCACATTGGGCAGGGGTCCAGAGAAAACTACGGTGTCCGACATTGTTTTGGCATAATTCCATGATGCAAACCTTGGAGACAGGGCCAGGAAAACTGCTTTTAACACAGAGAGAGAGCATTGATGAGAGAGAGATGAGAGAGAGAGAGAGAGGAGAGAGAGAGATGTACATCCCGAGAGAGACATAGACGAGATGACAGAGACCGGAGAGAGAGAGATGCACGCAGAGAGCGATGAGACAGAGAGAAGAGGATGATGAGATGAGAGAGAGACAGAGAGAGGAAGAGAGCGAGAACAGAGAGAAGAGAGGGACGAGACAGAGACAGAGAGACAAACAGATTACAGCAACAACTTAACTTAAATAGTAGATATCGATGACGATCATGAAAAAGACGATGACGACAAGCAGCAACGATGGGGACACGCGAGCAGCGACAACAGTAACTGTAGCAATAATGAATACTTAAATCAACTACACAATAATAATAAAACCAACCAATGAATTATCAGTGATTTTAGCAATGGTAGCAACAGATCCATGACAGAGGCCCACCAGGATCCATGAGAACCTGCCAGGACGAAAAGCACAAGAAGCTCCGAAGAAGTGAAGTAGTAACATGCTTAATGGGACATGAATGATTGCAGAAGAGAGAGAGAGAGAAGAGAGAGCTCAGTGCACCATGGGAAATCGCCATAGTCTAGCCTATAGCAAGCGATAACTAAGAGCATGGTTCAGGACTCACCTCTCCCATGTAAACATATACCACCATGAACCGATCCGGGTCTCTCACTGCTGCTGCCACTGACAGTGTAACTACTCTAACAGTGGAAAATGGATTCACAACTGAATGTAGTTCTATACAAAAACCAAAAGGACAACGTAAGTTTCTGCCTCCTCCTCTTCATCCTCTCTTCCATCGCTCCTGCTCTCCCTGGGAGCTTTCAACCTCTGTCCCCGACACTGGCACGCCATCTGGTGGTGATACACACACACAGCATTCAACAGTTCAGATTTAGAGTGAGAGCACGACCCAGCACCGACAAACGCGGAGTCCAGATGCCTTGGCAGGAACACACCACACACAACCCACACACACACACAACACGTCTCACACACTCACAAACAACACACTCACACACACACACACACACAACACACACACACACAACACACACACAGGTACGGCCCGAACAGCGACGGAGAGGGAAGAGATGATGCGTCTCCTTTCCCGGGCCCCGCGTTTCAGACCCCTCACACACGCACCACCAGCACACCACCTCCGACCACCTCCATGTGGGTGGACACTTAAGCGTCACCAATCAGACACCATGACATTAACTTAAAAAACAAGAATACAAATAAACAGATACAGGTACTAGAGAGATACGAACATGCATCGTGAAGAGCTGTTCTAGGAAAAGTTGTTTTTGTTCCAGTAGGGGCGATAATTGCGTTAAAATGAGATTACCTTTTATATCCTGGTTAAAAACAAAAGCATCACCACATGACCATTACCACACGATATGATGGCGCGATGACTGCGTTCTTGTTGACAGATATAAGAATGGCCAAGGAGATGGGACCTTTTAATGATATGTTATGGGCGACATTATGCTTCGGAGTATCGAATTACGGTGTAAAAAACAAAAACCTCCGTTAAATAGATATTCAGTTAACCAATAGTTGTGGTTTCATTTATTTTAGAGTATGAACCACTGGTACGTCTCTTGATAGAGGCGTGTTAGTGTTTTTTTGGACGTGCTGACATGCTACTGTAAGGGTTTTCTGATCATTTCCGGTTTACTTCCTGGCTCTGTGTACACCGCTTGGTGGTGTAGCTCTGTCAGTGAATGTTAGAAGTATACAATAGTTTACTTCATACAGCGGTTACAACCTTTAACATTTAAACGTAGACATAGTTCTACCTAAACACCTAATAGCTACTTCATTTCTTTATGCACGACTTTGGCTAATGTTTCAAAGTTTTCACGACGCTAGTGTTACCATTAAGCATACAGTTAGCAATGGCTTCATCCCTCTCCCTCTGCCTGTCCTTGCTCAGTGTGCCAAATGTCAGTTACTCCTCTGCCTCTATTACGATAATTGGTTCCTGTATTAAGTGTAGTTTATTCACTGCTGGGAGGTGAGGCTTAGTGAATTAGAAGGCACGGCACCGCGACGACAGAGATATCGTTAGCCACTATAATTAGCAGCCACAGGTAGTCGGTGCGGCCAACACGAAGGGGTAGCTTCAATTAAGCCGTCCCCCCGGTAGATCCGGGGGAAGCAGCCGGGAAGCCAAGGGAGGCTGGGCGATTTTCAGGAGAAGCAAAGCGCAGGTAAGCCCGCGGCTTCACACGAACAAATTCACGTTTCTAATAGATTTTCGCCCCAGCTCAGAGACACACCCCACTGAGGAACAGACTCTGATTATTTGGCTCTTCTATAGTCAGAAAAAATGTGGAAGTTAAGCGGAAACGCAGCGGGCCCATGTTAAATGTATCCCTGTGCCAGAGCTGGGGCGATGCTTGAATCATTCAGTTTTAAAACTGCTGGTAAAGGATAAGCGTAAATACAATAAGAGTTATCACGATCGGCGGGTACATGTCACACGATTACGCATTGGAAATTCACTAAAATTAATGTGGAGTCTGTGAATGTATTTTATTTGTATAGCGCAAATTCATAACAGAAGTTATCTCAGGACACTTTTCAAATAGAGCAGGTCTAGACCGAACTCCTTTTAACATTTACAGAGACCCAACAGTACCACCA
>NW_023339762.1:26585038-26587456 GCF_004916995.1 Morone saxatilis | reverse complement strand
ATGCAATGCCAAAAGTGAAAACCAGCGAAGAAATGGCTAGAGTTGCCAAGTTCCCCTTTAAAGGGTTAAAATTACATTTTTAATTTTAACAACAGTAGATATTTAGTAGATGACTGTAAATTTCATCCATTCATCCCAAATCTTTAAAATTGTGGGAAATAATATCACTTTATAATTGAGATGAATCAGAAATGATCAAGAAATCAATAACAAATCCCACAAAAACAATTATAGTGAAATGTTTTCATTATTCTCCTTTGTTCCTCTTCCTTTTCCTCTTCTTCCTCAGACGCGTGTGATATTGTTGAACTGGTGTGCCTGGTTCCTGCGCATGCGCCGTCCTGGCGAGGCAAAGGTCCGTCTGGCGTGCCACAACGCCGCCAAGCGTCGGCGTGGCAGCCTGTCCAGCCTGGAGCTCAGCGTCAGTCAGGGGTCTCTGCGACATCCGCAGGTAACCAACGGCAACCTCCTGTACGTCGGCTTCCGGGGCATGGAGGGGCTGCACTACGCCTCCACTACCGAACCCGAGCTCCTCTGCTCACGGCTGGTGGGAGGCAGCGTGGGCGGGGAGGAGGACGTGCTGAGAGCGGGTGTTGGAGCCGGAGGAAGAGGAGGAGGAGCAGTCGGGGGCTCGACCCTGGAGGCAGAGCTGAACCAGATCCTGGAGGAGGTGAGATACATCGCCAGGCGTTTTCGGGGCCAAGACGAGGAGGAGACGGTCTGCAACGAGTGGAAGTTTGCTGCAGCGGTGATCGACCGGTTGTGTCTGGTTGCATTCTCGCTCTTCACCATCCTGTGCACCATCGGTATCCTCATGTCGGCTCCCAACTTTGTGGAGGCCATTTCTAAAGATTTCTTCAGCTGAGGAGGAGGAGAGCCTCGGCTGACAGCTGATGCCAGCTGTCTTTGTTTTTATTAATGTCAACAAATCAAATGTATAGGCCCAAACCAACAATTTCTCAGTACTTCCTGTCTGAGGCTCTCACCTCCAAGCCCATTGGTTCCTACTGAGATATAAAGTTCAATTATCATATAGTTTAAGGCTCACTTACAAAGGATTTCAACCATGACTCATTTTAACAATGAAAATAAATGTCCCAATGCTCAGTATTCTCCATATTTATTCCAGAAATATTGAGGAAAATAGCTCAATCGTTGCTTGTCTGGCTGTTTCCTCCTGTTGGAAAAGCAAATGTTAAATGAATACTTATGCTCATTCACTTTCTTGATGAGAAGATTAAGGCAAGAAGCAATTAGCTTAGTTTAGCAACCATTACTATCAATAGAGCCATTTGTGGCCATAGAAATGTGTATCATAAATCCCACTGAAGAAACCAGGGCGATGCTAACTTCAGAGTTGGACTACAAAAAGACATCATGCTGCTGAATCTTATAGAGGCATCAGACTCTTTAAAAAAAAAAAAGTGGTGTGTTGACACCATTAATCTCTTTAAAAGGTCCAATGTGTAATGTTTAGGAGGATCTGTTGTCAGAAATGGCATATAATATTCATAGGTATGTTTTCATTATAGTCTATTTGCCAGCCAATAGAGTCCCATTGTAAACCTGGAAATATTGAATACCCCAAAGTTTGTGTAAGTATGTGTCCCCAGCGTTTAGAAACTGACAGATGCTAACTTGCATATGTTGGGCAATTAGCATAATTAGAATTAATAATCAGCTATATGGACAATATTTGTGCATGCTTGGCTGATTTGGACAATATGGGAGTGATTTGGGAGGTTATTGAGGATGCTGAATCTATTTCTGACATTCAAACATCAAAGTATAAAGATTAAGTAGGAAATGACCATATTTTAACTCCTGGTGGGCTAATTTTAATACATTTTCGAGTTGCTTTTGAGGTTGTTTATTTGAATAATACATAACCGTAGCAGCAAAGACACAGGTCAGTGACAACAAAACACCAGCAGCAGAGCTGAAGAAATATTACGTTGAACAGTCAGTGACAAAGAGTTTTCTTTATTCTCAAATGCATTCAGCGTCTATTGTCCTAATCAGCCAACCAGTTAATGGAATATTGTCCATATAGGTGATCTATTAATGCTATTAATGCTAATTTCCCGACATATGTAAGTTATCATCTGGTAGTTTCTAAATGCAAACTGTACATTTCTAAGATAAAACTTTGTGGGACTCAACATTTCTGGGTTCACGTTGCTGGCAAGTCGACTATTAGTTTTTAATCAGCTGAAAATAAGAATCGTGTTTTCGTTACTTTAGGATGTTTTTATCTACAGAGGGAGCGGGTCCTCTTCTGGGTCTGAGTCCACCATGTTTCTACAGTAGCCCAGAAGGGACTGAGGCTGCTCAATTAATCAAAATTTGATCATGATTACATTTTTTGGGCCAAACGATCTCAAAACTAATAAAATTGGGGGGAAACGATTTTTTTTT
>NW_023339762.1:26574333-26584938 GCF_004916995.1 Morone saxatilis | reverse complement strand
TTATTTCAGGACACTTTTCAAATAGAGCAGGTCTAGACCGAACTCCTTATAACATTATTAACAGAGACCCACAGTACCACCATGAGCAAGACCTTGGCGACGGCGGCAAGGTGGGTGGCGTTGAATGCTGTATCGTACATACAAACTTTGCTACATTTTCTTTCTTTAGATGCGGGTTTCAGGCACCACAGAGGAGTCATGGCTTGAAAAGCTCCAGTGCAGACATAGAGAGTCTGACAGCAGCTGCTCATGGCTGGTTAGCTCTGTTAGCTCTGTTAGCTTTGACTACCAGCAGCTGTAATCCTGCTACTCTAAGCGGTCACACTCCAGGCCATGCCCCTTATAATGGTTCTCCCTTCTGCTCTCTGCGAGCACAATTTGGAGGGTTTGGTTACACTTCACGGAAGCAACTTTGTGACTGAAAGGTTGAACTGTCAGGAACAATTCAAGCAGAGACAGTTGGGCAGCGACGGGGACTGCAGTGCAGAGAGGAACAGAACTACAAATTCAGAAGAAAATCACAGAAATGGATAAAAATAAGTTGATTGTGAGAGACAGACGTTATGATTTGTTTTCTGTTGATGTTTCAGATCCACTGTCGGCTGCTGGGAAGCTAAATGAGACAGATTTGTCCTTTCAGCCTCACAGCTTCACCTTCACGGCTCAACAGACATCCCTCCTCTTCCTCAGCGGGAAACATTCACATTCATGACGCACGTCAGAGCAGGGCTGTCACCTCCCCACCTAACCCTGACACACACACACTCAAAGCAAAGTAAAGCTAAGCTGAGGTAACAGCTCTGACCTTCAAAATAAATTCCATTTTAATGGAATTTCTCTTGTTCAGACTCCCACAGGGGTGTGTGTGTGTGTGTGTGTGTGTGAGACAGAGACCGCAGTATACTGCAATTAAACTCCATCTTAAAATAAGTAAATGGGAACATTAACATCCAATCAGCTGTCAAAGTGAAGCTCCTTCAGAGCTCGTTAAGGACCTGCTGCTCCTTAAAGCTGACTCAGCAGAATGTGGGAACCATATTGCAGACAGTGTAGCAATGAAGGATGTCACGCAAACCGACACTTCGGTACCCAGTTGATAGGAAAACTCATTTCTGATATTATTTTCATAAGAAATAACATGCTAAACATTCATGCATGCCCATTTTATGCAAACGTATTAATAATAGTAATCCGCACAAAATATGTAAATACGACAGTTCATTCAGGTGACTCAGGTAAAGGCTGCACTGAAGTAAACACTGCAGGACTGCAGCCAACTTTGTTTATTAGTTATTTAGTATAATATACTTTATATATAAAATAGGCTATATTAAACGTAAAACACCCCCTCAATGTACACTTCTATAAAACCAACGTCTCTACAGACTGTGACCTGCTACTCTGACACTAGAGAATTAGCCTCTCTGAGCTGCTAGCTAACGTTATAACAAAAGTAGGACACAGAAACTTTTACAAAAGGCCATGAATGTGCTTCTAGTGACTCTGTATCATACTCAATACTTAATGGGGCAAAACACTTTTTTATTGTGGTATCGAGAGTCATGGAATTTCACTGGTAACGGTATCGCGGTATGGACAACTAAATTTCAGGTTTTGTGACAGCCCTAGTAGCAACAGGAGGTGGAAGAAGAGGAATGACTGACCCATCGTGGCATGTG
Source organism: Morone saxatilis (assembly GCF_004916995.1). Lineage (NCBI taxonomy): Eukaryota > Metazoa > Chordata > Actinopteri > Moronidae > Morone > Morone saxatilis. Next base: position 26,583,259 of record NW_023339762.1, on the reverse strand, counting down.
TCCTCCGTCGGGGTCGTGGTGATGATACTGCAGAACCAGAACTGTAGCGATGACCGACAGACCCACGATCACCATGGTGGTTGCAAAGTACTGAGCTGAAACACAAGGTGTTATTGTTATTATTATATCATTACACACCTTCCCATCATCAAGTATATCTCGCACCACAGATGTCACATGACAAAAACAACATAAAAGACATAAGAGGAAGACAAGACAAGAGAGGAGAGGAGACACTGTTTAAATTTTAAGTTAACTTTGCACAGAAAAAGCTGGTAGAAAGAGAAACCAAGAAGGTACTTCTTACTTGCATACATTGAGTATATTTTAGAACTTGTTCTTTTACTGAATGTGGTTGTCTTTTCAACATAGATTAGCCTAGCATATAGCATATCTAAGTACAGAAAAGAAGGAAGTTGGCCGAAGCTTGCTAAACTTTTATTGGAGCACAGAGATTTAACGGACTTGAAGAAGAGTTTTCTGTGATTACGTTGTCAATGATTAACAAAGCAAAGATTGATTTATTACACGGTTCTTTATTACTTTAATTCCACTTTGTCCTCAAAATGACGACAGAGATAACTGAGGTGATGGAGGGATGACGGACGAGAAGTATGATAAAGTGATGAAGCTCTAAGTGAGGGTCTCACCGATGAGAGGAACAGAGTCAGATGTCGCTGGCATAATTTCAGCTACGAGCAGCATGAAGACAGTTAGAGAGAGCAACACTGTGATACCTGCAGAGAGGGAAAGGGATTGTTTATAATTAAAACAGGAAGAGAGTGGTTTGCTTCCTTGTGTTCAGGTGTTTCGTGTAAAAACAGTCAGCTAGGGCGGGACTTGTTACACACATTGCTATGCAGCTAGTGCTATGAGCTAGCATCAGCATTTACCTTTCAGTGAACACAGCCAGACCCAGGGCCGAACACAATCTCCAAGACAGATCTGCCAGTCTGACAGGGAATCCAGTACAGAGGTGATTTTCTTGTCGGGTTTGGCTCGTGCCATCCCGGGGCTGAGTCAGTTAGTTTAGCTGCACGGCTGACCGAGCTAACGGCAGTTAGTTATCAATCTGTCCATCAGGAAACTCTGTAAATGACCTAAGTACTTTAACGTTCTCCCTGTCAGTCTCGGAGGCTGTGTTCGATCCCGGTCCGACTTCTAAGCCTGGTTCTGTCGCCCGCTAACGGCAGATACAGTTTAAGCAGCAATTATTAGCAGTTGCTAAACGCTAGCAAGTAGTTACAGCTAATCTGCACGTACAATAAATGTGTAAACACACTTATTTGGACTTCACGGAGACTTTAAAGATTGAAGTTGAAAAGATTGATTGTTAGGTGATGGATGTCATAATATTATTGCTTCCAACTGAGCAAAAAAATTGATTTTTTGCTTTTTTTTGGGGGGGGGGGGGGCATAAATTCTTAAATTGTGTATTCGCAGCTACTTACACTGCATTGAGAATGTAATACCGATAGAGCGCCAGTCAGCATCAATCAAGCTTCACACACACAGAGTCCTCACCCAGGGAGATCTTCTCTCCGGAGTCGGCAGGCAGCAGAAAGACGAGGAGAGCGAGGGTGGAGATGAGGACGCAGGGAATGAGGAGATTGAGTCCATAGTAGAGCGTCCTCCTCCTCATCACTACAGTGAAGGTGACATCGGGGTACGGTTCCTTACAGCAGTCATAGAAGCGCTCGTTCCTCCGTCCAGGAACCTCTGCAGACAAAACAACAACTGTGGCTGACTTCCAGAGTCACAGGTAAACCTCTGACACACAGAGGTTGAGTGGAGCGAATGAAACTGCTGCTTTTATCATCTACATCTGTGAATTAAGGATTTATTTCCACCAAACCAGAGTTGGTGACTGTTGGAAAGACTATCAGAGACGGTTTTATTTTGTTTCGAATTGTGTTTTACACATGATCTGTTTAGAAATTGCAGGTTTTGACAATGTGTTTCGGTCTGAGATGCCGGTGGTCTAATGTGACACCTAGTGGCAAGTAACTTTGCATATATAACCTTTACGACATAACGTCATAACTATGGTGTTGTTGCCACCTTGACAAATAATACCTGCTCTGTTTTACAAGCAATTCTCTTAAATAATTTAATCTTGTTATTACTACGTACCATATTATTCCCATTTTACAAGAAACGCTATGCCAGCATATTTTGTCAGATCACAAAACTATCTTGTTAGTTCCCAAAATCTGCTTTTTCAAACAAGAAACCTTTCTCGTTATAATAACTTTCATAAAACAAGAAAAGATCCCAATCACATTAATCAATCACATTTGCTTCTTATTTTGCTGTTTTCTCTGTGGTCTGTAGAATAAAATGACAGAAAGAGCAGTATAGTAGCCAATCTGGTGGATTGATATTGTACCAGAAGATCAAAGACATATTTTAAACTATGCAGTGATTCATAAACCAGTAGCAATGTTTTTAAAATAAATTCTGGAACAGATTAGAAGCAGTGCAGAGATCAGAGGACTTGACTGATGTTCGGCTTTCTTAAACTTTAATGAGACTTTAGCTGCAGCTGTTTGAGAGTTGGAGAAGTTAAAGAAGGAAAACCTACAGGGGAAAAGGGCTCTTTCTGCTATTTAAGTCCTATTAAAGGTGAATTAAGCCTCTGTGAGACAAGGTTTAATAAAAAAGTCAGAAAACTGACACTTGTTTGTAGAAGACCGATGATAAGTAACATTAAAAGATTTCTTGCTCTAGTCGCACGAGCTGCTCGACCTGCAGGAACGAGGCCATTTCATCTCAAATGGCTCAGAAACGTAATTTAATCCTCCACAGGAGAGGTATTTAAACATTTCACAGGAAGTCAAATCCTCCCCGTTGCTGCTGCGAGGAGGCGTGAAGCCACCCGCTGAGGACGACTCACTGTAATGAGGCCTGCTCAGGTTTTATTACTGGAATAATAATCTGTTGCTATAATGTGTGTGCCAGAGATTAATTAAACATCCAAAATGATTCAAATGAGCAAAGAAAAGTGACAGAATAACTATAATTCTCTATAATCACTATACTCACCTCTCTATTAGGGCTTTTCTATTGGCCAAGTCAAACCATGCTGTACTGGTTTTCCATTATCAGTTTAAAGTTTGTTGCGCTGAACGGATCACAAGATGGACCATTAGCCCTTTTCCGTACACGTGCTGGTTTGAGTTGGCCCAGTTAGGCAGCAATTTGCATCTCCATTACAGCTAGGCCACCAGCCGCAGCGATGGTTAAGAGAGAGCTCAGATTCAATCAATAAGCAGTGAATCAAATAAATAAAACATTATTTTCAGATTTTTAGAAAATCAGTTACGTTCTAAAGCACAAATAAACACAAGACCCTTTCCTTCCTGCAGGATGTAGAGTTGTTACAAAGCCACTTAGGAAGCTCCGCTAATTCAGTGATATATGCATTTCATCTTCTGTAAATTCTTCACAGTAAAAGTCCCAGGTTATATATAAGCTTATATTATGAAGCTGCAAACTCAGCAGTTCATCAGCGGTAACTTAAAACGACTCCTATACAGCTGAAAGCGAACAGGAAACAGTAGGGCTTCAACTCGACATATAAAAGATGGATGTCTCTGCTTCCTCCCATTGTACAAAAATAAAGCCAAAATATCCCGGATACGACTGCTGCCATCTTTCGAATTCGGAATAGATTCTGTGCAGTCATGATCGGGGTATTGAGGTCTCAGGGCTCAGCTGTCACTCATGATGGTAAAACCCCCTTTTTATATCTTCAGATCACCAATTAAAACCAAACAAACTAACATCAGCGTGATAAGAACAACCTAAAACATGGAGGCAGTGGGCTTTATGAGCTATACTGCAGTCAGCCACCAGGGGGGAAATAAAAGACCCACAAACTGACCTGAACATGGCGACCCAATGTACAGTGTCAGCGACTGCCGGTCTTCAGTGTGTTTCTCCTTAACTTCCACTTCTGGTAATTTTACTGATGAACTGGTGGTAAAAACTCCCTGCTTCTATTTTATCTGCCTGCATAAGAGTGCAGAATGCCTGGCTGCCTTTCATTTGCCCGTACGTCGCTGCATTGCTCACTAGATTGGTTTTAATCTCTGCTATAGGTGCTGGAGAGGAGGGGGTAGACGGGTAAATGGGAAACATGCTGCTGAGATTTTCAATTGAACGGCCCATTGGCTGAACAGTGTCTCCGGAGGAGGCTCGCTTTCATTCTCCGCTATCTTCTCCTTCCATTTCATACTCTCTTTCATCAGCCGGTAAAAACAGAAGAGCTCCAGCTCCCCTGAGACCGAGGACGATGCTGCACTCATCATTAGTCTCCAACAGCAGCTCTGGCTCCGTCCTCTGCTGGACCTCTGATCTGCAGAGGCTTTTTAATCTGTGCTCTGTTGTGCTGAACTATGTGTTGATTCACATCCTCAAACATCAATTATGTGCTGCAGATAAGTTGTTAAAGGTCCAGTGTGTAACAGGATCTATTGTCAGAAATGGATTATAATATTCATAGGCAAGTTTTCGCTTGTGTATAATCACCTGAAAATATGAATCGTGCTTTTGTTGCCTTAGAACAGGAGTCTCAAACCCAAATAGTCTTGGGGCCACTGCGGGTATTCACTTTAATGTTCACATACAACAAGAAAGCGCAATATTCTGAAAATAAGCTCTGCCTCCTAAAATACGACTTTATCGTTAGTCGCTGTGAAGAGTCTCAGTCGACCCACATTTCATTAGCCGCAGAAAAAAAAAACACGTCAAACTCACCATCACCATGACCAAAGTATCAGAGGTTTGTTGCAACACGGACCTTTTCTCTTGTAACACAGAAAGTCTCTTACCCATGGTTAGCATTTCTGCTTATGCTAACCGTACTAGCTGCTATTAGCTAGTTAGCGGCCCTATTAGCTGTCTGTACCCAGACTGGGAGCTGGAAGACCCGGCGGGTTCAGGCAGCGACAGGAGAGGAAACGGAGGAAGAGGAGCCAGTTTGTAGCCAGTTAATTAGTCAGTAACTGTGATGTTACATTCAAAATCATTACCGCTGTTTCTGGTAGCATTTAAACGCTGTTTGTCATATATGTTATACATATTTAAATAAATGTGAGACGACTATTGTCTTTATTTAACGACTACAAGTTGAATAGGAAAATCCGTATTCGAGGACAGCCCCACTAAAAATATTTCTATTAATAACATCATTCCTAACAAAAAAAAGCAAACAGCTATAAATTTTTCATGTTTGCTTATGAAGCCCTGAAACCTGATCTGTTCTTATCAACCCTTTGCACACATTTGTGGGCACCTTTGATCTTATATATGTTTTAAATTATTTGTTTTTTTAATTTTAAAATGTTATCAGACATTCTGGAAATAATTTCTATTGTCCTGGAAAATTTTACCCCTGAACACAAAATGTGCGAGTTAACGCAGAGTTTCCGATAAACGCTGACCATGTCACGAACATGAGACACTTAATCATGAACTTGCATTCTTAAAAAAGAAACCGACAAATTCTGTGACCGTTTGGGAGTAAATGCTGTCCTGTATTGGCGATGAAACCTCCTGGAAAATGAGAGAGTGGGAACCCTGGTGACCAACCGTTCCCTCATCCAGTCTCCTTTAGCGTTCTGCCTTTGGTTTTCCTCACTGAAAATCATCAACGTTACTACAGCAAGTTGTTCCGCTACGTCTGCTTCCCCATGAGAGCCCGTGGTCATTCTCTAGTGTGTGACGCAACATTAATTTCCAATCTTGCAGAAAAAAATCTTATGTTTTTTTGCTTGATGCAACCAAATTTCAACATCAGTTAGGATTTAAAAAACTGCTGCAGTCTGAGCCTTGAAGCCTAAATATGAGACTTAATAAACAGGGTTCCCACTCTTTCTAAGAAATCATCTTCCAGGATGTTTTCCAGTAGATTTTCCTGACGATACAGGACACTTCTTACTCACAAACTAAAGTAAGTCCGTTCTGCTGTGACCAGCTGAGTGAGTGCAGTTCTGTTTTACCAACAGTCAAGCTTAATTACACACCCAGGTTTACGTAGGTGATCTGAGTGTAAAATACAATTAAAATTTTCCAGGACAACTTAGATCATTTTAATAAATCTCCAGGTGTTTCCATGGCTGACAAACCAGCGCTGCAATCAATGGACAAAAATACGGTAATATCCAAGGTGGTGATACGCTTGGATATGGTCTGTATTTAGAAGTTTACAGACATGGATCTTTCTATGATTTAATATGATATAACATATATATATACGTAAACTTGGATTGAAACTTCGGATATAGTCTCTAAATTTTCAGGTTTTCCAGGAAGCCTGTTAAACTTTTTGTAGTGTCTGAGTTGTTGTTAGATGCCTCATCTACCTGACCTCCACACTTACTTACTGTTGTTGCTGTGCACCTGTCTGTCTGTCTGTCTGTCTGTCTCTGTCTCTCTCTCTCTCTCTCATTATGACATTATTCTGATTTTAATTCAGATTAATGACATAAGATACAACGACCTGTAATTCCTGTGAGAACTTGATAAATGTGCAGCAGACGTGTGCGTGATCAGACAGCGTTATGACTTTGTTCAAACATTAAACTGAGTGTCGGCTCTTCAGGAGGCCACAGGTCTCTGCCTCGCAGCGTTGCACGATCAAATCAGAGCGCTAAAAAGAGATCGGAGCTGATATAAATGTCATTCATTGGTCATGCTTTGTTGAGTCATCTGGCATTTGTGAGCGGCCGATAGTACAAACACGGCCTGCCGGCGACGGCGGCGGCTCCCATCAGCCTTCGGGTTCACTGAGCCGCTCGGCTGGCAACAGGAGGGTTTAATTACGAGCAGATTAATGCTGGATAGGAGCGCTGATATGAAACCCTCCTCAGCAGACAGACGGAGGGGCTGCCTCTGAGCTGTGTCTGAGTGTTGGGCTCTAACATTTACATAACGTCGCTGTCGGGGAGAAAACGCCTAAAATGTTCAGGAACTAATTAAAACAACTCGTTTGTTTTGCCGTTAACCGGCTGCACGCTCAGTCGGGGATCTCACCGTGAAATGAGCTCGCCAAAGTTTGTTCCCTCGTTTCCCCTCTCAGGTTTTCTTAAAGTTTCTCCCTGATCACTGAAACAGTCTGAATAAGTCCTGTGTTATATTTTTATATAATATTATATTAATATTTGTATTACTGATAGCATTTTAGCAAAAGATGTACGTTTATTGCCAAAAGTATGTGGACACGATACCATAAAGGTGGGCTTGGCTATTCTGGAGAAAGAGTCCATCGACTAATATATATTACATTATATTATATATTAATGTACACTTTGTTTGTTTCCCATTTACTATATTAACAACCTGGGAATGAGACCTTTAACATACTTAATGTACGGTCTGTTTTTCCTGGTTTGGTCCAGTCACACAGTTAAAGGAAATTGTAACCCTCCAGTGTCCAGTGATATTTTAGATATTTAGTGTTATGATATTTAACATCGATATAGTGTGATATTTGTGTTTGTCCCTTTTCTGTTTCCCCACGTTCACGTACAGATCCATAAAAAATGGTTTTCCCAGTTTAAGAACTTGACTGTTCTGCCTGACCTCAACCCCACCCAACATGAGCTAACCCTGAGTGGAGGTTTGTATAACAGCAGATTAATGCAGATCACATGTTTAACTCTCACATATGGCTGGAATGTCAATCTGTCCACATACTTTTAGCCATGTAGTGTACTGTAGGTGTTTAATATACACAAAGTTAATTCAGGGATTTTAATAACCGAGGACTTAATGTCCAAGTATGAAAAGTCCTTCAGCCTCATGTTTACTTGTGCTCTTACCCACGAGGTCCCATTCTCCGTTGGCGATGTATCCGGTGATGTCGGCCTCGATCATCTGCAGGTCCAGAGACCAGCCGCCGTACGTCCACGAGCCGAACTTCAGGTCGCAGCGCTGCACATCGAACGGAAACCAGCGAACGTCGATGTAACAGGTGCTCTTAAATATTCCTATAAAAGAAAAATAGAAAACAAGCTGTGAGGAGGAGATAAAGGAATACAAAGTAAACTACCGTTGGAGGGGGAATGAACAAAAACATGGTCAGTAACCTCAGAATGAGATGCAAAAGAAATGAAAATTGTATTTGTGTGTCCGCAGGAGATCAATATCAAATCAAAGCAAAAACTAATACCTGGGAGGAATTCATGAAGAAGATAAAACCCCAACAGTGGAAAGAAAATAAATTACAGACAAACAAAATGATTTGATCAACAGAAACCAGTAAAATAAGACGGAGGACAAGCACAGATTTTAGATAGCAAGGGATGAACTCGGTTTTATATTTATTTCTTTGTTTCACAAGTAAACAAGAAACCATGTCTGGTCTCCCTCGGGATTCTGCTCAGGACAAACTGTTTGAGGTTTCCATTAACTTTGTGTGGATCTGCTGGGAAAACCAATCTGATCTCAAACCAGCCAGCACCTGCTGCCTCCAGAAAAAAAAAAAGATGAAAGTTTAATAATCCCTGAGGAGAAATCAGGAACGTCAGTAACAGGATACGGCAAAGGAAAAAATAAAATATGAAGAATAAAGCTACCTGAGGTTACAGTGTGAACACAAGGCGGATAAACTGAGGAGGATGAGGATGATACAGTTTTATTAGAAGCAATAAGTGAAGATTTAGAAATGTACACAATGTATTCTGGCTGTGATACATACAAATATAACAAAAGTGTGTAAATAAAGAGAGGAGTCGATCGTATATATGAGATTTATTAATATGGCAGAAAATAACTATTTGCTATGTAAAGNNTCCACTTTGAATGAAGTTACAATATTAACTGTTATAAAATCATCACATTTTCTTCCTCACTGCTGAAGCTTGAAGCCTGAGCTCGTCTCCGCCATCACTGTCCCTCCCAATAACACCCCCAACTCACA
>NW_023339762.1:26573916-26574309 GCF_004916995.1 Morone saxatilis | reverse complement strand
TAATCAATGTCAGCTGTCCGTAGTAATAGAGCTGTTACGACTTTTATTGGTTATTGATCTCTGTTGGCCGATGAGTTTCCCTTCTCTTCCTGACATTTTATGATCCGGCTCTAAGTTGCTGCTCAGCCTGCCGATTTTAATTGTTTTGTCTCATTCTGTAAAGCAGTGAGAAATGATCTCCCGTGTTTATATGACGTCTTTACTTCCTGTTTGAGCACCAATAAAACATACAATAAAATTAACAGTCCTTCCTTAACTCTCAGTCTCTCAGTGTTAAACAGTTTCTATCAGCTGCCTGGTTAAAAGTCGTGATGAGTCTCAGGTCGTCAATCAGGATCATAACTCCTCCTGACCTCCTCCTGTTGACCGCATGCTGACCCCCCCCACCCCCCC
>NW_023339762.1:26570041-26573816 GCF_004916995.1 Morone saxatilis | reverse complement strand
TGGGGTTCAGTATCTTGCTCAAGGATACTTCGACATGTGGCACCAGGAGCCGGGGATCGAACCAACAACCTTCCGATTAGGGGACGACCCGCTCTGCCTCCACCTCTGGTGGATTTCTCATTTTGGGTTGGGAGCTGAAGTATCTCGGGGTCTTTTACGTAAGTGAAATTAAGATGGAGCTTGACAGGTGGATTGATGCAGATGTTGTACCACGGTGTCGTAATGAAGTCTCTGTTTGTTACCACAAATATCTGTACCAGCCTCAAATATCCAGAATTGGTCAGGCTATACAAGAATGCTTCAGGATCCTCACGGAAAAACTGGAGACATCAGGGTTTCTTTGTGTGGCCTACCTTCAGTATATTAAAAAACAATTATCATCCAGAAGAAGAAAATTCACTAAGTTTGTAGTAAAAGTTGACCCAGTGCCCAATAATAATTCAAAGTTTCTGGTCCTGTTCATTTGCCCCCTCTCATTAAAGCCAGCCAGTTCAATATTCCCTCAGACAGTACTCCCCGCCTCTCCTCCTTCCTCCCACCAGGATCAAACTTTACTCCTGAACGCTGCTCGGTTAATGAGCTGAGACGCTTGTAAGCATCCAGCAGAGAGCCTCCCCCAGCCAGCAGCTCTGATGTGTGTGTTAACAGTGAGGTATTAATCCTGACAGGGAGAGGACCTATCTTTAGTGCTGATAACAGGAGGGAATTAGATGAATTAGCTTGTTTACTGAATCAGAACTGAGGGAAGAAAATAAGACCGTGAACAGAGTGAGTTGTCTTTGGCCTCGTTCAGGGCGTCTCACCATGACTTCCAACATCCTCAATCCACCAAAGACAAATTGATCCTGTTGTTCCGTCTCTTCTCTGACATTTCCCATTTAAAGAAGACCCTGTAGAGCCAGATCTAAACAGTTCCTCCTTATTTTTACAACGAAATTATAAATTATATTTAAATTATATATAAACTGCTATTAAATCACCGTATAATTCAAAGTTTTATTCCTTTTTTACATATCTTGCTTTATGTATGCAATACTGCCTTATATCGTGCTATCTCATGAATTAATTAGGGCTGCACAATTCATCAAAATTATCTAAATTGCAATACGACAAATGAAGTGCTATATACAAAAGTAAAATGTTTGACAAAACAGCATTAGAATGAAGTATTGTTATAGTCCTACAAATTCTGTTCTCCAGATTTAAGAATAAATCTAAATTAAGTATTTGTTTTGTACAAAATTAACATCATCATGACTTTAATAGTTTTGAGTTTGTGAGTCACATCAAAATAATAAAAATATGATGTTTTCGCCATATTGTGCAACCCTAGAACCAGTCTTAGCTAGCCTCAACATATAGGCAGCAAGCAGGCTTAAGATGTCATCTGCTTGACGCGGGGATAAAACACACATTCAGAGCTATCAGCTACCTCAAGTCCCTCCCAGCCTGGCCTGTTTTTACAGGAAATATGTAATTATGAGGAAGCAAACAGCTCTCTGCTTATGGTTCGATGTGGCCTTTAACCCAGCCCTGATCAAACAATGTGAGAACACACAGTTCAGATTCACAAAGCGAGCGTCTCCTGGGTTCATTCATGTACCTGTTGTACAGCAGGATGTCGGGCCTCCAGATCTGGCTGTCGGGGAATCTGACGTTGGTCACACCTGGATAGTCGGAAATGTTCCACTGCAGGTAGAAATCTGTCCAATACTGAAAACACACACACAAAAACACACACAGATGTTAATGTACACACTAACCCAACTTGTTTTAGCCTCTGCTAAAAATACATCACTACCAACACATAAAAAGAAAAGAAAATCATTAACTTACCGTTAGTAAAAATGTCTCAATATTGGTATTTGTAAATATAGCAACATTTATTTAAAAAAAAAAAGAAACCTAAATTTCAAGCTTACATTAACAACTTCCGGTTGAAGCACCACCCGTTTTGAATACAGATACGAATACAGACAATGTTGTACTTGGTCATCCCTGATGGAAATAATGAGCAAAATTAAATATTAAATATTTTACCACTACTCCCTAGTTTGGACCTATGTGTTTTTATTAGATAATTAAGAACAACACAAGCAACTACAAACTTTCATTGCAACATTACTTTTATTGTTCAATAGTGTTTTTAATTTATGGATAATTTATAAATTAATGATGGATAGCAGTCCATGTAATATGTAGTTTACTTCTGTTTAGTGTTTTAATTAGCACCTGGCCAATAATGTAGTATGATAATTCTTTGTATTTTATATTTACTTACATTAATATTATCCTCTTTATCATTGCTCTGAACACTTATAAAGAATTTAAACACTTTTTTAGACTTTGTAACATCTGTCCAGAGACTTTTAGCTAATTCTGGTGCATTTACAGCAATAATGGTTATTAACGTGCACTGTCCCTGTTTGGTTATGAAACAGTCTCACAGTTTAACAGTTTAATACTGATGACTATATGACCTACATAAAAAAACAAGTAACTCAGTCAGAAGATTTGTATACTGTAGGATTCGGATTCCCCTTGAAATTAATGGAACAAGTAAAATGTTCCTTTTTGCTTGATTTAAACAACCTGATAAAACAATAAACAAATAAATAAATAAGGATTGATTTTCTGACCCAAACCGTGTTCCCCTCACATCCACAAGGTGTAATCAGCTAATTGGCTGAAGTGAGGGATCATTTCAACATTGTTTTCTACAATTCAGTTTATCTTTTGGGAAACTAAAAAGTAGAAATTAGGTCCAACAATAGTAAAAATGTCCACAAGCGATGAGTTGTATACATCTCATCTGAAACCGGCTGATAAGCTGCAGCTCATCTCTGCTTGACCTCCATATTTCAGCTGGTGAAATCTAGATTACACTGATGGATCTTACGTAACAGCCATTGTTAGCTAGCTCTGTGTGTTTTCAGGCAGTTGTGAGAGAGAGGAGTGTGCTGCCAAGGAACATCGGGACGGTGTTGACGTCTGATTTGCATGCACAGCTCTCGTGGCCGGCTCGGTCCTCGTCACCAGCCTCTCTGAGCTCTTTGGTCTGTGTTGATGGTTTGAGGCTGCGAAGGCTGAAGGTCGCACACATCTCTCACAGTCTTGTTTACTTCCTGTCACAGAGCTGAAATGTTTTCCCCAGAGGAATCTGTTGAAAGCAGTTCGCAGCGGCTGCAGAGATACCCCCCCCCCCCAAAAAAATGTGGTGTTGCTTCGGTATAGGATTACTGTCTCTTGTGTGTGTTTAACTGAAAGTGTTATCGATGCAACATCATGGCTGTATGGGAAGAAGACTGAAACTAGAGACTGAGACGGAGAAAACTCCATCAGGAAACTGTTGTATCTGAGGGAATAATCAACTGAAAGTCAACTCATTTCTCTAATAAGACTCATGGTATCAGTTTATATTGCAGCCAATGGAGGCTGCCCCTCTGGCTTTACATAGAATGCAGGTTTTAGACATTAAACCAGATGCAGAAGTTTGTCCATTATATAAACTGTCCAGTGTCAATGACGCAGTGTAACAGTGCCCATCATTGGTCTGTTGGCAGGTTTCTTCCTCAAGCTGGTGACAAAGATGAAAGTGGATACTACTGAATTAAATAAAATATATTTATGGCTCTTTATCTCACTTTTTAAAGATTTGTGAGAAACCTTGAAACATCACACTCACTTTAGAAAACATTTCCTAAGACGTTTGAAAGTCATTGCAGATGTGTTTGGCTGTTCTAACGTAAACTTCAGAGTCTCCTCTTGTGAACTT
>NW_023339762.1:26562048-26569941 GCF_004916995.1 Morone saxatilis | reverse complement strand
GGAATCTGTTGAAAGCAGTTCGCAGCGGCTGCAGAGATACCCCCCCCCCCCAAAAAAAAAGTCACAAGAGGAGACTCTGAAGTTTACGTTAGAACAGCCAAACACATCTGATGACTTTCAAACGTCTAGGAAATGTTTTCTAAAGTGAGTGTGATGTTTCAAGTTTCTCACAATCTTTAAAGTGAGATAAAGAGCCATAAAATATATTTTTTATTTTAATTCAGTAGTATCACTTTCATCTTTGTCACCAGCTTTGAGGAAGAACCTGCCACAGACAATGATGGTGCACTGTTACACTGCCGTCATTGACACTGACAGTTTATATAATGGACAGAGCTTCTGCATCTGTTTAATGGTCTTAAAACTGCATTCTATGTTAAAGGCAAGTAGGGGGCAGCTCCATTTGGGCCTGGCAATATAAACTGATACCAATTGAGTCTTATAGGAGAAATGAGTTGACTTCTCAGATTGATTATTCCCTCGTAAACAGTTTCCTGATGGAGTTCTGGTCTCAGTCTCTAGTTTCAGTCTTCTTCCATACAGCATGATGTTGCATCATAACTTTCCAGTTAAAACACAAAGAGAAGTAATCCATATATCAGGAGCAAGATGAAAAGTCTCCTAACAAGCATTTATGCATTTTTAATGAACAGGTGAGGATCTCTGCACTCCCTCGTCTAAAAGGTTCAAAGAATCAGAAAGATGCACACTATAAAGGAAACTGATGCAATAAGGTGACGTTGAAAAAGATTCAAAGAGGAAGAAAAATACTAAAAACAAATTCAAGACATCTCAGTAGTTCACAAACTGGTCCATCATCAGCAGTGCTGTTAAACAGATTATTTAAATAGTTCAGAGTGGAGACGCTTTTAGATCAAACTGCATCATTAGATCCATTCTGAGCTGTGGTACATTAATTTTTCGGCCTGTATTTTCTAAAAGGATTATCCTTACAGAGTTATCGGTTATTTTTGGATCTCTGAGGGATTTTAAAATCTTCTTTTTTAACAAGACTAAACATGGTAAGAATTTGGCTTCTCAGAGACGCTGTAGGAGCTAAAACTGTTGGTGTGACAACAGTGGTGTGAAGCAGTTCTACCTACCAGTGCTGTCACCTTTTTAAAAATGTAAAGTTTGAATGACTTTGGTAATATTAAAGGTAATGCCAGACAAATGTGTGTGTTGCCATCCGACTAATAACTAAAGAATGGAAACAGGATTATTTCTTTTTCTTGTTCTGTCCCACTTGTTATTACCTAACCCAACTTTGAATGTGTGTCAATCAATCAGTGTGTCGTTGTCAAGGCTGTTGCTAAGTATAGGCTCTTCCTTTCTGACAGAATGCTAACAGTTAGCTGTCATGCTATCAGTTATCTCGAAATACTGTCGGGATCGCTTCTGCGACACGGTTTGGCTCCGTGTGCCGTATATCTTCAAATCCCACTGAGAGCGTCTTCAGAGCATCTGGCCGACCTGATGTTGGTTATTTTATTTTGAAAATTAGTTTCTGTGTCTGAAAAAAAAAACTAACTAACTAAAAAAAATATTGGGATTGAATTATGTTTTGTATGTTGAGTGTCACCATGCTAGTGTCTTTAATTGTCCCCCATCTTCATTAAAACAGACATGGTGCACGTACACTGAGTGCCTTACAATTAAGATTTTCAGTTTGGAGGTTTGAAAATATGGTCACCATATATGGACCTCCTGTTGGGATGACCTTGTTAAATCTATTATGAATTATTAAAATACTGTGTCTCATGTTTGTGAGTCTGGGCATCAACAGCTTGTAAATAAAAAGAATATGCAACGAAACAATTTAAACATTATAAAAACAAGCTCCTCATGAGCCCCTTAAGGTAGAAATCTGCTCCAAAATGTCGACATTGATTCTGTTTTTATTCTCTGAGTCAAAGTTTTCTAGTTTGCGAGGAGAAAAACTTCCAAAAGCTGCAATAACACTCTGACATTAAAAACCCACACAGCTCCCGGTGCAGCAATGTTTCCTTTTGCTTACAGACATTCATCCCCTTCACAAAAACACAATGACTCCAGCAGCAGCGGCGGAGGAGGAGGAGGTGGAGGAGAGGCGAACGCCAAATTAAATTAAGCTAAAAGACTAGTTGGTCCTGGGAGGGTGCTGTGGAGAGGAAATGCAGAGGCTCCGGGGAAGAACTAACCTTTCCATCTGAGAGGAGCAGATTAGGTTGGATTAGTGCATCACCACTTTACAAACACACATTCCACAGGACCCGATATGAAACCTAATTAAATTTGGACAGCTGCATGAAATGGGTTTAGGAGGCTCTCTTAATGAATTCCTACGCTCTCCATTAGCTCTGACATTCACACCACAATCAGTCCTGCCTGACAAAAGGTGAAGAGAAGCAGCCTTTCACAGTCTGAGACGAAGTTAAAATGAACAAAGACGGAGCAGGAGTTGATATCAGTGAGGCGTAAAAGCGGCGAAGTGCAGGAGGTGTCGAGCCGACGACTCTGACGGAGCGAGCAGCAGAGCGGCAGATGAAGTATTTGTGGAAACAGAAAAAGAAGTTGCCGCTCTGATCGCTGCCTGCTGGATCCAGCTTTTCTCCATCACAGCAAACTTATCTGGGTCAAGTAGCAGAGCTGGAGTTGTGCGATTCCTCCAGAGTCTCTCTGGAAGCCGAACTGAAGGAAGGATGGGATGATGTGGCTGCAGGCTTCCATTTATTATCAATGTTTACTTGGTTTCTTTCCCCCCAGAGTCAGTTTACACACCGTCCCCGGCGGCCTGAACGGCACAAATAGAGCCATCTGTAACGGGTTTCATTTGCACTGCAGTCCAGGAGAACAGTGCGACAAATCTAAATCCAATATTTTGTCTTTCTCATTCACCCGTCAATTAATCTTTTTAACTTTTAGTGATACAGAGTGAAGGTTCATGGATGTATTAAGCAGAATGTTCTGGGGTCCGATCAGCATCACAGCATCATGACATGACAAAGCAATATGGCATAAGTGCTACCAAAGTTCCTTTTAACCTCCGACAGGAAACAATGAATATGGAAATGCACTTCCTGAAAACAAAGGTACCTGCAGTGTCCTGACTGCCCTCTGCTAGCTGCTTCAGGATGTTCACAGATAAAAGTTTAAGTTTTTTAGCTGAAGAAACGAGAAGACGGATAAGAACAAAAGCAAAGACGAAGAGCTTCCTCCGTCTGAATGTAGATCAAACTGAAACTTTAATCTCTAAGGGAATAAAGGAACTGGTTTTAGGGGCGAGAGTTCTGATGCTTCTTCAACTCAAGACTCACCAGCTGCAGCCAGATGTTGGTGGTCAGCACCTGGTTCTTCTCATCCTGCAAACAGAAAAACAAGCAAACAATCAGGATCCTCTGCTGCAGTCGTGTTTGAAAGTCTGTCCACTCTCTACTGTTTCCTTCAGCCTTCTGAATTAATCTTAACCGGGGCAGCGTTCCAGCAGAGAGCAGGATGAATATGAATAACGTCAGTGTGATTAATGTCCGGCCTGTTAATACATTCTCAGGTCGCTGAGCGTACAGAGGGAATTAAAACATGGAGGGAGGAGGGACATTAAAGGTAAACCAATGTTTTTAATAGACTACTGACCTTCAGTTAGTACAACAGTGAATGAATCTACTCACTAATGTGTCAGATCCTCATATATCTTCTTCCTATGTATATATAATATGTTACTGGTT
Source organism: Morone saxatilis (assembly GCF_004916995.1). Classification (NCBI taxonomy): domain Eukaryota; kingdom Metazoa; phylum Chordata; class Actinopteri; family Moronidae; genus Morone; species Morone saxatilis. Next base: position 26,566,237 of record NW_023339762.1, on the reverse strand, counting down.
TTTAGTTAAGCAGTTTATTTTGACTCCATCTGGCCAAAAAAACATAATAAAATTGTGTTTGTTATTTTTTAAAGTTTAAGTGATAATAGAACAACAGCTATGCGTGAGGGAGGAGAAAACACTGAATTTGTCAAAAAAAAGAACCTTATTAATAATAACAATAAAATATAATAAAATAATAAATAAAAATACATAACAAAGACACAGAATTGAATAAAAAGTTCCTAAAGATATTAGCAAAACTCATCTCTGATCAATATTCACGGGAAATAATCTGCTCAGAATTTATCCAAATCTCGGGTTTTAAACAAACTCCCTGCATTTATTGGGTTCACTGTTTGGGTTCATTAATCAGTTTATCAGCTGTTCTCTCCTGTTATTAATACTGTTGAATATAACAACATAACTCAATAAGAAGTAAGGGTGCTCATGTGGACAAAAATCTGAAGTGTACTCATTTCAGGCAGTGGGATATATCATTAAAATCTGCCACTTTGTCTGTTTAGAAAAGGACTCTCTTGAGGAAGAAGAGTGTACCACAGGATGAGGTCAACAGGGAACTAACAGGGTTTTTATGAACACAATCTACAAGGTTTCTGGCATTTGCTGTGAAGCAGCAGCTGCACGGTAGGACATTATCTCATAAAAAGTGTTTTTTCTTCTGTTCATTGTGGCTTTAAACTCCCAGATCATCCCCCTCAGTGCCGGGAGGCTGTGAGCTGTGAGTGGTGGCACTTATCAGCTTGTATCATCTCAGCTGCTCAGCACAGTTTCACAGCTGCTGCTGTTTTGCCTCGTTGCCTCTGAGTTTTATATCCGAACCAGTAGGTTTTCTTTCCAGCTGGCTGCGTCTCCCAGGTGAGGTTGAGGTTCCTTCCCTCCGCTGCTGCTCTGGACAATAAGCTTTACAAATACATTCACGCTCCTGCTGCCTTCGTGACCTTAAAGCTTTAAACTGTTTTGATGCAGCCATTTCTTTCTTGATGCCTGCAGAGCTATTTAATTGTACTTGTAGTGTACAAATAAGTTATATTACTTATTAGCAAATAATAATTATTCATAAATTGGCTTTAAAGTGGCCGACTATATAATGCTGTATGTATTAAACTTCCTGTTGATTAAATGTTAATTGAGTTCATTATCGAGAGTAATAAATAAAGTATTTCTGTAGCATTTGTCCCATAACTGTGAGACTTCCCTGACAGACATACTAATATTAATGCCACCCACATTAAAGGTCCAGGTCGCTATGTTTTAGTAGTCAATCACAAAGTTTCCTCTGAATTGATGTTTAAATATACCGTCTGAATATCTGACCTTAATGAATAAAGGTCGTAGCAGAGGCTATAGAGCAGCTTTGATCACCAAATGCCGGTGTCTCTGCAAAGTTTTGCCAATTAGCAAACGCTTTGCACACGACGTCTCGGTGATAAACATCGGGTCAACATCGGGTCGACGTACATGTGCTGTCTGGGTCGTATCTGCTCAGCACAGTTTGACAGCTGCTGCTGTTTTGCCTCGTTGCTTAGAGTTTTACATCCGGACCAGTAGGTTTTCTTTCCGGCTGGCCGCTCCGGTCTGCGTTTCCCAGGTGAGGTTGAGGTTTCCTCCCTCCGCTGCTGCTCTGGACAATAAGCTTTTACAAACACATTCAGGCTCCTGCTGCCTTCGGGACTTTGATCAAACATTCCTGCATATTGCCAATAACATCCGCTGGAAAATGATTTATTGCATCATTTCTGTGCAGTGTGAGAGCATCTTATATCAGCACCAGGTTTCCAGCAGGTAACTAATCAACATCACGGCCCAGTGAGAGCGCTGCTTCAACATGAAATACACAAACACCATCAATCCAAACCGCCGTGAGGATGATCAACAGTACAATGACTTATTGACTCTGTTGGATCCTGTTATGAACTGCTCGGCTGCACATCCGTAATCTTCTGAGTGTCAAGATTTCAGTTTTTATTCTTCATTGTTGACATTTTCAACGTGAGAGAAGGCACTCGGGAGCATAAACGCCACATCCTTCGACCCTCATCCCTACATAGAGACATAAATCAGTGCGTGTGGATCCCAAACCATACAGCTGGCGCCCTTTTTATTTTCTTTGCACCTAATTTTTTCAATTTATTTACTGTGATAAGATCAAATCTCCCTGGTTTGGATATGTTTGGCTACCTCCGGCGCTGGGACGTCCCTCCTCAGTCTGGGTGCTTTAATATGTGGGAACTCATTTGCGTTGAGCATGAAATTGAGTTTGGAGGGAACTCCCCTGAGGAAAGGCTTTCAACAGCTCCTTTAACAAAGCCTGCAGACAGATGCAGACTTACATAATAATAAACCGTATAGCAGGAGGAGAATCTGTATGTACCACATGAATCTGAGGGACAAGATTCACCTGAGATCAGAAAATAAAACAATCTAATCCAAACTCTCTGAGAGCTTCTCTACTGAATCTGAATCTGTGTCATTATCGGATATTAATAAGTAATGAATGAGGATTCTAGCACTGTGAGTCTTTTCAAAACTCATCCAAATTAATCAAGTTGAGGAATTAGGAATGACCGAATGTGTCACATGTTGGAAATAAGACACTATAAACGGAGTGAAATTAATTGTAAATCTAGCCCATGAATGTTGCGATGATGACTGCAGTGATTAAACTGAAAAAGTATGAGATGTTATGATGAAATAAGGAAATTAATGGTGGAATGAAGCAGTGGTCGGGGGTGTGTAATGAGTAACAAAGATTAATTTAAACCCTCTACGTGAAGAATTTTTATGTGAATATAACTTTTGGATTTATCTTGGGTCATAATTAGACGGCGCTGCTGAAAAGTGGAGCAGAAAAGTTGTGAAGTTTGATTTAGAATAGTTTGCGACAGCCGTGCAACTAAGCTAACTGACTCAGCCCCGGGATGCCAGGAGCCAAACCTGGCAAGAAAACCACCTCACTACTGGACTCCCTGTCGGACTGGCAACGTTTGGGCTCAGGGTTTGTGTTCGGTCCCAGAAGCTAGACGGGGATGCTAGCTCATAGTGCTTGCTGCATAGTGGTGGAGATGAAACACATACTTAGCGCTATTAGCTGCTGTTAATGCCAATCAATATCTAGCTTCCTGTTTTCACAGGAAAATGTAAATACAGGAAGCAGACAGCTCTCTGCTGCTGCTCCTGTTTCATCGGGACTTTAAACAGGACCCAGTCTGAGAGTCCTCTAGAAGAGCTTTGCATGATTCACGTAACAGCAGCCCTCCTCTGACAAAAGGACGTTAACACTGTTTATTTTATAGAATGAAACCGTGGACTCATTTGTAACCCACAAAATGCAGATTTTCATAACTTAATGTCAATTTTAAGAGCAGAATTTAAATATTTTATCACAGTACAGTCATATAATTCAGTTTGCAGCTCAGGAAACACGCTTTAGGGCAGAGTTCCTCTTTAAGAGTAATGATGAAATGATGTAATAGGTAAGTAAAGTAAAGTTTGTAAAAGCTTGAGCCGAGTTCAGGCTGAGTCACTGCTATTGATCGAGAAGCCCCCGCAAAATATATTATGCTTATTCTGTGTTCTGGATCAATGAGAGTCTTTAATGAGCTCTTTAACTAATTAATGTATTTTATGTTTATTGTTCAGAACGCTGTGGGCGCAATCAGCTAAATCTAAAGTTTACCTCTATTTTATCTGGGAGAAAAAACTCTCCACACACGAATGAATACAAAATAAAAGTATTTACTAAATGCCACAAGAGGTATAAATATGTCTTTTTGAGTGAGCCACCCCTTTAAGAAGCTTTCACTGTCACTTTTCAGTATTTGAGAGGTTTTATTTGAAGCTACGGACAAAAATCAGTCGAGACTCATGAAGTATTAAAGGTTTGACATCCAGCTGTGGCAGCGGCTTTTTCACATCGAATTCTTCTACATGTGGAGTCTCTGCAGCCACCAGCTGTGTGTGTGTGTGTGTTGTTACATGCTGTGGAGGGGCAAATGAGAGGAGTAAAGCTGACCTGCTCTCCTGCAGTGAGGCAGTGGCATACTGAGGCTTCAGTGCATCAGCAGCACAGTGTACAGTGTGTCAGTCTCTGTTTTTATAGAACCAAACAAGAAACTCAGAACAAGAGAGAGTAAAAAGTGCTGCAGCCAGGACTCTGAGCTCTCTAATGATGTGTGTGTGTGTGTGT
>NW_023339762.1:26561851-26562002 GCF_004916995.1 Morone saxatilis | reverse complement strand
TGTGTGTGTGTGTGTGATAGTAGAGATGAAAGTTGTCTCCTGCTGTCAGAATCTGCAGGAGGCAGAGTCAGTGTTTGTCATAATGGGTGTAAGATGCGTGAGTTAGAAATGAATGAGTTGTCTTCATTTAGTTCATCCTGTGTGTGTGTGT
>NW_023339762.1:26557441-26561751 GCF_004916995.1 Morone saxatilis | reverse complement strand
AAAGGTTATATGTGAGATTTAAAACACGAACACAGCAGCAACCAGCTCCTCTGTGTGTAAAGATACAGCGGAGTCATGGTGCCACCAAACCAGACTTGGTGACTTTCATTCAGTTTTATTTTCTTTCTGTTCACTCTGAATGAAGTTACGATGATCTGCGAGGTAAAATTACTGGTTTTGTCAACGAAGTCTGGTTGGCCATAGTGCTCTAGTGCGACATCTAGTGGCAGTGACTTTTGTATAACCTGAAACCTATGTGGACACGCAGATATTACACGCAGATATTACAAAATATGTGATATTTAACGGCTTCACCAAGACTCAGGTTCTCCCCCAGAATCCATTTTCTGGTTTCTTTTGGCCGATTTGCTCCAGAGTGCATGATGACACAGTTGCCAGCAGGAGGCAGATCATTTGCCTAATCAAATCAAAGATTTATTGAACACTTACAACCCCTACGTGGATAGCATGTGTGTGTGTGTGTGTGTGTGTGTGTGTGTGTGTGTGTTCTTACCACGTCCATGATCTGCAGCAGGCTGAAGCTGAAGTGGACGGTCAGACTGTTGGAGTCGTTGTTGACTGGTCGCTCTAACGGGTTGTAGTTCCTCATCAGCTCCTTGTAGAGACGCCGCTGGTACACTCCCTGCAGGGAGCCTGGACACGAATACATATAATACAATAAAAAGTGTTAACTCAGGATTGTACTGTCAGTGTAAAGTGGTGGTGTGGAAGAGCAGGTTGAGTTATTTAATCCTGTTACTGACTCTCTCTCTCTTACATTCTGCCCTCAGTTTGTAGATCCCATACAGTGACAGACAGGAATGAACAGTCCAATGAGCAAATCTATGAATTTATTTTAACATTTGCATAAAATCAAGTTTAAAAAAAGCAGAATACATTAAATGTTAAAAAGTCCACATTATCAGTCAGTGTTCACGCTTGAAGCTTTTGTTGACTTTGGGAAATATATTACATGTCCTGTGTGTGTGCAGGAAGCAAGAAGATGTGCATGTCGTTTCACAGTGTAAGATGAATGAATAAAGAATGTACGATGATTGCCCATCCGTCTGTTTGAAAAAATGCCAGGGAATACCTTCTTGGTTGATAGATAAAACACAGTAATCTTTCTAGGGTTCCCTTCCAGTGGAGAAAACGTGACGAAGTGAGGATTGGGCTGCACAATATGGTAAAAACATCATATTGCGATTCTTCTGATAGATATTGCGACTACAATATGATTCATGATTAATGTCAGAATTCTCTTTCTTTTTTCATCACAAATTTTCACAAAAAAACAAAAGAAAAAGAAATGTAAAAAATAAAATGTATTTTTGGGGTCTGTATCAAACAAACATGCTTTCTTAAATCTGGAGAAGGTTTGTAGACCAAAACATCTCTGCAGCTCTACAACACTTCATTAAAATGCTGTTTGTTTTACCTCCATTAAAACGTTGCAGCTATTGTGATTTGCATATTGTATTTGGCCATATTGTGATTTCAGTACTATTTTCAAATTGTGTAGTCCTGCTCTATGACCCTCAAACAGCCTGAGTCCGCCACTGAATGCAACCAAAGCATACGAGAGCAGAAACATCAGCTCGTGTCATCCATCTGCAGCACTGTTATGGAAATGTATGAAAATAGATATTTATCACAGCAGCAGCACACAGAGTAAACACACGGAGTATAATGCAAAATGTCAGACGTAAAAGTGAAAAAATACGAGCGTTCAAATACATATAATTGTATTTGAAAGGTTATTTAACAAAAACACATTTTAATTTGTGTTTTTTCACCCAAATGTGTCATTTGATGTCATATTCTGATTTCTGGGTTCGTAGTCTGATGGACACATCTCACAGTTAGATCAAGGAGCTCTGTCCCGGATCAACATTCAAAGATTTCTCAACATTTCTCTCACGATTGTCACCTTTCATCTCACAGAGCCCAAAGTCGCAGAGCGTAAAGGGGCTTTAAAGGCTTTATGGGTGCTGGTTACATCAGTAAGAGATGAAAGCTGATTGATGGGTGCTGGGTGGGACCAACCAGGGGGGAGGAGGGGGGAGACTAACAACACACAACAACAACTCATCCTTTTGTTAGAACTGACCCAGTGCTCAGGGTCACTGTTTGAAATACCGAGGACACAACAGACACATTACTTTATAGTGTCTGTTTCTGCTTCAGATGTCTGCTGCCGTTATTAACTGACTTTATAGCTGCAGCCTGCTTATGGTAAGAGTGTGACAAAATAAACTATTAAAGGGAACGTATTCTATTCTGGGACTCCTCTAGAGTAACTTTGCTTGATGATTTATATTGGCCCTTTATGCAGGCAGGGAACTGTAGGAACCGGAGCTTTGGAGTTTGACCCAAGCTGGAGATTTAAAGTCAGGATATTTCGGTCCCTGCTGCTTTGATCCTCCGACTTCCTTCAACTTTATGCAAGTGTAAATGACTAGAGGACACATTTAAAAAGGGCATAACTCATGGCATATATTTGTAAAGCTTATTTTGGTTAATATTTTTGCTTTTATTTGGTGGTTTGGCAGGAGAGGTCGACAGGAACCTCTGGGAGTGAATTTAACCAGGACTTACAGAACCAGGAAACAGGGAAATCTCTTTTTTTCAATTTATTTAAATAAAATTATTGACAAATTCAACTTCTGACAGGATTCATTTTGAGTATGTAAGCAGTATATGTCAGGGATTCAATTCTGTCCGCCCAAAACATACATTATAAGATATGAAGTCTACATAATATTTGTATTAGCCTTCCCATATATACGTTTGTTTAACTGAACTAATTTTGCTTCACAGAGCTGGACGAGGCTCAGACGACCTCAATGGGGAAATAAAAGTTTAAAAGTTGAGTTTAATCCTTAAAATGGAGGTAAGTAAAGAGACGGAGCTGCTGAAGCAGATCACTCGTGTGTTTGTTAGAGTCTTAGCAGAAGCGATGACACAGCTTACTTTAAGCTTTAATATTCCAACGCATAAATATTAAAGTCAGAGTTTTCCTTTGATTCTAAGAAAATATCCACTCACTGAAACATAAATGAGTTCAAAAACGTTCAAAGTTGTGTCGTGTGCTTCTTTCTCCTCTACGGACGAGCTCTTCTGGCAGTCATACAGTAAATAATCTGAAGCCTTGAGGTGTCCACAGAATGAAACAACCTCAGGCCCGTAACACTTGACAATCAGCATATATCACCTTCCTGTGTAAACGCTGCAGACCTGAGAGCAGCTTCAGTTTGTGAAAATGTATTTGCAGGATTACAGTTTCTTTAAAAATACACTGTGGATGCTAAAAGTCTTTGCATGTTTCATTATTTCCGTTTCCATTTTCTTTTCTACGGTCACATTGTTGTGTTGTCTTATAGAATACACCTACATCAATACTTCTATTTATTTGCTTATTTGGTGTTGATATAATCCAGAAGTAACGAGTAAGAAGTAAGCTGGCTTGCCGTTTGCAGGGTACTTTGTCGGCAGGCGCCAGATAATACAGCATTATATTATTATTATTATTATTATACAGCGTGACGGGGACGTAGCCTTTCATATGTGGCCCAAATCAGATACAGGTCTGAGATTTTGCAGTGCAGCGTTAATGTGAACAGTCACATCAGAATCCATGTGGCTTTTAGACTGACATTCATCATGCTTCAGGACCGTGACCTGTTCACACTGGAATCTGATATGAGCCACATTTTACAAATAATGTCAACCACCGAACACGAATCCGAGCAGATAAAGCTCGCAGTGTTACAGACACTCAGAATTCACATTTATATTGTGTGACATTTGGTCACTTTTGTTTTAGAAGACAACACTTCATGAGGAAGTTTTCAGGCTCATTTCATCCACTGTATAAAGTATATAGCACTCTAAAAAGGATTTTTTTGCATTAAGGACATTTGTGTGCAAAACAGATTTGGAAATGAAGCTAGATTAAAACAGAAACAACAAAATCTGGTGTTTTATGTGTTTTTTTAATTTATTTTTATCCTTTACCACATGAAGAAAACTGTAATTATGGTTTGCTCTCTGTGTAATCTGCAGCTTACAGTCAGTGAATTAAACAACAATGAAACAAAACTAAACAGCTGGAGTAATTCATGACAAGGCTGAGGTGTGTGTGTGTGTATGTGTTAAGCCTACCGTGAATGAGGCAGCAGAGCGTCAGGACATGCAGGGTGAAGATCCGAGCGTCCATCCTCAGCAGCTGTGACTCACAGAGACAAGAAACTGAAACTGGGTCCTCCTGAACCGGCAGAAAACACCAGAGAGAGATAGAGATAGAGAGA
>NW_023339762.1:26556601-26557341 GCF_004916995.1 Morone saxatilis | reverse complement strand
AAAGAGAGAGATACCATTGTTATGAACTGCAGTTCGACTGTTGCAATCATCCTGGGCAATCAGCCAAAATGACATGACGCTAAACTGACCGCTGGACAATAAATTACAATCATACTTTGCATAGGATTTTTGTTTTTCTAGTTTGTTTTACTTTTCACACTAAGAGGGAATATTGTACATTTAACTCCACTAGTCTGTCTCACACCAACAGACTGTGATACACTGTGTGTTCTGACCCCTTTCTATCAGAAACAGCATTAACTGTTCAGCAGTTTGGAGCTACAGCGCTCGTCTGTTGGATCAGACCACACAGGCCAGCCTTTCACATCCCCACCTGCATCAATGAGCCATGACCCTGTCTCCGCTTCTGTTCGTTCCTTGGACATTTTTTGAAGGTACTGACTCTGCAGACTGCAGACCCCAAAAAACAAGAGCTGCTGGTTGGAAGATCTCTGACCAGTCGTTGTACAAGTGGCTCAGATCCTCAAGTGCCCATGTTTTTCCTGCTTCTAATCAGTGTTATTATTCACTGGCAGTGCTCACAGTGTTGAGTGCTTATGTCAATTGAAAATCCTAAAAGAACATATTTGGCAAACTCTTGAACAAATAAAGATTTAATATAACAAGAGATTGGAGAATGTTTGGTTTAAACACTCACAAGATAGTTGTTATCATTTTGCATCTGTTGTTTACTGTGGACCTTCATACAAGAGTTCTCCCTCGTCTCTCAGTCATTTCTC
>NW_023339762.1:26553617-26556579 GCF_004916995.1 Morone saxatilis | reverse complement strand
CCAGCAAACCACTCCAAGTTCACAAAGTGAGTACTTCTCTGCTTATCACTATTTTATACTAGTTTTAGTGTTATTAAGACCCTTTGAATAACTTTACCACAGCATAATGTCTGTTTACTGCTATGAAATGCATTAGAAGTAAATAAGTATAACTTTGTATGTATAATAGTGGTTTGGAATAAGTCCCACATCCATAAATGTGTGCATGGAAAGTGTAATTAATTTACAACGAGCTAAGATAAGATGGACTTTATTGATCTCACACGGGAAATTCACCCGCTACAGCAGCTCAGATACAACACAACACGATAGATTAAAAAAATACACATTCATTAAAAATAGAATAGAAAAAATAAAAAGATAATAATACAAAAAGGACAAATACATGGACACTATATACAGCTTTTCATATACAGATGTGACTGATATGGAACATTGCACCTGACCTATGATCCTTGGTTGCCTAGGTTACCTGCACCACCTGTGCCCATTGGGCTCCATGAGTTATCCTTGAGAAAGATACTGAACCCCAAATTGCTCCCGATGCTGTGCATCACTGTGTGAATGTGTGTGAAAGGGCAAATGTGGTATGTAGTGTAAAAAGCGCTTTGAGTGGTCGGAAGACTAGAAAGGCACAAGTACAGGTCCATTTACCATTTACCATTCCAAACAAAGAATAATGTAGGCAGAGTTAAGGCATCGTGTCAGGGATGAAGCTTGGAAACTGTGCAGCGCCCACAGTCATTCTTTGCCTTGAGTCTGTCATTACACTGGAGGTCTATCAGCTTCATTTGGATGTTCACAGGTGCTCTTTCCACGTCAACTACCAACAGATTGATTAGCAGTTTAAATTTCATCAGCTTTTTAACCAACCAGTTTATCAGCAAAATGTGCTTCCAAAAACTGGCAGATTTCCTCATGCAACTCAAAAAATCTATTCAGCACCTTCCCTCAACTCAGCCATTGCACCTCTGGGTGATAGGGCACATCGGCATGTTCAGTCTATCTCCTCAAGAAAAGACTGAAATTGGTGGTGATTTAAGCCTTTAGCTCTTACAAAGTTAAGTGATGCAGTGATACACTCAGCTCACCTGCACATTTCTCCCACATCCTCCCCACTAATCCGTTCTCTTCACCGCACATTGCAGGCGCTCCATCTGTCATCAGTCCCGTCAGTTTGTCCCAGGGCAGTTTCACTTCATTCACACATTTAGATACTTCCTCGAATATGTCTTTTCCAGTCTTTTTTTCAACTTCTCTACCCTCTGCTGTCTGTCCATGTGCTTGTACTTGTCCGGGGATTTCGTCTCAAAGTGTCTTATGCTAATGCAAGTAAACAGATATTCTTCCTCCGACCTGTCTTGAAAGCCCCTGTTTTATTTTAATTTAATATAAAGTGAGGAGTGTAGATGACTTCTGACCTCTGATGAGTGCAATAGAGTAGTAGGAAGGTGCACCTGGGCTTGCAGGTCTTAGCATGCTAGTTATGTTGCAGTGAATTCTGGGACTTTTACTATCAGTGGTGTGCGTCCTATATACTGGCGAGCAAGTTACCATAGACATATGATAGACAAAATACAGTTTTTCTTGCTTGCTTCACAGTGGATGGGTCCAATGTGTTTTGGTCATTGTCTTACTTGTCCTCTACTGTCACCTCCAGGTTGAAAAGTTCTGAGGGCTGACATTTAAAAACACCTTTGACTTCTCTTCCAGTGTCATCCTCAGGCAAAACTTTTAAATTCGACACTATTAAATTATATAGATTAATAAAGTCATCTCTGTGAGTTACATCCATCAAAAATGTTCTTTTTCAATTTTTTTGGTCAGGGTTTGGATTTTTAGGCTTGTTTAATTTGTTTCTACCTGCTTCTAAGGGGACAAAGGAGTTCCTGGACCGCGTGGACCACTGGAGACCTGGATGACTGGAATCACTGAAGACTGGACCAGTAAATATGTGTGGACGAGGTGATTGATCTTTTCTTCCTTTCTTATTTTTTTACCTTATAGAATTCTTTTCATTCGGTTGAGTACTTGCTAATGTCATTTATTTACAATAGTTTTCTGTCGTTATTGTGGGACGTTGTTCCTTCCCTGAGCGAGGAAGTTTTAACCACTAAGTTGTGTTGAACGGGCTGACAACACACAACTACTGGACACCAGAAAAATGCTTTTCGCGTTTGTTGAGGAACACATTTGTTGATTCAGGTCCTGTGTTACATTTTAAGCCTTAATAAACTTGACAGTTGATTAACCCTTTAAGAATTAGATTTTAGTTTAGGTTTTTTAAAAATGATCTTATACCTCACTGTGGTGACAGTATCAAGATATATTGTGTAACTGCTATCTAGCTCTTTCTCCCAAAGACATATGATGTTAGTGATCACATTGAGGAACCAATACTCAAAATGGAAATATACTACATGTCATGTGCATCCATTTTATACATTACATTAGAATTAGAATTACGATTATACTTTATTCATCCACAACCGGGAAATTCCCATCAGCAAGTAAGTAATTGGGAGTGAAAAAAATAAATACAGATAAAAAGACAGATATAAAAGCTATGTGAGTAGTGGGGTATTGGAAATAGACATTTCTCCCAATTGTTCTGATAATAATTTAAAATGAACAGTTGGGGCGGAGCTGAGAGGATGGTCCAATCGATAAGTAATCATAGTTTTTTTTACAAGAACTCAGCCCAGAGCTTGAATAATATCTCCTGTGAAACATCCCTGAAACAAAAGGTAATTATTATTGAAATTCCATATTTCAGGCTCTGGTTTGCATTAATATTGTAAGGTGAATTGTTAGTAAATGAACGGGAAAGGAAAAGATTAGGCCCTTTCTTCCTGTGAGATCGAGTTTATTGCAACTTTGTACCTGAATTAACTTCCTTTAATCGCCAGATCGGCCTTGATTCTGCTATCCGGGAGAGCTGAACACTTAAAGAAGAGGCTTT
>NW_023339762.1:26548838-26553592 GCF_004916995.1 Morone saxatilis | reverse complement strand
GCTTTGCTAGTTAGGAGGCTCGGTAAGTAACCTATTCAAGGACTAAAAGGGATATTAAAGGAACTGGCACATGGATGAGAAATATATGTATACTTTATTCTCTGGTGTACGTAGGATGGTTTGAGAAAGGATTAACTAAATATTTTCAGTTAAATGCTCCCTTTACTGGACTCCATTAATCTCATTTACATGATGGGACATTTATTTATTTACAGTATACACTGCTTTATTTGGAATGGGCAATCCACAAACAATGTAAAGAATCATAATATTTGATTTGTTTCTTTCTTGAACATCACATTTGGAAGTTGAAGTGAGTAAATGTAGCTACAGTACGTTCAGTTAGACACTGGCCTGTATTTCACCTCCGTGAGGAGGTCAGAGTTGTCTGATGCTGCAATGTCGATGCCAGGATGGTTCAGCATAGTTTAAAGTTTATGGGAAACAAATGTGTATATGGTGTTGATTTATTCCTGATTGCGCTTGCTGTTGTGTTTTTTGCAGCTATAACTATGATTTGTCCGAAGGCTTGGTCAGAAATACTTGTGTCCTACAAGGAGAGGACTCTTTCTCCCAAGGGCCGTCGAGTTCTGCTCCCAACAGGTTTAGATTCTGGCTTTGCCCCAGACTACGAGGAGGAGAACACTGCACTGACTCACTCTTCTTCGGGACGTTAACAAATGAGCCTGGATCAACGTCAATAATAAAAAAGCTGAGGGGACTTTGGGGGCAGATATGAAAACCGACCTCTGACTTCACCCAAATGGGGAGAAGGGCAGCCAGACAATCCATTGAGATACAGGCTGTACCATGCTGTCAGAAAATGGGCGTCTGGCGAGTGACACTTTTGAAGGCTCTTTAATGTACATTATTGTCAGTTATAGAAAGTTCTTGTATCCTTACGGGAAAGATGGATTAGGCCACATGTAAACAATGCATGTGAGTTCTGAGTTTAAGTTTAAAAAATCCTCGAGTCAAAATTCTTATTTCTCAAACATGATTGCAAGCGAGTCTTCGAGCTCTTCTAAAAAACGTCTCTCTGTTGTTCTGAGAAGCTTTTATATATGGAAGTAGTTCTACTTAGGCAGCCATAAGTAGGCTCAACACAACACCACTCGGCACCCATAGTACCATCTCAATATCCCCTCGCAGAACTAAACACTGGTTTTATCCAACTCCTTTTACCTTCTATAACAACGCAACCTAAGAACTTCTATGCGTACCTTATCTACAGGGTCTAGTAACTCTTTAGTAATTTCCACTTTGACGTACATTGTAGGTACCGAAGTATACAGCTGGTAACTCTTAGTGCTGCTACCAAAACCATTCTAAGTATCTATCTTGAATATTGCATTTAGTGATTTACAGTATAGACCTCATGTATCCTTGTAATAGTCTTTTTCTGACCCGAGCACCGCTCACCCCCCCCCAACTGAAACTGGTGCTGAATTACGTGCTGCTATATTTTTTTATTTTTATTACTCTACTATCTTTTTTTTTATATTGTAAAGGAATATTATATAGGTTCCCGATAATCTGACAACAGTTCGAAAGGCCTATGATTGTAAATAAATTGAAGAAGGAAATTCTTCTTTTTCTTTTTCTTCTTTTTTACAGCGACCAACACCAGACCCACACCGTACAGCCAAGATACAGCCAGCCAGACAACCAGCTTAGCTTAGCTACAGTTAGCTAGCTGGATGCCTCTACCTCGCATCACTCTTGGCTAGTAGAAAGCTATCATTAGCTTTGTACTGTTACAGAATTTATTCTTAGCTAAAATCAAAACTAGTTGTCAGAATATATAAGGTAGTATCATGGATCACATTAGCTCGGGAAGCTAACGTTAGCCAACTAATCCACTCAGATAGTATTTGCCACCGTTGTGGTGGTTGCTCAAGCTAACTTTAACCAGCCACTGACAATATCTTACACAAGCTTTGCAGTAATGTTAGCTTTGATTTTGGACTCTGTGTTGTGGTGGGTAAATGGTAAAAGGACTGTACTTGTATAGCGTCTTTTTAGCCTTCTGACCACTCAAAGCGCTTTTACAATACATGCCCCACTACATTCACCCTTTCACACACATTCACAAAGCCAGGACAAAAACTATCTCATTCATTCACATTCACACAGCGATGCACAGCAACAGGGTTCAGTATCTTGCCAAGGATACTTCGACATGCAGCGGGAGGAGCGGGGAATCGAACCAACAACCTTCTGATTAGTGGCCACTCAGCCTCTGAGCCAAAGCAAGGTGTATAAATGTTGTTTACAATAAAAGTAAACAAAAAATACATCAAATTAATTAAGAAATAAAATGCTTCCAGATATAACATACGGAATACGGAACGGAAAATTTGAAGGTACCTTTCCTAACTTTTCTCTGGCCTGACTGTATTCTGGTCTAAATACCATACACACTGTTTTCTTGTTCAACAAAAAATCATTTTTAATAGTTTGAGAACTGCTGTTCTACGAAGGCCCAGAGCTCGTTAAGGCGAACTACCCACCTTCCCTAGAGGCAAATTAACAATATTACTCTGGCATTAAAAAGTATGTAGGATAGATTTAAATATAATCGTAAACACTGTGTTATTTAACTCAGACACCTTGATATGACCAGATAATATACCTAAAGGGAAGTCATTACCTGTGTGCTGCTCTGAGAGTAGACCTTGTCAAACTGGAACTTCTTCCTGCTTCCCTTCTGGACAACCACCACCTCCTGGTCGTCGGTTTTCTCCACACAGGAGCCAGAGGTCGAGGTTTTCCTGCAGCGACAGAACACCCTGATGTTTCCTTGAAGCTCCAGCAGCTTGTTGTACAGACTCTTCCTCTCTACCGCTTCCTTCCTGTAAAGGGATCGCAGCTCCTCCACTTCCCCAGCCGCCTCCTGCTCTACCTGGGTCAACTTGCCCATAGTGCCCTTCAGCTGCTCCAGCTGGTTCTTCATGTCGGTCAGCGCCTGGCCAACTGTGGATCGAAGCTGCTTGTTGCTGACATTCAGTTCACGGGTCAGTCGGCTTACCTGGCGGAGTTGGTCTGGTTCAACGGTGGGCTTGGTGATGGTTTTGACCGGTGGGACAGCAGGTGCCCGACGACTGAGGAGGGATCGGATCTTCTCTCTTGCCTCCTGCTGATCAGCCTCAAGCTCAGCCAACTTCTGGTTCAGGTGCTGGATGACTTCACTAAGATATCGTACTTCCCTCGCAAGGTAGCTGTTCTTCTGGAAGAGATCGTCCACCTCCTTTTCTTTGGTCTGGAGTTTCTGCCTCAGCTCCTCTATGACCCGGTCCCGCTCCAGGAGGGCTCTGCTGGGTTAAAGCGAGATGTCTGAGTTTAACGGAGCAACTCCGACTTTAGGTATAACTGCTGCTTTAAGATAGACAGCTCATAATGAATCAGACCTCTAAATCACAAGCAAAATTCAATTGGCGTTGTGCTCTTTGGAAGGTATTTGCATGGTTGGACAAACAACTGACCCAGCTTTCTAGGCTTTTTTCCTGTGCCAGAGCCAGAAAATGTTGGTCAACTTTGCGGTAATTGGACAAAATGGCCAAGTTGCGCTGAATTAAATTGGTTGTGATTGGTTGAATTTACGTTAATTGTTGTGATCACAACTCCCTGGAGGGACTGCCTCTTGTGTTTGTTGCAGACCTGAAGGAGTTGAGGTCGGTGTAGTTGTGATCGCCGCCTGGAGACGCCTGCAGAAGGATTTCTCCAAACATGGTGAGGTAGACGGAGATTACCTCTTCAGGATCGTAGTTGCACTGTCTGAGTGCTGCAGTGATCTCTTTCTGGTCCACCAGACCTGGCAGAGTGGACTGTAACAACAAAACCAAACACACGCTCACAAAATACACCAACTTTATACTTTACTTTAAATTTACACGCACCATCTCACTGGGAGCTGGCCAGTACAAACTGGGATTGCTTGGCATCCAGTGCCTTTGTTGAGGTCACATTGACAGCTTCCTGTTTGATAGAACGTAACTGGAAATAACCACTCCGATAGACCCCTTTCACATCAGCCATTTTGACATGAAATAGGATAAATACAGGTGTTACCAATGAAACTAATTCCATTTTACATGTAATTGATACTTCTGTGAGAAGGTTTGTATAAGATTGAGTAATATGTCAAGGAAAGACCTACAGGGCAGCATCTGTCTTCCTCACCATGACTCGTTGGACTCGAGCTTTGACGAACTCAACACTTACTTCCCACTGCAGCGGCAGCAGCAGCCAGACCCCCGACTGAGGATCCCAGAACCTGCAGATATTCACCCGCTCCTGGAAAACATCAGGACATAGAAATACTGAATAGCAACTCCAGCAACGATTCCAGGTGTCAGTGAACAGTGGGGTAATCCCAGACTTATTGTTTGACAACTTCCTTTTTCATGGCGAATCGCCGAAATTGGATGCTACGCCACGGGCGCGCCGTTCGACGGAATGGCACAACTTTTAATGATGAATATCTTTAGATTGTGCTGATTAAATTTGAAGTCGATCCGATAAATTTCCTAGGAGGAGTTCGTTCAAATACAACGTGTGCAAATCGCCAGAAATGATCACTTAATCCAATACACATGTGTACCAATTTTCATACATGTCAGCCTTTCGCATCTTGGGGGCTGATTCTGGGGGGCGTGGCTTAGCCATTTGGAAGCGCCCGTGCACGGGTACAATTGCATACGTCAGTTTTCGCCATAATTTTCGTATAATAACAATAATAACAGTGATTTTAG
>NW_023339762.1:26544524-26548738 GCF_004916995.1 Morone saxatilis | reverse complement strand
TTGCAGATAGTAACGTTATTCTACTGTTTGTCACTGTTGTTATCTGTCCAGTATCTACATTCAACATCTTCTTCCTTTCTTTAGGAGGAAGTGTTTGCAGGAACTCTGCCAGTGATAACTTCATGTGTGGACGGATATAACGTCTGTATACTGGCCTATGGACAAACCGGCTCAGGAAAGACGTACACTATGATGGGCAGCAAGGAAAACCCCGGAGTCAACATCAGGTCTGTTTTCAGATATGAGACTAAACTGTCTGTGATGTAGTTTAATGATGGTAAAAAACATCTTGTTGAAGTGTCCCTGAGCAAAACTCCACCATAACCACAGCTTTAAATTTACTGTCCAACATTGTTGTGTGTTGCAGAGGAGGTCCTGCTAATATTGTAATATGCCCTATGGGGGTAATATTTAGATTATAAAGTTATACATTTGAGTGAAATAACTTTTTCACTTCACTTTGTAACCTCATTGTGTGAATGTATGACTTTATAATCTCAGAGAATATCCTAGTTTTTTAAAATCTGGATTTTTTTCCCCAGTTTTTCCATGATTATTATCCCCCTCCCCCAGCTCCATAATTTAGTTTTCTGGCCCTAATATGCTGTTGTACAAATGCTGTTGGTTCCACCTGTGCTTTCCAAAACATCTGCTGTGAAAAGTGCAGATTAGAGTTGGTTAGTTAATCAAGTTAATCGATACCCTTGAGAGGTGTCAGAGTCAGTTTTTACAGAACAAAAACGCTTTTATCGACCAAACACATTTCCAAAACCCTCTCCAGTTTGTTGTTATCTCCCTGCCTGGAACAATGAACTGCTGTCAGGGGCCAAATGGGACTAATTGCGTCTCATTATGTGAGGTGTCACCTGACAGCGGTTCATCAATACGTGATGAGGTGAAGCAATAGCTCAGCGCTGACAGAAAGAGTCGGTTTACACGCAGAGGTCGGGTGTCGGAGAGGAGACCATCGAAGCTCTGCTCATTACCATCTCCCGTTACCTCAAGTCTGCATACAGAGGGGTTACTTACTGCCAGTAATGTGTGCGTCTGCTTCCTCAGGTCAATACGAGAACTGCTACGCATCTGTGGAGAAAAAGAGAAGGTCTCCTACACCCTGAAGGTGTGACTGTTGCTTTGGTTGTTTTTCATATAAACTAACCAACTGTGGGCCAAAAACAGGGTGTGAACTACAGGAGAGCCGGATCACACAAGACCTTAATAAGACATGAGCTACCCTGAAAACATGACTCATGAATCATAATTCGTAAAATTCCGATTTTACTTGGTGTATGAATCATGCATGGGGGTGATTCAACAATAATTAGTGTAATAATCAATGTGGGAATCTGAAATCTTCTACATGAACTCATCATTTTCAGATTTCAATGTTGGAGATTTACAACGACAGTTTGAACGACCTTTTGACCAAAAGCACCGGCGCTGCTCTGGACATCAGAGTCCAGGGGAAGTCAGTGTCTGTCCCAGGACTGACCCAGATCCAGGTCCAGACCGAGGTCGACATCCTCAACGTCATGGAGACGGGTGAAAAGAACAGAAAGATCGCCTCGACCAAGATGAACACACAGAGGTGCTGCTCGAATGCTGATGATGATAAAATAATTAATTATGTTAAGAGTGACGCGTCATAATTTTCTTCCTCCTCAGTTCTCGGTCTCACCTGGTGGTGGCGCTGGAGGTGGAGGGCTCAGACGAGGTGTCGGGACTGACGTCTCGTGGCACGCTGACCTTGTGTGATCTCGCTGGATCTGAGCGGATCTCTAAGACCGAAGCTGAGGGTCAGAGGCTGGTGGAGGCAGCCACCATCAATAAATCCCTGACAGCACTGGGACAGGTACACGGACACACCTGGATTGGTTCTGGTCCTGTTCTTCCACCACAGATCCAATTAAAGACTGTTTTAGAGGTTCTCAGGTTATGATGCTCTTTCTTTATTTTCACATCTTCTACATGAATCTTTTAACCTGTTAGCTTTAGCGTCAGTCTTATAACGTGCATATTTAGAATCTCTTTTAAAACACTCTTGTTCTGAAAGGAGACAGGAGAGAGGAGAGAGGAAGATTGACATGGAGGAACACAAGACTAGAAAGGCGCTATACAGTACAGTCCATTTATCATTAACATGTGCGAACCTTGCAGCGGGACTCGCAAGATCACAAAAATCACACGTGAATCTTTGCAGGCTTCAATCTGTGTTTGTGAAAGAGTAAAGGTAAATTGAAGGCTTTTCTTGATGGAAAAGATATTTCTCTCTTCTCCCAACTCACTCCAGTAAGAGTTTGACTACATTATAAGGTTCATTGATCTGACTGAAGTTCTCTGTAATAGACTTATGGTTCATCCAATCACCTGACTGCCCTTTATCAAACAGATTCCAACGACAGCTTCCCAGATGGTTCTTTTTATTGGTTATCACTCTAAGTGTTCAGTCAGGTCAAAGGTCGCTGTTGTCTCTCTTTCAGGTGTTCAGTGCTCTGAAGTGTAACGCCCTCCACGTCCCGTTCAGGAACTCTAAACTCACCCACCTCCTGCAGCCCTGCCTGAGCGACGACGCGAAGGTAAACGCTGACGCTCATCTATTAATGCTAAGAGTCGAGGTTTCTTTAAGAATGTAGGCAGAGTTAGAAAAACCTTGTCTTATTTCATATTATTGTATTAATGTAATAATAAAAGTAACTCTGGGAGCGTTCACTCATTATTGCAGCACGGTTACCCACATCGACGGCCCTATAGTCTCATCATATAAAATAAAATCACACTTAACCAACTATAAAGCTGCTTTTTTATTAACAGAAATGATTAGAATAGTATTAATTTGGGATTTTAGCACTAGTTTGACACCTCTACAATCCTTTTCACCCAGTGTGAGACCAGTTTTCCATAGAAACGCCTGCAGAAAGATTAAAATGACCAAAAAGTCTGGAAATATTTTATGTTGTCCTGGAAAAACTGTATTTTAATTGTTTGAAACTGGACTGCGATTTCTTAAAGAGTTAGATCATCGTTCATTCTGGGTCCCGTTTGTGTGAGCTGTGCTTTGCCACTAACAGCTGTGTCCTTTCTCTGCAGTGCTGTGTGTTTGTGAACGTGAGTCCAGACGTTAACGACATGGTGGAAACGCTGAGCACGCTGCAGTTCGGTTCCTCTATACGGCAGGTTTCACTTGGAAAAGCAACGAAGAACATCGTACCGGCTAAAAACAACAAGACCGTCAAGTAGAAAGAGACGATGAACTGAAGCTGGACCACATTTATTTAACAGAAACAGCTGGAAGATGTCTTCATCTGCACTGCAGCTGTCAGTTCAGTACTGGTTATAGTTTATGAATGAACAAAATAAAACATTTTTCTATATGTAACTAAAACGTTGGTTAACAGCGCCACCAGTGGCTGTTACGTTAACATTACATCCTGTTCCCTCATTGGCAATAAAAAGTGATTAATACATAAAAATAAAATTACATATGGAACCTATAAACCTAATAAACTTAATATTCAAGAAAACATGTTTGTATTTATCTTTATTGCTTGAATGGAAATTAGTAGCAAGTAAAGGTTGAACTGGAACATCTGAGCCGCAGCTGCACTTCTGAAAAGGCTTCTGGCAGCTTTTAAAGTGCGAGTTCAGGGTGCGTAATGACTGATATTAGTTCTTTGCAGGAAAACGCAGTGCTGTCCGTTTATCTTCCAACTGACGGATGGAGCACCAACAGTCCTGGTGTCCCAACTGTCCGTGGTCCTAGCTGCAGGAGCCTCTGTTCTTCAGCAGCTGGTTGAGGACGCTGCTCTGTTTTAGCGCTCTGAGGTTGGAGATGTCCTCTGCGATGACCGGGACGTCCTCGCTGTGATTCGTCTCTTGGCTTTGATCCTCGTCGCTGTCGGACAGGGTACAGAGGAGGGCGTCGTTCTCGTATGTGGGGAAGTAATACCTGAGGAGAGATTGAGGTCAGAGGTTAAAGTCTCCACGAAACAGGAAGCAGAGAGCTGGATTTGGATCCACGGCAGCTGGACTCACTGCGGCTGGTTCCAGGTCGACACGTCCGGCAGCTTCATCATGTGACCTTCAGCCGCGATGTGACGGAGGACGGCGTCTCTGCAGTCAAACTTCTCCTGGCAGCCGTAGCAGCGACTCTGGTGGATCTGCCGCCGGATGAAGTTCACCAGTTTGACCTGCTGGTAGAACCTGAGATCTGGGGG
>NW_023339762.1:26544149-26544424 GCF_004916995.1 Morone saxatilis | reverse complement strand
GGGGGGGGGGGAATGCGTCAGAAACACTCCAACAGAGGACAGACTCACACAGAACCCATTACACTGACACATGCACCATCTGTGGTTACAGTGAGCGCTCCGTACTTTGGCAGGTCTGCGATCAGTTTGACGTCTGCGATGACCAGCTTGTGCTCCAGCAGCAGGTGTTTGAGGAGGACGTCTTTCTGCCGCAGGGGGACGGACTCGGGGCAGAACAGACACACCAGCAGCTCGCTGCCGGGCCCCTGCACACTGGGCCCCTGCACACTGGGAGC
>NW_023339762.1:26542319-26544131 GCF_004916995.1 Morone saxatilis | reverse complement strand
CCGGCGCCATCAGCTGGCTGCTCTGGGAAACACAGCGGCTCCAGGATACTGTCCTGACCTGAGCGGAGACAGTGGGAGTTACTTTATCTGTTACATCTGTTACATCTGGACAATGATCCTGTTCAGGGACTATTGTCCAGGACTTCATAGTTTATTTCCAGAATATTTGGATTTAACTTGTCTCATAATAATATAAAGTTTATTACTGAGAGGTTTTCATTCTTAAACGTGTTACAACGTTACAGCTTCATTTAAAACCAAACACTGAATTCATTTCACTCTTTTTAATGTGAGCAGCAGTTCAGTGACCGTTAGCATAGCTCGCTGTTCAGCCTCGTTACAGACCGAGTTTCCGGTTCTGTCCCGGTTCTTTTGTGTCTCACAGTCTCAGAGTTTCATATAACTGTGAACAACCCGCAGCACGGCGCCGTTAAACCCGCGCACACGTTAAAACCGTCCACGTACCGTCTCCGCTCCCGTTAACGGCGGCCATCGCAGCTGTCACGTGGTGAAAACAGCGACTGACGGACCAATCAGAGGATGTTTGCGTGCTGCCTTCACGGTCTGCAGGTAAAACGCAGACGCCACACGGTGCGTTTAAGTGTTTGAACGCGTTGTTCAAAATAAAAACAGTTTACTGTATTTAGAAAATACAAATAAAAATAATATGAATACACAAACGGATCTGTGACTCATTAGATCTTTCACTCTGAAGTAATGTTATAACATAATAATAATAATCTGTAAGTTTACGTGTTTTTCTGTACTTTTTAAATACATAAAAAATATAACGTTACATAAAATTACAGAAATAACCTGTGAAATGTCTGATGTAAAATAACGTTAAAATCTGTCATAATCATAAAATGACTGCTTATTTTCACATAAAAAGATTAAAATACATATGCAAATCTATAATTTATTTGATTTTTTATTACATTTATTTATAACTGTTTATTTAGTGGATTAAACTGTTAAATTCAGTTTAATACTGTTAATACATTTGACAATGAACAGTAAAAAAGTATTTGTTGTGTCATTTTACAGGGATTTGTTTGTTAATTGACAGATATCTTGTAGAATGATTATTAACATATTGTTTTCACAACAAAAATATTGAATAAATGTTTTTTTATCTGTATAAACACTGATAAACTGTCAAAATACAGTTTTTATTAGTGAAAACATAATTACTGTAGTTAATTAACATTAAAAAGATTAAAAAAAACTGTATTTGAATGATAGAAATGACTGTATTCTGTTATTTTCTGTTATTTAATATTTTTTCAGGCTTTCTTTTGGGCACTCAGCTGTTTTTATGTGTTTTTTTTAGTTTGCTATGTGTGCTTTTATAAATAAAGTTGAGTTTGATGAAGCCAAAGCTGGAAGGAAAACAGGAGCCTGAATCCACAGCGAACAATAAAGCCAAATGTCTCTTTAGAAAACAGTAACAGAAACAGAAGCAAGAACTGTGCTCAGATCAGATTTATTATAGTTTTGTATTTTTCATTAGTTTTTATTTATTTTTTGTTTTAAATTTTATATTTCCAGAGTGAATTTGTTCATTTCAGTTTAGATTTGATTAGTTTCGGTGTTTTTCATTATAATGTGGGAGGTATTTGTCAGGGACAACATTTAAGAAGTTCAGAATAGATATTACAGTACAAACACACAGTATCGGTTCAATTCCTTTTCTATCATTTAATAAACTGACTCAGTGACATATTTTATGGACATTAAATTAAAACTGAACAATGAATCCAAACAGTGAACTCAGTAACTGCAGGAAGTTTGTGTAAAACCAGAGATTTG
>NW_023339762.1:26539075-26542296 GCF_004916995.1 Morone saxatilis | reverse complement strand
TTCCTGTTTAGGGAACTTTTATACAGACAATAAAGACTTAATATGCTTATTTTTTGACGGATTTAGTGTTTTCTTCTCCCTGATGCTTTGCTACGTTAAGAGATAATTTACTTTACGTTCAGATTTCTTCACAGAAGTGAACCAGAAATATTAAGAAGCCCTGGTGAAGCCTCCATGAAGCTTTGGCGACCCCCCCATTGGATTAAAGGGCTTTTATTTGTGGACAAACTTTAAGGTTTCTCTGACTGAACCCTTAGATGTGTTACAGAAAACGACCACCAGGTGGCACAAACAGCTCAGTGTTCGTCCTCCTGCAGTCAGCCCGACTCCTTTTCCTCACTTGTTGATATATATCTCATGAAATGGGAGGATGGAGCGCTTTGTTTCTCCACAATAAAACATAAAAATAATGAAATAATCAGTGTTTCTTCTTGTTCCCGCAGTGAGTTGTTTGAATGATGGATGAGCAGAGTTTGACACTACAAGGATGTTTTTCACATTCATCTGCTCAAAGTGGAAAGTTTCTCTGAGCTCACTGAAAATCACATTTTAATGGGTGGGGCTTATATTATATATAATATATATATATTATTATCATAAATTCCAGTATGCAACTCCTAGAGCGTGAAAGCACCAGCGCATACACACACATACACTGAACGGACTGCACAGTGGTGGAGGAGACATCTGGTGTCCAGCAGGAAAACAACATTTTGTATATTAATAGATTCTGTAATGAGGTAGAAGGAGATACGGGTTTTAATGTGGAAATCATGCTTTTATTGTGAAAAAAACACACATTATTGTTCCAAGCAGACGATATTAATGGTTGAAATTGGTTAGTTCACGCTTTAAAAAACAAAAAACCACTGGATTTCCATATAAATATACAAAGAGATAGGATTTGTTTGTACATTTGTTAATAAATTGGTACATCGGGGCACAATATGACTGGAGGTGTGATCCTAAAGGGTTAAAAATGCATTTCTCATTTAATCTCTTTAAATAATAAAAGGAAGATTGTTGTTCTGGCACAATATAAGGTCTTCATCCATACAGTGGTTCGTTCATTAGTGTGCTGATTGAAATCACATGAAACCCCTCTCTCTCTCTCTCTCTCTCTCTCTCTATAGAGGCGGTGCTCTCTCGGCCTCCCTGCAGTTGTTGTTGGTGCTCGAGCAGCCCGCTCAGGTGAGTTCAGGTGCTGCATTATTCACGCAGAGCTCGGCGGCTCTAATTAAACCCCGGAGAGAGGTGGGAAGGCAGCCGCACACAGACGCAGCCAGGATATATGATGTGGATTTTCTGATTTAGACTCACAACTCCCGGATGAGCCACATCAATTTTCAGCTCCAAACGGGGCACCGAGATGTTGTTGTTGTTATTTTTCTCCCAAACTGCAGCCATATAAACAGAGTTATGTGTTACAGCAACAGCATGCTTATCCAAAGAAACAGGAGCATGGCTGACTAATGGCGTCCAGGTTGTTAAAATGAGACTGTGTGTGTCTGTGTGTGTGTCTGTGTGTGAGTGTGTGAGAGAATAACTACAGCCAAAAAAATTTTTTTAATTTTTATCAGTTACAGAAAGCGTATTGCATTCACTGTGGTTTTCGGACTAAATTTTTTTCTGAGTTTAGAGAACATTTGCAAACAATAGACGCCATTCATTCCTTTATTGATTTTAACAGAAACAAACATGAGCAGCTTGTTTTAGTTCAGCTCCCAGTTTTCCTTTGATCTGGTTTTCAGACACTTGGGAGATTAGTCCTTGTCTTTAAGTTCAATATACGAATGTTATTATTCATTAGTGTGTCGACTCTACGCAGACACCTGAGGTAAGATAGTTGAATGATGCTATGCTATGTGCGCTTGCAGCGAGTCACCATAGTCCATTCGACTCACTGCAAGGTTGAATAGGTTCTCACAAGGAGTTCAAACAGTATCTTCCATAAATCTCAGCAGAAAAAAATGACTCAGAAAAACCAGAAAAAATCGTACTCCGCTAAAAACATTTTTTTAAGTGAATGCAATACCTTCCTACCGAGTCCCGACAAAATATTTTTAAAACACTAAAATTGTATATCACATATATATACTATATATATAAATCACTCACAGCCAATAAACAAAAAGGTAAATGCCTAATTTAACGTGCCATTTAGAAGTTTTAGCAAGTACAGTTTCTTCAACCGACTGATGCTGTACAACTCTGTCAAGTAATTACACTTAATCCCACTGAGCTCAATCTTTAATGCTTTCAGCCTGTTGAAGCTTAAATCTAAACTTTGACATTTTAAGCAGCCTGGAATCCAATTCACACTCTTTTAAACCTGCCGATCAAAAACTGTCCCCATTGGCTTCGTCTTACATGTAAACAGCCAACTGGACATAATCAGCCAACATACATAGAGTTTATCTTCTGGATACAACAAGTCATCCTCTATTCTATTCTATACCTGTCCACAATCATCTTCATTCAATTCTCTTAACAGGGACAAACTTGTCGTACATTTCCGTTCAGCCTAGATGAATCAGTTTTATGAAAGAACCTCGAGGATTTAAGCAATTAGCATAATCAGCACCCCTGAAATTGCCACGATTGAGCCATCTGCTCCATTAAAGGGTTTCTGAACATTTAGATGTGATGTATTTTTATATCAGTTTTTGTCTTTCTGTTTTATATACTATGCTCCTAAGCACCAGAGGGTCCCAAACAGAGTCCAACACAAGAGTCCACAACACAGGAGTCCAACACAGCCAGTCCACCAACAGCAGAGTCCACAACACAGAGTCCAACACAGAGCTCCGAGGTAGAGGGTCTGGGTGTCGGTCGGGCCGTACGGTGGTGGGTCTGGTGTTGTCCTGGCTTCGGTCGTTGGCTGATTGGGGTAGGACTGTAAACAGCGAGCTAGTTAGTAGCAATGGAGTAACAGGGTTCCAAATAAAATATAGAACATGCCATATAGTAACTTTATACATTCTGCTCAACAAATTTTTGATGTCACATTCGACTAAACTGTTACGTGGGTTATGGATTTGATGACCAAACAGATCACTCTTGATATACTCTCATCATGTTCTAGCTATGGCCAAAAATCTAATTTGTGAAGAAAGTAGTCAGATTAAGATCAGTAAAAATCTATTTCCCTCTGAGACTGCGTAGAGGAGCAGAAGTAAAAGACTCAAATTGAAGTACCTCAAATTGTACTTAATACCGTC
>NW_023339762.1:26536489-26539050 GCF_004916995.1 Morone saxatilis | reverse complement strand
ATTAATTATTTATTAATTATTTATTTACTTAATTTATTTATATTTGATGTAATTTAGCTGTAATGTGCCTAAACATATTCACTAACTAGTTTTTGTATTTTTATTCATTTGCTTCATATTTTCTATGTTTTTCTATATTTTCAACATTTCTGTGTGTATTTCTTTCTCCACTGTTTGCTTTTGCACTATAATTATGTTCTATGTGTAAATCTGTCATTATATTATATATTTTTTGTATTATATTTTTTATATATTTATTTCCCTCAGGATAATCTATCTATCTATCTATCTGTCTGTCTGTCTGTCTGGTCTATCTATCTATCTATCTATCTATCTATCTATCTATCTTTTATTAGTATATATTATACTATATATACTGTACTAATGTGCCCTAACTGGTCCTCATCAGTAATATTTTACAGTGTAACTTCTTCTTTGTGGTGAGTGGTGGAACTGTTGTTGTGAGGACTGCGGGGCTGCTGGTCTGATAATGGCTGCCACTTTTAATGAAGCCCCGAAGGAGACGCCGGCCTCCTTATCATAAAAGAGTTAAATACGCCTCCTTTAAAACTCGGATCGGTACGAGTTCCCGCTTCAGATTGTTACTTTTCCTTCATCTCCAGTTCCACCGCTGCTCTCCTCCTCTCAGACAGTTCGATCTGTTAGTATTTAATCTCAGTTGTCCGTCAGTTCTCTTCCAGAGACTGAAAATAAAACCTCAGTTTAATAAAGCAGAAGCTTCACAGAGACCTCAGAGTCACAATAGGTTTGTCCACATCAGTGTAATGTGTCCTTTTATTCTCCAATCATCATTATTGATCCTGTAAAGTGTTAATATGCTTTCTCCTTGTTCTACTGAAGATTTATTATAGTAAATATGAGAAATATTATATACTCATCAGAAAACACCCCCTGTAACTTAATTGATCCAAAGTTTGAAGTAACACTAACTCAGTTTAGTAAGTTTAAAACATTCTTGCTTTTACAAACATGTAACATTAAGAATTATGTTTTCACAGTACAATTAAAGGTTAGAAAATTAAGTCACTTAAAAATACTTTAAAAGCTGCTAATTTTAAGAATGTTTTTCTTTTAGCAATTTTTGTTTTAATCTGTTTATCATTTCGTCTTTGCTGCTGAAACATCACTGAATCTTTTCTGATCGGATCAAATTTTAAGTCTGTTCAGTAGTGATCGAGGTTGGCGCTGCGGTATCGAGGTCCCGCCCATATGGCTGTCGATCATGAAACACAACTTTTTCTAGCTTCAAATAACAAATTTAAACCAAACTTGTCAAAAAATGTGATGACAATTATAAGAACTACCTAAAATGACAGAAACCATCTTTGATAAAAATGTATTTGACTTATATGTTTTTAGTTAATGAGCTACACTGCAGTCAGCCACCAGGGGGCGATAGAGATGGTTTCACTTTTGGAGAGCTGTCCTGTCGTCCATCTTTATATACGTCGATGTGTAATAATAAGTGCATAAGCTATATAGCTAGTATAATATAATTATATGACAGAAATACACTCATTGGGTAAATAAGCGTGGGGTTTGGATTAAAGCAGCGGACCTTGATTTGAATATTTTTGGTAAATAAGTTTTTCCTGCCGTTGGCAAATGAGACGAATATTTTTAATGATTTGAAATTGAATTAATGTTGGTTGTTTATGATGCAGTATTTTCATTTAGTTTGTACAAACATTCAGCCTCCACTGTCTTCTTTGCACTCTTAGATGTCGCTGCAGAAGCACAGTTCTGTAAAAACCTCCCTGCAATACCTCCTTTCTTCATTACACTAAAATACATGTTTAAATTGCATTGTGGGTAATTTTTTACGAAGCGGGAATATTTTACAGCATATTTTGACATAGTAACATTATAATATTGGTAACTGAAGATTATATAACATAACTATTAGTAGTTGTAATAAGTAATATATGAATGTAACTGATATATCACAGTAAAATACAATAAATACTGTTTTGTAGTAACAGAGTATTGTTCTATATCACAGTGCAGTTAGTAGTTTGTGTTAGGTTAGAAGTTATTTATTTAGATCCAGATCTGCTCACACAGAATAAAAACTTATATGAAGTCACTAACAATGTGTGCAGATCTGGATAATGAGTGACACACATGCTCAGGGTTAATATCTCTGTTAGGTGTTTTTATAATGAAATAAATACATAAATGATCTCATTGAGGCTGCGATTGTGAACTGCCCTGCTGTCCTGTAACTGAGAGATCACACATTGAATCCCCACAGCAGCCCGGACTGTACGTGTCCATTAACAGCTCTGTGGCCTCTCCAATAAGAGCGACAGCCAAGAGACTGAATGTCGAGGCTGTAGTGTGAAATCAGAAGATATCACATCCAACACATCGTCTACAGACGGTCTACAAAGGGTTCTTACAGCATAAAGCTGCCACTATATCATCTTCTTTTCATTTAAAGACTCAAACTAACAATTACGACAGAGTATTAGGGCCAGACTAAGAGAATATATGTTTTATTTTTCAGGGGGGGAAATTAAGAGAATAAAGTCGTAATA
>NW_023339762.1:26530104-26536389 GCF_004916995.1 Morone saxatilis | reverse complement strand
CCCCTGCTGGGTTTTACATAGAATGCAGGTTTAAGACACTTCCACTTCAGCTTCACTTCACAGATTAATTTCATTAATTACAAACTGTCGGTGCTCATCAGGCGTTTGGTTGTGGAGCGTTATGGCTGCTGTCACATTTATCAGGAAAATAAAACTCAGAGTAGCGTGTCATTCCTTTCTATGTATTTTTTCGTGCAGTCATTTGTGATTTCGCTGTCGCGTCTCTTGAGAAGCACATTCTGACATCCGTTATTTTGCTCTGTAACGACATCCCGAACCAGTCACACGGCAGAAAGTCGTTCAGCGGTGCCTCAGCCTGGTTGTTTCTGTTTGATTGTTGTGCTGTCAAGTTGCTTTCAGCCTGTATTTGTGTCCCAGAGTGGCTGTCGGAGCTAATGACTGCATCACTGCCGGCCCAAACTGCCCATTAGGCCTCCAAGGTGAGCGGAAGCAGGGATTTTTTTTTTTTAATAATGCTCTCCCTGCTGCTGTGGCCTAAAAAGCCGCCTCTGATGTTCTGCATGAGAGACAAATCCCATTTACGTCCCCCGGCAGTGGGCCCGGATCCCCCCGGCTTACAGTCCACACTGACACCCGTCCAATAATCACCTTAGCTCTGGCTGAGCGGGCGCGGTCATGGCCGGCACCGCACCGCGAGGCTCTGCGGTCCGGAGATGAGTAAATATTCAGTGATAAGGTTAAAGAGATTATCCAGCAAATGACTTATTTCATATAAGTGCCTTCTTTAAAGTCACAGCGAAATGTCACTGAGACTTTTAGTTGCTCCATTAGTGGCGAGATGTCGGGTGGTCAGTCGGTCTGCACTGCAGGAAACGCCACGGGTCTGATTTACCTGCGATACTGTTTTTATACACCTGAAGCGCCGCTTCTCACGGCCGATACGATTCACTTTATAACTGTAGTTTTTACTCACCTGAGGCTAAGAAGAGATCTAGTGAACAAAGTGATTTAATATTTTATATCTCTGATCGAACTGACATCACTACACTGTAAAGAAGACAGGTTAAGAAATAATAAAATAATCTTGTTGAGATAATTTACTTAAAACTTAAATCTTTGAGTTTAAGAAACAAAACATTTGTTCAAAATATTAAGTTTTTAACTTTTTTCTAACAATCTTTGAAATACAGATTTTTGTTTTTGTTTCCAAAACTTAAAAATTCTAATTTATTTTTAAATTATCATTAAATGATTAATGTTTCATTTAAAATGTTTGACTTTAAATTAAATAATGTAATGGAGACAGCTGCCGTAAAGCTTTTACAGTTTATCGTTAACAACAAAAACAAATTAATTATTTTTTCTATTAAAAAAACGTCACCGTCAAACTTTAGCTTTCAGTCGTTCTGCATAAGAATCCAAAATAATTTATCGGCTATATCAATCCTGACAATTCAATTTAATATATTGTCCCCTAATATCAGCCAGATATCAGATAATTTATCGGCCTCAATAACTGAAGTTCATGGCTACTCTCCAAACTCACAAAAACGTCTTTACGAGTCTTATAATATATTCTCCGTCCCTGGAAACACACAAATATGAGGAAGCAAACAGCTCTTCTGTTTCATGGGAGACACACATTCATGCTTCCTATAGGATGAACTCTTTCTATTTTTTGGGACACACTTTGAACTTTCCTGTAACGCCACCTTCAGGCCGACATTAGATAAAATATCTCTTTATCAATCTGTTCTCCAGAGGATGAACCCTTTACCCAAACTGTACTGTGACTGTACACTGTGAGCTCCTCTGCTGGGGCTCTAAGATTAGCTAAATCATCAGTTGTTTAAAAACCTCCGTGTTGTGTGGTTTGATGAACACCGCAGCCTCTAGGGGGCGCCACCAGGGCCCTTCAACCTGCCGTTTCCTCCCAGCAGCGTGCGTTCAAGCCCCGGCCCACCGAACCGTCAGATCTCCATCTGCAGACGCCGCTCGCCCTTAATGACTGCACTCATCGGGAAAAATCAATCTGCTGCCGCCTCTGGGCCTTCTAATGGAAAAACAAACGTCTCTTTCATATTGATAATGGGATTCTGTAATTAGAGCTTCAGTTGTGCGGCGGGCAGACACAAACACAAAGAGGACGGAGTTGACTTGTTTATCTGGGAGTGGGTTGTGTTCAGTGTGATGCTGTCCAGCCTTTTTTTCCGTCTGGGAGACAAATAGGAGACTTTTATCTGGATAAAAGCTCTGCAGAGGCTGAACTCTCGGCAATGACGCAGAGGACTGTCCTGCTGGTAATTATGGGTAATCTGCAGGAAGAGTCTCACTGACACGGAGAGGGAAAGTCCATTTCTGAGGCCACCTCGTACTTATCGAAGCAGGTGGAAGTGAACTTTGGGTCCCGGTCAGACCGTGACATTTACTGAAACATCCTGGAGCTCTGGCCTTTTACATTCTCCAGAACATGAAGGCGACTTCTCGTCTGTCCCCGACTTTAAAGGACACTTCCACTGTGAGACGACGCTCACAGAGATTTACTATGGAAGCCCATTTCTGCCAGAAATAGAACAATGTAAAGGTTAGGGATGACTCAAATAAAAATACTGTGATTTAAATATAGAGATGCTTAATATCTAACATGTACATAGAAACTTACGACGGAGTATTAGGGCCATACTAAAAAATAAATAAATAAATAGATAAATAGATAAAATGTTGGAAATGTTGGAAATTACGAGAATAAAGTCGTAATATTATGAGAACTGTCAGCCTGTTGGTTGAGCTGCTCACGTCAGATCTTGATAACTCTATCGAAGCTTTTTCTCATTAAAACGACTTTTTTTCTTGTATTATTCCGAACTTCCCGACTTCTTTGTAATCCCTCCCCCCCACAAACAAAAAACACTTCCAGGGAGCACTCAGGAGCTCAGCGCCTTACGTGAACAACGAACGAAGTCGCACGAGCAAAATAATCCTTGACCGCCTCGTCTGTGAACAGTTTCTGTGTCAGCTCAGCAGTGAAGACTCCCATGATCCCACGCTACTTAACACCATCAAACTTTGTCTTTTGTTATTGTTTTGATGTGAGAGACCCCCTAGTGGCAGAAATGACATACTGTGCGTTTAATCAAAACTCTAATTAGTGACTGCCTGTCAAACGGCAACCTGAACGCAGCAGTGTCAGCCGCTCTTCCTCACCCTCCTCTTCCACGGTGCCACAGCTCTCACTCTCTTGAGGCTGCATCAAACTTATTTGTAGGTCAGGGCTTTTATTCGGCTCCTGCAAAGCCCAGAACTGCTGCCGCGGCAGAAGTGGAGCTGGTTTGGGGGGAAATCTCACAGCGGCCGGCTGTAATCAGCGCCCCCCTCCGCCCCCCCGCCGCCTCGCTGCATTCTCCCCTGTGGATTTATCGGTCCTGAAAAAGCTTCGGAACGCCAACATTAGTCACCGGCTGAGTCCAGCCCAGAGACCCAGAAATTCAATTCTAGCAGTCGGAGCAAAAGCACACCACAATGTCTCCGCTTGATAGTGGCTGATACGCTGACCTGAGGTCTGCTCCGGGGCACCGTATTTGATATTTATACCTCCTGTATCTGGCTCATCTGAATAATTTGGAAGAGGTTAGGGAAGTTTGGGTTTGTTGAAGTGCTGACAGATCTCAGAGGAGCTGCCTTTAAAGAGGCCGACACGGAGCGCCGCTCTTTAACTCCAGCGCTCATATAAAAGCAGGAGCTCTTATTTCTGTGGCTGTCGCAGTCTAATAACTCCCAATAAGTGTTTGTTTATGATAACCTGTCTGCTCTACTGCCACCGCTTGTTACCGAGCTGCTTCTGCATATCGGGCGCCGGCATGAATAACAATGGCGGGAGAGAGATGTGCTGCATTAACTCGTTTGTCACTGTGTCGACAATATTAATGCCTTTTCTGCAGACTTGATAAAGACTAGTTTCCCCCCAGCGGAGCTCACTTTAATGTGCTGGAGTGCACTTGTCACCGCGTCATAAACAAAGCCACAGAGGGGCCGGCAGCTCGCGCACAACGGCCCCGGTCAGACCGCTAAACACCGAGAACCAGAGAGAGAGAGAGGAATGTCTCTACAGATATCTCTCATGCTCATTCTCTTCATGTTTTCATCCGCTCGTCATTATTTTTGTTTTGGTCTGCATTAATGAGTTTCGATACAATAGGAGCTGAGTTTCTCTTCCTCCTCACGCTCCACTGTAGCAGAAACAAATGAGAAAGTCACATTTAGGCTTTTGATGTGGCGAGACAGCGAGCAGAAACAAGTGAAGAATTTAAAAAAGTCACAGTGTAAAGATTAGTAGTATTAGTAGAAAGTATTGTGACAGATATTGATTCAGGTAGGATTAGTGTGCATTACATGGTAAGGACGCTTTGGGAATGAGACTAAACTATCTTCAAGCCTCCAACCCAAAGCCTCTTTCTATCTTTCTTTGCTCTGATTGGTTGTTTTCGTTCGGCCCATTAGAAGGAGCCAGAGGAACCTGATATTTGTTTTAGATTATCTGTCTCATGAACTGTCAGGATATTGTGAAAGTTTCAGCAAATATGATAAAAGATCATTTTTATAAACATTTTTACCAATCGCAGCTTTAAATCTGGAGAACAAGACTCTTTTCTTATAATGTTTGTCACATTTGAACTTTTATCAAAAAACTGCATCTTGTGTGTTTTGCATATTGGGCTCGACCACATTGAGATTTCGATAATATTTCCATTAACTGTGCAGCCCTAGTCTTGTACAGAGCTCAACCATAGGCTGAACGTAGTCTCTGTGACGTTGTGAAGCTCAGTGTGGGTTTTGATTATTAGCCATAATGTCATGACCACCCACGACACTGCCCCGGTTCTTTGAGCGCCCAGTCCAGAGTCACGGAATAGGACGGTTTAGTTAGCTGCATGCTTACCAGCTACAGTATCTATGGCTTTATTTCAATCAGGAAACTCACTGAAAGTTGAAACCGAAGATTTTCTCTGTAAAATATGATCCAGTTTCACTAAAATCAGTGAAATAAAGTTATTAAAGTTGTGCTTTTTGCTTGTTTCACACAGAGGATGAACTCAGGCTGCGTGAAGGACCAGTATTGGATAAATAAAGATGTACTTGAAGAATGAATCATACAAAGATGCTGTAGTGGAGTCTCAGTCGGAGAATATAGAGCCACATACGAGCAGAATCCTGTTTAAAGTCTACAATCTGTCCATTAATGGATTGGCTGATTAATTAACCAGTTACTGCGTTGTCAGTTGATTTAAAGTTTACGTTATTTATCTTCCTTCAGCTTCTGGACTGTTTCCTGTAATAATTGTACAAACCTAATAATTGTAACTTGAATAAATATTTTTGTGTTTTTTGGCATTTGTTCAAATTAAAAAAGCAATTTGATGTTTAATGTGCTTAAAAAACAACTTAGATTTTAAAGTGTAGAAGAAAATAATTGTTAGTTTTTAATTCTAAAGCTGCTGTGAGAGCTGCAAGTTGTCCGTGCTGAGATAGAAGTTCTTACCTGTCAGCAGTTAAGATGGATTTTTAATCAAAACCCGAGACAGAAAATGTAGTTTGGGGCAGTCTTCCCGTTAAAAGCCGGTATGTTATAATCTGGACATTTAGCTAACAAGGTGAAAAAAGAATTTTCATTTCACCGTGACTTTGATGTGGGACCTGCTGTGTCAGCCGCCATCGTTTAAACGCACCACTAGGAAACAAGGTCGTTTTAGTGCGAGCGCCGCGGGGGCTCCGAGGTGTCGGCACAGAAACGAGTCGACTGTAAAACGGAGCGGAAACCTTGAAGCTCAGCATCGAGCTTCCTCTGATGATACACTTGTTCTCTGTGAGGGGAATTATGCGGCGGGGCTGTATGGAAGTGTAATGGCAATATGTTCACGTCAGGATGGATTGTTATGCTAGAATAGATTTTCTGCTCCGGCGCTAGAGTTTCCTCCCTCCAGCACATGGTGGGTAACTGATGTCTTACAAAGCCCAGCGGAGGCAGATCACCGTGTTTAATAGGACGTAACGTACACTGAGGCCTTTGTTTGAGGAGGCTGTGTGTGTGTGTGTGTGTGTGTGATGTTGCTTACAGCCACAGCCGTTTACTGGTTTCTGGTTTCTATTAAAGATATCTAACATTAAACAGTGTATAAACTCTATGTTCTGTATGTAGTTGAGTTCTTACATTATCCCAAATGTTTCCAACAATGTTCAAACTCAGAGAAATCTGTCATTTTATTCAGGTAACGCTGCGTTTCACCGGTCGCCTGTCGATGGCGTCATATCCCCTTTGTGCCTGCGTCA
>NW_023339762.1:26525346-26530004 GCF_004916995.1 Morone saxatilis | reverse complement strand
GACGTCTGGATCTTAAGTTTAGAGCTGCCCCCAAATGGTCGACTATAGTCGTATCACGTTTCTAAAATTATTATTTATATATATAATGAAGAGCATTTAAATGCTAACAGAAACAGCAGTATTGATTGTGAATCAGAACAAGCAGAAAGGAGACTGAACATTTAGTTTATTCCAACCCAGTGTAACATCACACAGTCTGGTTGTTCAACACAGAATAAATAACTTCACTGAAACTGATCCTGACTGATCGATACGATGGATGATGGATAACGTTAACAGTTACTGATTAATTAACTGGCTCCTCTTCCTCCATTTCATTCCTCTTTTGTCGCTGCCTGAACCCGCTAAGTCTTCATCCCCAGAGTCAGAGTCTGTGTTGCAACAATCCTTTTAATACTTAGGGAGGGTCAATTGCTAGCTAACCCACTCTTTAGCTGTTGGTCGGCATGCTGCTCAAACTCCACTCTCTGGTTTGGCTGCTAACGGCACCGAAGTGAAAAGACTCCCAGCCGTCTGTTCAAACTCAACTAAAGTTTTTAAATTATAACATTTATTGTAAAGGCATTTGAAAACTATATTTTCAACATTTACCAGGTTCGACAGGATCTTCCGGATGTATTGGCACAAGCGCTTAAAAAGTTTTATAGTCTTAATATTAGAAGCAAGATTAATAGTGAGGTGATACCGCAGTAGTGACAGCTTGTTTACTCCGGCCCAGATTTGGCTATATGTCCCGAATACCTTCTTGTTTTTTGGGGCTCTGGAGTTTTGGTAGTAATCAGCAGCAAATATTCGAAGCCTATTTGCGTCCGACCCGTGTTATTTATGGCCAAGAAATCTGTTTTCTGGAGGGAAAATCAGAGTTTTAAAGGTCTGGTTACCACAGAAAGGCAACAGTAACCTTCACTGCATTGGCCCCCAAAGAAATGTACCTCAGTATAATGAAGCTGATATTTAAATGTCTTTTCTATTGATATATTTCGTAGCACTTCATTATGTCTGTTGGCAGTCATGTTGTGTAGAGACATCACATTACAGGGAAGACAAAGTCAGATTAGCTTCTATTTTTCCGCAACAGTTCTCGGCTGCATTGATGGACGCTCTTCCGACTACAGATTGGTGGGGGGCGTTGAGGGAGTACAGTGTGCTTCTGATGATGTTTCGTTTGAAGTCTTGTGATGTGAAGGTAATAGCTGTAGCAGATCTCCAGGGTGAGGACAGTGGACGTCCAGACGAGGCTGTTAGCTGTTTGCTGAAGGCAGTGGTGCATGGCTGCTGCTTCTGCTACTGCCGGCTGGTCGGTCATTTCACGCCTGTCTGGGCTTCCTGGAGCGCGCTGTGAAAAGCAAAGTGGATGAAAAACTCTGTCTGGGGAGAACAGGCTCAGTTTGATGTGTTTTCAGTGTCCAATTGCCAAAACCTGGAGTGAAAATTGACAGGAGGACTCGTTTTTGTGACGCTTTTTGGAGCTAGTTATGATTAAGCTCCAATATGTGTTAGACTGATATGGAGCAGGATGCAGTGTGACCGGTTACACAGTCCTATAGGGTTCATTGGAGGGTCTTGAACTCCACAAAGGTCAGCTGATGTGCATAGAAGGTAAACAACGTCACCAGCAGGTCTATTTAATATCTCTTTTGGTGCTTTCGAACTTCCTGAACATGGCAGTGGTTTTCTCTAGAGCTCCTTAAAGACTTGCAGCTGCAACGTGAAGATCATGCAATACACTCAAAAGCTCCAGCTATATGGAAGTTGTTTACGAGGCACATCCTGAGACAAATAAAGCAATGCTGTCAACTCAACTGTCAAAATCATGACTTAGTATCTTAAAATAATCATTTAGTATTAGTGTTGGCGATTGGACGGATATATCGGCGTTTTCTTTTTGTGGTACGAGTCAGAGGAAAACCGTGTATTTTCACATCTAACTGCAGTGAATTAAGGGTTTGATGACAGGGAATATAGTTAGAAGGTGATTCACAGAGGCTCCAAACAAAACTCTGACTCTGGGGAAGATGAGGACACTGCAGGGACAGGAGAGGGACCGGAAGCAGGTAGAGGAGCGAGGGAGGTCAGGGGCATCAGTGAGGCTGCGACAGCGTAGAGACAGAATGTTTTCTGTTAGATGGTTAGACAGCAGAGTTGGTGATTGTTGTAACAGTGTAAAGACTAATAAAGAGACTTTATTAGTTCAGTTGTCGAGTTTGAATGAAAGTGTGTTTTAAGATCACTTAACAAGGTCTTAGTTCAGTATCAGACAGAAACTTGAATGTCAAAGCTGTACGGTTGTATTTTTCTGTTTTAATTCTTTCTTGGCTTTTGGTGAGTTTATTTTCTTTATTAAGTGTAAACCTGTTTAGGAGCTTGTGATATGTAGTGAAGCTTGGCCGCTCATCTCCCAGCTGCAACTACTGAAGGATGTTTGGGGGGGGGGGGGGTCGCAGCGTCGTTTAGCACACCACACGTGGCAACAATATCGCAATCCATAGATTGTTGGATGACATACATTTAACATATCGCCCAACCCTACTTAAAATAATAACTTAGTATCTCATTATGACTTACAGGATCCTATTTTGTTTCATCATGTTGGCAGAAATGTGATTCCACGTTTGCTTTGGATCATCTGTGTGTATTTCCCTGGTTTCATACATGTGCTTCCACTTAACACACACTCGTTCTGTAATTGTCCTCTTTTTCACGTTTGCTCTGATCTGCTTCCTCTGTGGTTTTCTATTAGTCTCCTGCTGCTGCATCGACCTGTTCCCCCCACAGAGATCAATAAAGTTTAATCTAACGTAGTCCAATCTAACCTGAACACTGTTTAGTTTCCTGTGTGTCGTCATGGTTCTGATTGTGTTGGTTTCCTCGTTTTTGTTGTTGTTTCCTGTCCAGGCGATGGCTCAGCAGGCGACGGCGGGGAGGCGCTACCTGCGGGCGTTCGTTAGCGGCTTCTTCGTTGCCGTTCCGGTCACCGTCACCGTCCTGGATCGAATTGCCTACGTGGCGCGAGTGGAGGGAGCGTCGATGCAGGTGAGATGTTACAACACATCCAGCAATCAGAGTGACAGAGGAACCGCCACGCCGTCTGTCCTCAGAGACGCCCCCAAGGTCAACAGGAGAGCTGGCTGCAGTTTCTAGATGTCTTAACTTTGCAAACTGCTGATAACAAAGAGGTCAGAGGTCACAGCATCCTGACAACATGTTGAGTTGTGGGAAATCGGAGGCTGAAAAGCTGTTTTTGTGTCCTTAAAGATCAACTCTGAGTCATCTTCATCATCAAGTGTATGAAGATATTCTCTATTTATGTTTTATGTAGGCAGGCTGCTCTCTTGTGCATTATTAGCTAATGATCCTAGGTTGTCTAGTAGCATTATGTAGCTAACCTATTAGCTAAAGCCTTCTTTCAAAATCATAAGATCTCTGTACAGTTCTCACTTCGCCACTTTCAGTCTTTTATCGGGGGTCTTGATGTCGATGTGGTTTTCAGTCTGTCAGGTCTCAACGTTGCCTTCTGTTCTTGTTTTTAAGCTACTTTCCAAAGTATATTGTGCTTAATGCTGTTATTAAAATAGATTTAAATGTATTTTGTGTGTTTGTCGGTATCTGAGGAGTTTTTTTGTCTGTTACCATAGTAACTACCTGGTTACTGCTTCCTGTCTGGTGCTGGAGAGAGACTGCTCTCATTGGCTGTAGCTCGTTGCGTTGCGTCCAAACATGAAGGCGGGCCAAGCGAGTCAGGAGTGAGACCGAGTCGGCTGCGTGAAACAAAAGTAATACATTGCTAATAAACGTTTTAGCGCCGGCTGTGGTTAACGGTTATCTGCGTTATCGCCGCACACACAGCCGCAGCTACAGGTAACCACGCTGGAGAAGAACTCAGCTCCACAAACACTCCACATGGCCTCTTTTATTCTCACCCAGACAGTAAACAACCTTCACTCCTCTCTTCTGAGCAGCAGAGATGTGAAAAGAAAAACAAAAAAAAACAAGCCTGTTGGGTTTTGACCGAGTTGGTTTCCTGTCGTGCCGCTTATTATCCCAGACGTGTGTTGCATTATGCATTAAACAATCTGCTCTCTATTTTTAATGAGCATGAATATTAAAACTGCATGTTGCTCTTTGGTTGGTGTTGTATATTCATGTTGCTGCGTACGTCGGGTCATGAAGGCGACCTCGGCGAACGCTTCTGAAGAGTTTGAGACTGATGAAAACTTTGAAAATTGTTAATAAAATAAAGAAACAGAGGTTGTTTTTTAAAAGATGGAACTTGTTTGTCGAATGAGATGTTTGCACTGTAACGCAGCTCCTGGGTTCTCTCTGGTTTTATCCTGGTTAATCGGTTTATGTGGAGCTTTGATCCCTTGTGATTTAGGCTGTCTGCATAGAGAAACAATATTCACGTCCACAGTGAGAAAAAATATTTTTTCTCTGTCTGACTTGACAAGTATGGGAAGCCAAACACTTTAGGGGACTTTTGCTGCTCCTGAGGTCCACCACCAGCTCCTTGGTTTTCCCAATGTTGAGCTGTAGTTGGTTTCTGTCACACGATCCTATGAAGTTCTCAATCAGGTCTCTGAGATACAGCCGACAATGGAGGAGAACATCGGAGAACTTGTAGGTTGCAGGCTCCCGAGGTAAAGCAGAAGTCAGAGGTG
>NW_023339762.1:26505936-26525246 GCF_004916995.1 Morone saxatilis | reverse complement strand
TTGTTTCCTGATACAGACGAGTTGAAACTGAGCAGAATGCCAAACTCGAAGCTTCAAAACGCGACTCCACAAACCGATGGGTGGCGTCAGGATTGGTTCATACTTTGGACAGAGCTTTCTCAGTGTTTGTGATAGGCTAAGCTAACTGGCTGCTAACTGTAGCTCCATATTGACTGCACAGTTGAGAGTTGATTGTTTTGAGACATTTTAGCAGCAGGTTCATCACCGAGCAACGAGAGACCAAAAACACTCTCACACACACAGCAAGGCAGACGACTGTGTGTGTGTGCTTTCCTTCATCTTTTAAGCAGGGCTTGGGTTGTTGTCATGGAAACTGTGTTTTCTGAGCTCCAGAGATGCTTATGAATATGTACCGTTTGAGTTCTTAATTGATGTATAAAAAAAAGAGCATACGGGATCAAGCCTGTGATTATGAGCTGAGCTTCATGAATGTGATGTAATGTTAATCTTATTGATCTTCTGAACTCCTGATCTGATAGAGGAGCTTCATAAACTGTGGGCGTATTAATGTTAATGTCTTTATTTAATCATCTTCTGTTGTTGTTTGTAATTGATTCTTTTCGTTCGTCGCTGCTCATCTGCCTCTTCTAACACTGAACTGAAGCTACGTGCTGCTGTGAATACTTGAAGCTAAAGTGTGATCATCGTTTACATCATCTGCTGGGAACCTAAAGATTAGTTTGAGATGCAGCTCAGCACTGTGTGGTGTGTCAGGTCTTTCTAGTCATAAATCTGTAATAAACATGTTTTGTTTAGGCGTCTGTTCTAATGTAGAAAGGAGCCGATCACACAGAGAATATCCTTACAGGCGCGACGAAGAGCGTCCCTGTGGAGGCTGCGTCCGCGGGATCAAATATGATTGTCCAGCTCTAGATGAGTAAACTCAGGTTCATTACAAAGAGGTGATGAATAAGTTTACTTGGGTTTTCCCCCTCCCCCTCTACACCGCTGCTCTGTAGCTCTCTCACAGTCCAACAGATAACTAGCTAGCTTACCTATATCAAACAGCATCAAAACAGGAAGGAAGTAGAAAAGCCCACCTCTTGCTAATAGGGTTAGCCAAAATGAAAAGGCAGTAGGGATGACATGATAGCAGAATTTTAGTAGTCGATACCTTAATATTCCCTATTATATATATATATAAATATAAATAAATATATATATATATATATAAAAACATATATATAATGCTAAATAACTAATAAACAGTAGGCTATAAATCAGCTTAACAAACAAACAAACAGTAAAATCCCTGTAAACGTACAGATATTTGTGTAAACTACAGTCCGGTGGGTTTGAACAAGCTCTTTGCATTTTTAATGATGAACCCACAGATGGGCCTCGCAGACTCAAGGGGGTTCATTTTCACTTTTCCAGAGGTGGGCACACTGGGAGAAGTGGTTTTACACTGTCATCGTTTCTGTGAAAACTTCTACACTCATAGTTTCTCAAACTCCTGCATTATCTCTATAAAAACTGAATGAATGATCAGACAATGTGCTGCCGCCGCCGAACTGTCACACTTTCCTGTACATCCAGACTGACCGCAGCAGCAGTTTCAGAAACAATCCAGCCTGTAAAACACGGAAATATGACTGCGAGGGAGGCTGATGAAGTATCCAACTCTATCTGATAAACTCGCAGGCTGACAGCACTCACGGGGATATTTATTTTGGGGCAGATAGATAAGAGATATTCTGTCAATTACCGCGGCAAGCGTGAAATGGCCTGCACGCATCCTGTTTAATGAAACAGTCGTGGTGTCGCTCGCCGACGTGAGCAGGCTTCGTCACGCGGGGATCCTTCGACAAAGCGAGTCGTAAGAATGATGATTTTTATGGTTGTTGTTGCTGTTGAGGAGGGAAGGAAGTGGGGGCATCGTAGACAAGCGTGTGATAGAGCTGTCACGGAGGACACGGTTGTTCAGAGTTGTGTAACGCAGCAACAGTTTAATTTTATAGGAAGTATTTTAATCACGCGGATCACTAAAGGAGGGAGGACCAAAAAGTGATAAATGGTCTTTGAATGCACTTTGAAGTTGTAAAAAACTGTTGTATTGCAGATTTGATCCTATTTGTTACAGATTTTGTTTAATAACTTAAATACTGGACGACTGATACCTGAATTTACAGAAATTGATATCTGAAGGTTTAAAAAATGATCACTACTAAATATTTTTCTTCATTGTTGAAATGCAGTTTCTTTATTTAAACATAAATACCATTATTCAATCCGCTCTAGCTTTGCTGCTACCTACCTCATGTACATAAAAATACCTGCATGTAAATATTTATTCCAGCATCCTTTGTACTCTGCAGCATTGCACTACTGTACACATAGCAGCTTATATCTATTTTGTTGAGCTTGTTGTCTTATTTATTTATGGTTGATCTGTGTTTGTATATTGAGAGCAACGTAAAACCGGAGTCAGATTAGAACTAGAGGACACTTTATTGTGTTTTGTCTGCTGGAAGAGCAACCTAGAGAGCACTTTGCCACATTTTCTCTACTGAAAGGGCAACCTAATGGGCCATTGCAACATTAATGCTGAGAAGCTGTGATGAATAATTATACAGTTAAAAAGGACGCTGACTCTGAAATCTCCAGTGCCGAAGAACCTCTGAACGGGAAGAGAACGGTCACTCCTCAAACTGCTGTGTCATAAGATGATGACAGATCGTGGATGTTAAAAAAGGGCACTTTTACCTTGTGTACAGACTGATAAAATCACTTTTAATGTATTTGACAGGAGTCTTTGTGTGCTGGATACTGTAGGCCAGCTGTGGACTGATCACTGCTAATAATCCTTGAGGTTTGAAGGAGCTAGCTTTCCGGTCGTTTTTAGTAGCCGGCCGTTGTTGAAGACGAAATCTTCTGAATGCCGTTGATTTGAACAATGTGGCTCAGCCCCTTAAAATCAGACCCAATCAGACATCATTCAGGGATGTTTT
The DNA here is from genome assembly GCF_004916995.1 of Morone saxatilis. NCBI lineage: Eukaryota > Metazoa > Chordata > Actinopteri > Moronidae > Morone > Morone saxatilis. Next base: position 26,522,274 of record NW_023339762.1, on the reverse strand, counting down.
CAGCAACCAAACCGCCACTGCTGATGCCATTTATCATTCCTTAATTAAAAGATAAATCAGATCTTTCTTTTAAAAACGCAAAAAATCACAAAAATAAGTTGAAAATTCATTTGACATCTTTGTCAGTTTGATAGTTGAAGTTGTTTCTGCATCATACTATATTTAGTTTTGTTAGCGGTTACTCATTTTATCCTACAGAAATACATTATATAATGCAACAGCGAAAAAGCAACAGATTAACATTTTTCTTTCTGAATCTGTATTGTAACAGTCCACAATATGTGTGTTACAAACATTATGTAGATCTGCAATTGTTTTCTTGGAAAATGACGGAGAAATGTCGGTCAACATCGTGATACTTGGAGAGCCTCATATTGTCACACTGTAAAAAGTTTGCAAACCACAGCTGTACAAGTATGTAGAGTATAGAAAGTGTGTGTGTGTGTGTGTGTGTGTGTTTTTGTGTTTTCAACCTTTTGACCAAACTATATTTAGACTGTTTCTGCTCTATTACGCTGACTCACCGCTGCTCAACACTTCATGTGTCTCTGTACTCACTGTATGTGCTCATATAGTGGGCGAGAGTGGGATGTCTCCTGTATACAGTGCAGGGATCTGACCGTGATTTCTCAATGTTACACAGCTCCAGCAGAAAAACAGACAGAAAGAGACATACAGCTAAAAACAAGGACAACAAAAAATATATCTAAATATAAACGTATATAAAGGCAACAATGACCAACAACAGAGAGTTTCTATACACAAGTCAAATATTTCTGTAAATTGTAAACAAATAGTACCCAGGAATACATTGTGAATGGGTTCCTGTTTGCACAGCATGTACTTGACAGTGATTGATGACAAATGTGTGTATTTATGTAAATGTGTAAATTGCTCGTATGTATATGAACTGTATTTGTGTGTGTGTGTGTGTGTGTGTGTGTGTGTGTGAGCAGCCCTTCCTGAACCCAGACGGGGGATCGGACTGTGACGTTGTCCTGCTGAACCGTTGGAGCGTGAGAAACTACCAGGTCCAACGAGGCGACATTGTCTCCGTCCTGTGAGTTCCTCCTTAAGAAAATCTGTTTTTTTTTTTACAAAACTGTACACAACATGACATCAGTTAAGTTATTTAAAGAGGTACAGCACACATAAACACGTTTTTTTGAGCTGTAAAATGAATTGTATGAAATATTGACGTCAGCATTTCATCAGGTTGAAAATGTCCCGACACGCCCTCTATTGATTTAAATGACCCTGTATGTTTTAAGTCAAATGCTGACACAGAATCAACTGTTTGGGACTACTTTAAGTCACATTGCTATAGTGAGAGTTAACTCCCTCTAATCAGAGGAGGACCACCTCCCCCAGACTCCGCTCTGAGTGGGAGTCTGTGAACCCGCTGTGCTCATTTTCAAATGTATACTGATGGAGACGCATCATTCACTGCAGTTTACGCTAGTTGTTGCTAACCCTCTACTTAATATTTTTATATTCTGCCGTGGTGGTTTGGACAATCTTTGCCTTGATCCCACACTGACAGTCCACCCACAGACACACACACATACCAGAGAATTAGCCTTTCTGAGCCGTTAGCTTAGCTACAACACAACCATTAGCGCACGCATGACAGACATAATGCGACGAAAAAGACGAAGAGAGACTCAACCCTGTTTGAAGTTTCAGTTAGATTTGCACAGAAAAAGCTGGTAGAAAGAGAAACCAAGAGTACTTTGTACTTTTTGTACTTTGATAAATATTTCAGAGACAAGTATCTGTTCTTCTACTTGACTGAAGAAGAAAGAAACATTATGGACTGGAAGTCTTCATGCAGTTCTATGTATTTCGCATATGTTTATCCATGACTGTAAATTGAACAGCAAAAATAAGGTGAGTTAAATTTGAAGGAGTGAGGGTGAAAACCAACAACCATGTTTATCCAAACGGACAACTGCTGTTGAAAGCTTAGTGATGTGGGAACAATAGGACCCGGCTGTATCTAGCCTTTCAGGGCTACAGGGAGATCATATAAATTATTTCTTTTTCATTGTCAAACTGTCAAAGCCAGGCAGTGATATTTCAGTACGTTCACCTTGATGAGCCCGAGCTCAGAGCCAGAAACACATTTTCTGTTCTGGTGACAGACAACGACCGGCACTGTAGTGAACAGGTCGAACCAGCCCATCAGAAGCTCCTGGAGTATTTAGAAAAAACGTATTTTTAAAGCAACATTATGTAATATTTGGTGTTTGTGCGATTTGGTGCCCCCAGTTGCAATACACAGCCTCGGTCGTCTTCTTTCGTGCGGCAGGAAACGGTATTCCTCAATATCAGACGCTTACACTCAGGAAACATAGTGGATAGTTGATCACGCGTGAACTTGAGGACGGCGTCATATATTGGATTTTGGGAGAATCAAGGCTGCTCTTTCCCTGGGGGTGATGAGTCACCTGAGGATGTGCCAGTTGAGCACATCCACTGTGAATGTTAAACTATTTACTTTTGCACCTCTGATCGCAAGCTGCCGTCATACCTCTACACTGTCTGAGCCTTCAGGCTAACAAACAGGTGTTTCTGTGAGACTCAAGAGTTTTGTTGTGTTTTTTCTCATTACAAAAAGCACCTGCACTGCTCCCACCCTGCTGCAGTTACAGACATGAGTTCATTTTCCAGCACATTCCCATTCGGCGGTGCAGCAGGGGCTGACATCACACACTTTATGTCACCAACATGCTTCCAGTGCACCTGAACCGACGCCAGCTGCGAACTGAACATAATGGGGAAACAGCGAGAAACAAGCAGGTACGCTGCAGCTCATTGTGGACGAGCTGTCACCGCTCATTAGGCAAACCTCGCCTGAGATTTACTGTAAGTGTTTCCGTCTGAACGGGGCCCCTCAGATGTCCTCGCTCTCAGACGTCTGCTGTTCCATTACCGCTCTGTTTCTGTGAAAGTCACACGCAATGATTCAACCTGTTCAAACTGGAGACGCCTCAGTCCCGCCGGCTGCTGCGAGACCCACAAGAGTGAGATTTCACACGAGGAAAATTGACAGATTTGACTCCCGTTCTGAGCTGTCTGATCGCGCTGTCAGTCTGTTCATTTAAGGTGTTTGCTGTGCAGCCTGTGGAGGACACAGGCTGGTGACAGGAGGACAAACCCACTTCCATAATTACCCTTCCTTCTCTTAGGGACTCTGTTTTGTTTTTTAAGGGAAGAGGGATGCTTCTGAAAGTCTTGGCAGTGAAAACAGCAGCTCATTTAAAGCTGTCTGTAAACTCTAGCTCTGTGTTCTATATGTAGTTGAATTCTTACGATTATCCAAATGTTTCCAACAACGTTCCAAAGTTCGAAAACTCACAGTCATTTTAGGAACACTGCGTTTCACCGTCGCCTGCGATGGGCATCATAGGCCCCTTTGTGCCGCTGCGTCAGCGTTGTGGGTTGACGGCCAGAGGAGAAGTTTGTCGATACATTGACTGTTGTATCCAGTCGAAGCCACATTTTACCTACGATTTTAGCTTTTGATAACTTTTCATTGTGAAAGTCTTCAGACCAAATTTGAGGACAATCAAATCAATTCTGTAGGAGGAGGAAACGGCATTCAACAAAAACTCACAAGATTCATCAACACCATAAAGTTCAGTTTCAACAGTCCTTTCCTGTTGAACCATGAACACTGAGGTAATTCCTAACCAGGAGAAACTGACTGCAATAACTGCAATAGTGGTGAAGACAACTCCCATGATCCCACGCTGCTTCACCACCTTATCAAACTTCCACTTTTCTTATTGTTTTGATGTGAGAGACCCCTCAGTGGCAGAAATTACATATTGTACCTAATCTGAGGCTGTGCACTGAGGATATACAGATTAAAAAATGGAAATGGAGGCTCTTTCACTGTGACATTTAGATTTACCCTTCCTCCCACTCCTCATCTTTTCGTCTGTTTGTCTTCCGCCTGTTTACCTGGCAACCCTTTTGGAGGGGAGGATTTTTCCTTTCTCAAAGCAACAGATAGTTCAGTCCTCCCCACGTGAAACAGATCTGTATCGACTCTCCTCACTGCCTGGGATTTAGTTAAAAATCCCTCAAAGCCACAGCTATCATCCGCCAAGAATATCGCCTTGGATTTAAATTTCAAATGTGATACAGCTCCACTGCAGGGGGAGGCTGACTCCTTGCTTATAATTGGCACTCATTTTAAAGGAAAATTGTTCAAGGGAATATGCCAGTCCATAGAGTAATATCTTATTTACAGAACACCTCTCATTTCCAGTGCGTGCTGGCGAAGGAAAATGATTGTGTCAGAGAGCTGAGCGCCGCCACGGCTGTTTGTCACGCTCTCAGTGCAGACCATTACGAACCTGATTGATTTTATGTTCGGCTGTGAACAGAACCATTTGCCTCTGAGCTGCCTCACAACTGATTTCCTGCAGAACATCATTTTCTTGAGGACGAGGAGGAAAATGTTTTTCCCGCCGGTTATAAATCTCCGTCACAAGAAATGAATAGAGCCCCCAGCTCCTGGCTCGCTTTACGTTCAAGAGTTTGATGACAGCCATCTTGGATCAGCAGGGGATTGTGTGGGGGGAGGTGGTGGAGCTCCACAGTTTTATGAATATTAATTTATAAACTCAGCAGCCGTGGAAACCTTCAAAAGTGCCGAGTTTCATTCCTCTGTGGCGGTGGCGGCGGCCTGTCGCTGTTTGCTTTGAGTCGAGGAGCTCAGTGACAGCAGACGAGCATCTGTAGCTCCGAGCTGCTGTTTGCTGGTTGTTGGACAGATGCCGACACAGAGCTCAGAGTGAGGCACTGACACTGCCAAGGTTACAGGTTTAGGAAACAAGGAGACTCTGAGGGGTCCTGGATTAAAACTCAGGGTTGCCACAAATACCTTAAAGGGCTTGGATTAAAAAAATAGTAATCAAGAGGAGTTTTAGGAGTTTCTTAAAGGTCCAGTTTGTTACACTAAGGAGGATCTATTGGCAGAAATATAATATTCATAGGTATGTTTTATAGTGTTTTAATCACCTGAAATAAGTGATTTTGTTACCTTTTAGAATGAGACATTTTATCTACAGAGGGAGCGGCTCCTGTTCTGGTGAAGTCCGCCATGTTGAATTTTTCTACAGTAGCCCAGAATGGACAAACCAAACACTGGCTCTAGATGGGGCCTTTCACAGAGTTTTGCGGCCACCGTTTCATTTCTCCTACACGCTTGAAAGGGGAGTGATATTCGGTTGGTTGCTATCTGCAACTTCACTACTACAGATGCCACTACATCCTATACACCGGTCCTGATGATACCTTTGCTATACATCTGGAGCGTCAGGACAAGCTTGATACACTTTCTACCTGTAAGTGTCCGCACGTAGGTTCTTGGAGTTTTTCTGAGGGATGTATAAGTTGCACAACATTTGGCACAAGTAATAAGAATGTTTGGAAACAGGGCTACCCTCTAATAGTCTATTTATTGATCTCAATAAGGCAAGACGCAACGTTCTGACCTCATTTGTTTTCTACTTTCTACTCATTATTTTAAGACACTGGGTCATTATTTTGAGATAATGGGCTTCCATACATTCCCCTCTTTGGTTAGACTGGTATATTTTAACATCTACGTAATTTATTCTCCCTTTATTATAAAATAATTTGTCCTTGAAATGTATAATTACAATAGAGGTTCCTTTGGCATTGTTTGATCTATAAAATCTATAGAAAATAGTGAAAAATTTTAAAAAGATAAACCCAAAGATAATCAGTTTAACATGATGAAAAACAGAGAAAAGGAGTAAATCTTCATATTTGAGAGGCTAAAAACTGCATTTTCTGCCATTTCTTTAACATGAAAACGATTTTCGACTAATCGAAGCAAAATAAAAGGTGTTGATGTAATTACTGGAGGAAGAATCCTTCATTCTCTGTCATCTTTAGCACCCACAGACAGTTTTAATCTTCAGAACTAAATCTGGAGCTACAAATCTTACTGTGTGAGACGCCCTGACAGCGATCAGACTTCTGCCGCTCTGCGAGCATCTTTTCATCCCTGCGACAGTTAATTTTAATAAGTAGTGTCATTTCGGTGCATTACAAAGACTGCCTTTCTTCTTGTTTCCTCTCTAAGTTAACTACATGCCTGCAAAGTCTCCAGAGATCAACGCAGACGCCAAAAACTCATGTTTAGTTGTTTTTTTGTTGCTTTTTCACAAATGCTAAAACACACTGAGGGAGGGAGGGTAAAAAACCCCAGAAGAAATAAAGTACAAAGTGTTGAGGTGAGGAAACATAAAAGACCATAAAGGGGGGGGGAGACGACCAACAGAGATGCAAATGACGAGAAAAGAAGAAACGGCGGAAAAAACAACAACGCAGAAATAACAAAGAATAAAATGTGTGCATGCTGGGTAATTATTTATTCTGTTTCTTTAAGGTGTAGCTGAAATCACCTTTTTGTTGCATTCAGTTCAAGAACTCGTCCTCACTGTTTGACCCTCGTCAGCAGCTTTATTTTCAATTTTAGTTGAGCTTTTTTCAAAATTTACTTTAATTTAAATATTTGCTTTTATGTTCTTTATGTTCTGTGAAGCAACAAACATTTCATTGCAACCTTCGTCCTTAAGGGAGCCCTTTTCTATCACTGAGTAAACTGAATCAGTGACATATTTAATGGATATTTCATATTATATTCAATAACAACAACAACAACAGTACAACAACTTACGAGCTGACGGAGAGGCAGCGACAATTAAATCTCAATTAAAATATAAAACTAATGAGAAAACAAAAACAGCACAATATATACAACAGAGATGTATGTGTCTATTAATATAGAGAAGAAAAGTCACAAGCAGGTGCATTACTAGTAATATTACAGTAATAACATTACTTTCCCCGTCATAAGTAATTAGTTACAGCATTACACACATATTTTGTGTAATCTTGGAGGAAACTAGTTTGGAAGATGGAAAATATTCACATTACTTTGATTTTAACAAACAAAACTGTGTTTTTTTCTGGGTTGAAGCAGAAAAGTAGTAGGGTAACTAATTACTGTTGGCAGGGAGGAATGGGTAAGCTTGTTCTGTCACTGAGAGCTGCAGTCGAAGGACCAAACTAATGATCTTATTGGAGAGTAAGTTGCAGTTACTGTTGAAGATATTGAGTCCTGATCATACGGAGGTTTTTGGTGATGATGTTCAGTGGATCTGTCGTCTGGTTCGGAGGGATGGCCGGTTTGAGCAGATTATTTTCTGTGAATATTGATCAGAGAGTTTTACTGATACTTTTAGGAACTTTTTATATCATTCTCTGTCTGTATTATGTATTTTTTATCATCATACAGACTTAAAAGGCTTCTTTGTTTGACAAATTCAGTGTTTCCATCTCATTGTTCCCTCAGCTCTTTGGTTGTTATTTAATGCAGTCTGTTTATCAGACAGTAAAGGCTCTGTGAATATCTTGTGTTCAGCTCTTCAAAGATCTTGAATAATAATTTAAACTATAAAAATAACAGTTTTCTTAACAGAAATGAATGAAATGCTGAGACATTGGCCTTAAGTTTTCTTAACCAAGAAGGCCTTGCGACCCCCTGTAAACCTTTGGTGACCCCTAGTGGGAAGGTTGGGAACCAGTGTTGTAAAATAACGATAAATTAACCTTGATACCTTGAATTGATTTAAAAGTCAAGTTAAAAAATAAATATGTTTAAATCCAGTAAAAAAGAGCCGAATGAACTGGCCTTCCAGCAGCAGTCACAGCCGGTGGGCTCAGCACAGCGTGATCGCACCACTTCACACGTCCTGTCATATTTTCTCACACGCTTTAATCTGCTGTCATGCGTCAGACGGCGGCCACCTCCTTCGACACGTTTCATAAAAAGACGCTGAACGAGGAAAATGAGTGGAACGAGCCGCTCAACAGCCAGTTTTTATATATTTATATATCTGCTCAGATTCCTGTTCAGCAGAGCAGGAAATTAAGTGTTCACATCTTCCTCCAGTTAAGATTTATGACCTCGCCGGCTGTTAATTAGCTAGTAAATAATCAGGTGTAATACAGTTAAGCAGAGAGACCTTATCACTGCTGTTTACCAGCTCAACATTCACGTTTAATGGATTCCCTTTTAAAACTGTGTGTGTATCTTTGTGAGGACCAGTTTCAGTTAACTTCTTTAGTCTTATTGTCACTTAATTACTTTAATGGTTAAGAATTTCTGCCAATGTGACAGGAAAAAGAATCTCTAAGTCATATATAATAATATATATAATGAGAAACTTTCTCATTATTTAAAGATACTAAGTCATAATTTTGAAATACTTACTCAATCTCAGTAGATAGAATTCGATACTCGCCAACAACATGTTTGGAGTCCGTAAGATCTGTCGGACGGTGATTAAATACAAGTTTCTCCAACACGCTTGGAAGAGGAGGGTGAAGCGAGGGAGTTGCAATCTGAAACTACACCACTAGATGCCTTTAAATCCTACACACTGGACCTTTTTAAAATGGCAAATACTGAAAATATCTGAACATACAGTACAAACTGTGAATATATAGTAACTATACAAAGCACAGAGATAAATATACATAATAAGTCATATTTACATTAACAAGTCCATTGTTTGTCTCTCAACAATCTCTAATAATTGCACAGATGGTTGAGAGTAACTGGGAGTCCCAAATCTATAAGACTACACATGAAATTCATCTGGGGGTCTGAAACTAATTTCCATTAAATTGGTATTAAAGCCTCGCTAATTAAATAGTCCCACAGAGGCTCCGGTCTGAAAGAAGGAAAAACTCTCCTCAGTCTTCCAGCAGCTCGTTCAGTCCGGCGTCGCAGTGAGAGTGGAGACGTACAGGTGTGTTTACTGGTCAGACTGGTTAGACTGGTAGGATGTATTTTACAGAGAATACGCGGCTAGTCTACTTTTGATCCACTCATCCACCCACCCAACTGCGGCCCTCACTGGATCTCACTGGCAGGAAGTCAGACACAGAAACTGCATAGAATCTGGTCAATTTTCAAAATAAAATACCCTGTGCAGACTCCAGATTAAATTTCACAATACATCAACATTGTCGCACCAGACAGGAAGTTAGTCAGTCAGAGGAGAAGCAAAGAAACAGTTTGTTAACTTTATTAAGAACAAAGTACACTAGTAAACAACATCGGGCAGGAAGACGTTCTGAAACGCTCTCGCTGGGATTTGAAGATCACAGAGCCAAACCTCGTTGGAGATGTGACATCATTAAGCCGTGCCCGGTTTCAGTGGCGCTTCGAGTTAAATGCGAGTTAAATCAGCATGCTAACACAATAATTTGATAGGATTTCAGTTTTGTCCAAAAGGAATTAAAGGTCTGTCCCACATAGAGGCAGGTTGAGTTAAAATCCAGAGTCATTAATTGAAGTTTTACTGTTTACATATGAAGTTAAAAAAGGGTGGTTTCATGTCATGGTTGACAGCTGAGTCCGGGTGTATGTGCAGGATCTCAATACCGATCTGCTACTGCGCAGACTCTGGCTCTCGAAAGATGGTAGCGGCCGTATACAGCGAGAGGAAGTGAAGACACAACGGCGATCTGTCATCATGTGTCGATGCTACAAACTTTCAGTGCAGTCCGGCAGATATTTGTTGAGATATTTCAGACCTCGTAAGCCTGTAAGCTTAAGGTAAAATGAATGCTTCAACCGGTTTTATTCAGGATTTAACAACCTGCCTCCTGTGTGAACTGTAGCTGAATATTGTCGGCCTACGTGGCTCTGAGGTGGCACTCGCTGTAAAAAGTTTGAGAAACAGTTAAAATCACTGGTTTTGTTAATGGAGTCTGGTGTGTGTTGTCTATCTATAACCTGTAAATGCTACAGAAACATAAACCTCACTACTCTGTATGTTCTACATTCATATTTCTCTCTTTGCTGTGCTGTGGTGCATGCTGGGAAACGTGTCGGCGTTGTCTAACCACAGTGGATGTTTTTCTTTCGGGGATTCGTCTCCTTCCTCTGCCTCCTCTTCCAACATCAAAGCCGTCGGTCCGCCGCTCACACGCAGCTCCTCCTCCTCCCAGAGCGAGCTGGGAATTACCTCTGCGCGTAATATTTCCTCGTCCGTCCGTTTAGCGGCGGCAGATCCCTCCCTCCCGACGCCGTTAGTCAGTTGACGTATTGAGGGCACAATGAAGGCTGCACGTTAACGCCGGAGGGAGTGACACACTTAAAGGCAGCAGGTGGAGAAAAGTCTTCACACTCTGTCAGGATACAGTTTGTTCAGACATTAATACACCTCTTTCATGCTTTTTTTTCTCTAAATAGTCGGTTGTTGAATGTGGATTTGTTTTATTTTTGAATCATTCTGAAGGAGCTTTATAGAGGGGGTGGACAAAATAACAAGAACACTCTACAGTCCTGGATTAACACAATGTGGTGCCTTAGGTTCCCAACCTTTCTCCTTAAGAGACACCTTTTTATATCATTTATTAAACTCACTCAGTGACATATTTTATGGATATTTCATATTATATAAAAAATGTACCTGCAAGAAGTTTGTGTTAAATGAGTAATCTGAAAGAATTTTGAGCAGATTATTTCCTGTTTAGGGAACGTTTTATAAAATGCTGTGTCTGTATTATGGATTTTTAAATAACATTTGACAACAACAAGACAAAACTTTATAGGCTTTGTTTTCTTGTTTTCTTGCCCCTGACACTTTGACAATTTACTTTACATTCACTAGTCTTCACAGAAGTGAATCAAACGCTGAGATATCGGCCTACTTGTATGTATTTTAAAAGTTTGTTTTAGCACCACTTAAAATCAAGAAGTCCTTGTGACCCCCCATGAAGCTTTGGCGACCCCTAGTGGGGGTCCTGACCCTCAGGTTGGGAACCACTGCCCTAGGGTGAATATTTGTAGCTCCTGAAAGTCTCCATCTTCCAAACTAGTTTCCTCCACAGTTACAGAAATGAATCCAAGGATGTGATTGGATCGTTGGAGTTCATAGCCGTAGGAGGAGACAACAAAAGTAATGTTGTAATATTATTATTAGTAATGTCTTTGGTATCAAACGCTCCCCCACAGTAACTCCTGCTGCTGAGATGCCCTCGAGCCTCACCCTGCAGAGACAACGTCAGTAAATCTGAATGTGTAAACAGGTTTAAGTGCGACATGTGGAGCCGAGCTGGAAGTCACAGCTGCTCCACATCCTTTAACCCCGCGCTGGAAAGGAGCTTTGATCCGGGCTAATTCTGCTGCCGCTGGGAGGCTTTCCTCTGGACCCCGAGCTCCCAGCAGGCTTTGTGTCACCAGTGTTTTAACACGGTTGTATTAATCGGTCGTGCGGTGGTACCACATTAAAACCAGAGGAATTAAAACATAAAGTGCAGACACCCTCCAGATTTGACGAGAATCCCTGCTCTTAAACTTTTAATAAGTTTCCCTCAGATTGATATTTATTTTCTTTCTGTCATCGTGCACTCCGTCAGGGAGAATTAGCTGCAGGAATTTCTTTTATCTATCTGTGAGTTATATAACAAGGAACTGGGATTTTGAGTGTAGTTTTACAGCCAGATCAATACATGGGTTTTATAGAGGCAGCAAATTTACTGCAATACAATACGCTGCATAACACCAGTCCATTAAATCACAACTCTCAGCAGCTCATTTTCAAGGTAATGATGACAAATTAAGATGACATAAACCTTGAGTAAATTTAACTTAATATTTCCTTGTCGGCTCTCAGCTCCACTGCTGATAGTTTCCATCCACACCGAGGCTCTGATTTACTTTACTAATCAGCTTATGACCCCTGATGTTAGCAATATTCTCCTTAAATTTCCTCTTAAGTAGGTTGAAAGTCAGATTTCCTGCACTGTATGAGCTCTATATGTTGTATTATCTCGCTCCAGAGCCAAACTAAATTATTATTCAAACCTAATATGCCTTTTTTTTAAGTGGCTGAATCATGAAGTGAAAATTATCTTGAAATATTTGGTGTCTCTGGAAACTTATGACACATTTGGACTCAGGAGTCAAACCGGTGGAGTCATCAGATCAGTAGGTCCATATTCAGGACAACATCTCCTGTGGTTTTATTCCCGGACCGGCTCACTGGGAGTTTTCCAGGCCTCAGTTTAGCCTCCATGTTAACCTGTTTTTCTGCTGTGAGTCCTGTGATAAATGGACTTGCAGTGTGCAGTCAGGGTTTTGTATTTTTGGAGGTTTTGTATCCAGACAAGGACTTTTACTGAGATGGATGATTAATCCTTCAAGCTTTTTTTAGACAACAATGATGCAGCTTACTGTCAGTCTCTGTCTGTATAAAAAGCTCAAGACATTTTTATTTTTAATTTAATGATTTGGTTCTGCATCAGTATCTGCCTTCCAGTCTATTTCTCTGCATTTTAAAGGATGTCTGATCTATCTCCTTCCTCGGTGCCAGAGAACTCCATAACTGCCCACAAACTATTACAATATGCCATTTCTGCCACTAGGGGGTCTCTCGCATTAAAACAATAAAAAACAAAGTTTGTTGATGTGGTGAAGCAGCGAGGGATCATTATTGTTTCAACAGTGCAACATCAGGACCAAATTTGAAGTGGATCTGATTAATTCTGGAGGAGTTCGTTCAAGTGCAACGCCTGTAAATCGCCAAATATCACGACTTTGTACGTCTGGACATGAGGTTTTCATACATATCTGGGGAAATGTGCCGCAGGGTGTTGCACTTTAGGGGGAACTGTTGAGTCATTTTACCACCCCCATGTGCGAGACCTGTACATTTTCACCATCACTGACATGTGTGCCGTGTTTTGAGAGCTTTTGAGCACCTTAAGCCGCCACAAACGCGATTGATTCGGACAAATAAGAAAAAATAATTCTTTGCATTTGCAGAGGTCGCTGTTCGAGTCGTAACCTGAACCTAACAATAAATCGCAGAAACATAAAGTGGTCAGCATCAACTGAGATGTTTCGATATGAAACCGATTCTGTATTTTGGAGGATAAAAGAACTAAATTACAGCTGGATAAAGTCTTTGTAGTTATAAACTCCGGTGTTTCTGAACGTACAGCGCGCGGCTTCGCATCCATCAACAATGCAAATGAAAATCGATGGCATGGGAACAGGAAATCGTTGGCTTTCAAATGAGAGAAGGTAGTAATGCCAGTCACACCTCCAGGAGGCTGATGGATGAGGAACAAGAGGCCTCGAGGGAGTCCACAGAGAAACAAACAGACCAGCTGCAGAAGATCCACCACAGAGACAAAGATTACAGGCTGGACGGACATTTTTAAAGATTAAATTATCTTGATTTGATGGATAACATGAGCTCAGAAGTCAGTGAATGATCTATTGTCCTCATCATCCTGCTGGGACAGATAAACGCCTCGTCATCCTCGAGGACTTGTGACCGTGATGCTCTTCCTCCTCTCATCTATCAGCTGTGGAGATCTGAATCATCCGAATGCGTTCGAAGAAGACCGGGTGGCCCGCGCTTCAGCCGCAGGAAACGGCTGAATGCCACCAGCGGAGGAGAGGCAGAGATGACTGATAGCGCAGCATCCGCCCGTTGCCTCGGCAACTTAGTGAAAGGACAGACAGGGAGAGGCGGCGGCGGAGGAGGAGGAGGAGGAGGAGGGTGAGAGGAAGCCAGGTTGTCTGGATGCAGCGAGGGTGACATGATTGACAGAACTGGTACAGAACACAGAGGGAGAGTGGAAGTGGCAGTTTGCGCCAAGAGTGGAGCGAGAAGAAAGAAGCTTACAGACGACGGCTGTGAGATTCAACATGACAAGCCCTGATCCGCTTCATATGGATTATTCCTGTTTACACGCCCTCTCTGTGTGCAGACGGAGAATATTTGGTGCTAGAAGTTTCCAAACTGCAGGTTATCCCAGTCAGATGCTGCATTAAAGTTTCACAGCGTAGGTGGAATATAAATGCGCAGCCGGCTGAGGCCTGCACGCCGCTTTCGGTGGGAGATTAGTGGGATAATTCCTCGTCTCGTACTCGGGGTCCTCATGTGGAGCTGCCCTTGGTGTGCCTTTGTCATTTGTCATGTTTAAAGCAGGGCTGTCGAGGGAGTGGAGGGCTTTGTTGTGGGGGGGTGGGGGGCAGCCTCAGGCTACTGCTCATATTTCATCGTTTAAGCGGCACATCGCCTTCAAACTCCCCGCTGTCCGGCTCAGATGAGAGATAACAGTGGGAGGCTTCACGCCGACAGCTCTGAGGCCTGTTCGTCACATCAGTGAGCCAGGCTCTCCGTGGACCTCCGCGAGGACCACACCCCAGCCAACAAAGCCCAGCAGAGAGGCGGGGAGGGAGGATCTGTAATGTCACTGACAGAAGCTGCGAGGTCTCACAAACATTTATCTTTATTGACAGCGAGTGTCTGCAGGAGCAGCAGTAGCGCGGTTTATGGGAGTTTCTGCGCATTCAAGTGTTTAAGACAAATACAGACGGATGCAGAATCCCTCCAACTGTATGACATCTTGGCATAAAATATAATTCAAATAACTTTTATCTTCGTAAACATTTTAAAATGTAATTTCTGCCACTAGGAGGTCTCTCACATCAAAACAATAAGAAAAGAGGAAGTCTGATGAGGTGGTGAAGCAGCGTGGGATCATGGGAGTTGTTGTCATTACCACCACAAACGCCATGGCAGTCACCTTCTCCCAGGAAGTATCCAGGTCCGATGCCCAAACCCCCTCAGCTGGCTCTACTCCCACCGGATGTCTGAGCTCCTCACCCTCAGGGCCTTAGAAGATTAGCTAGCAAGTTAGCTGGCATTTTCCTAACATTAACTAACTTAATATATGAACTTAATATGTCTCTTTTATCTTTTAACCATCTTCAAAATGTGGTTGTCTTTTCAAAATAGATTAGCTTAGCATATAGCATATGTAAGAACAGGAAAGGAGGAAGTTGACCGAGGCTAGCTCAACGGTTATTGGAGCACAGAGCAAAAAGGGGCGGGGGCTTAGGAAGATCAATTGTGAAATGTTTGTCAGTTCTCGAGTCATGCCCAAAAACCTTTGATTCAAGTCCAAGTGGAAGTTTTGTGCCAAATGTGAAGGAATTTCCTCGAGGCGTTTCTGAGACATCACATTCACAAATATGGGATGGACATGAGCTCACAGTGACCTTTAAGTTTGACCCTTTACCACCAAAACCCACCAAAACATAATGCCTCCGGCCGCCGCTATCTAGCTAGCTGTGTGGAGGCATAAAAACATTGATGTTCATTTTTTTATCTGCAGTAGAAAATTTTAAAAATCTTCAAAAATCTTCCCTAAACAAATCCTGGATCTGCACCAAAACGTATTTACTTAATCTTTGGCCCATGTTCACACTTTTCACCCCATTTCATTTAAGTCTAACAAGTTTTTGAGATATCCTGCTGAGTAACAAAGAGCAAACAAACAGCAACACAAACACAATGTTCTTGGCAGAAGTAATACAATATTTGGCAGAATAACAAAAGCTCGAAATGCCAACTCAAAGAACGGCCAAAAAAGATTAAAAGCAGAGAATGTGACTGGAATAAAACAATCACAGGAAGACGGCAGAGTACGGCGGCTTCCATACGTACTGTGAATAGAGTCGGGGGTGTCACAGGTAATGAGTACACTGAGGTAGAAAGGTGTGAAATTAAACCTCTATGAAACTGATACTGCTCTGTAAAGAAAGGTAATTATACAGCTGACGTTTACTGAGCTGTAATGTAGTTTGATGAGACACAGCTTTTATGTGGGAGGACCAAATATCCAACCAACCAGGTGAAACTCGGAGTGCTCAGTTCTGGTCATTCATCAGTCAGAATCTCGTCCATCAAATCCACATCTGTCAGCGTTGTTTTTCTGACTCAGTCCCCATTTTTAATCCCGTTTACACAACTCAGCTTGGCTCTGAGAACTGTTTGAATGACCTCAACAATCGGAGATTCAAAGGTCTGCAATCAGACTGGAGCACAAAAAGCATCTGATGATATTCAAAGGTTAATTAAAGGATAATGCTGGACGAAGTGTCCGTTATCAGGAGTTAACGGATGATGTGGAGGCAGCAGAGGTCCATTAATACCCGATAACAGAGGCCCTTGGAGGGCATTATCCCGATTATACCATGGAATATCTGGAAGAATAATTACCATCCCATAAGGTTTTAATGCAATGGAAACATTGTTCACTGCTCCAGTTGATAGGATGAACCTTAGATACGAGAGGAGATATTTCTAAATAAAATGAGAAAAATGATCAAATATGAGTAACTACCTTTTAATTCGTCAGTTTCCAAAGGTACTATAAAAATAGGTCTTTCTACATGGTCATGTCATATAA
>NW_023339762.1:26501643-26505836 GCF_004916995.1 Morone saxatilis | reverse complement strand
GGCGCCTGACACCGGAGAGGTTCGGTGGCGCGACCTCACCCTTTAGAAGAAGCATTTGAGCCGCCGCCGTTCGTGCAGCCAATTAAGCCCGTTGTTTTATCAGCAAAGTTTCGCCACCTCCCACTCTCCTGCTGCCTGTCCATCCCGCTGCAGCTTGGAGGAGGTAATGACGGCAATTAGCCGCAAACGGAGACGATATCTGCTGTCACAACCCATGACTCTGGGTAAAGTTGCTGCCAGACCTGCTGGGAAAACTTTCTTTCCCCACTGTCACATCATTTACCCGGAGATTGTCCCAAAAAAAAAACCCAAAACGATTCATGTCTGTTAACAGGTGCAAATGCAGACAGGAAACTGCAGCATTTTCCTGCTAGAAAAGGTCCAATCTCTCGCTCTGTGAACGAGTCATTTGAATTTTTGCGTGTTGTTTTATTGTTTATCTTCTATTCTGCTTCTTGTACGGGCGGCACAGTGACAGGTCATTATGTGCTAGCTACAGTAGCTTGGCGCTGTGCATTCCTGCTTCTGGTCTGAGTGCTCGCAGTGACGGGCCCCGGCTTCAGACTCACCTAAGTCACGGTGTCCATGTTGGCCTCATTAGCTGGAGTGTTGCGTGGGTTTTATATCAATGTCACAGCTGTCAGGGTGTGCGGAGGTGGGCCGCGAGCGAGCTCGGCGCGTCCTGTCTGTTTACCAGCCCTCGCTAACACTCACAGATCTGTCTAACTCATTAGTAATCACCTCATCCCCCTCATAATCACAAACCACGAGAGAGGCAAAACAGAGATAGGAAGCCATTAAAACATGCTCCATGTCTGGCGAGGTGTGATAGATGGGCCTTGGATTTCTATTCATGGATCTGCGGCTGAGTGGCCGTCTGCATCTCCACCGAGCTTCACCCGGGCCTCATGTTTAAGCATGTTGGAGTTCCCAGGCGACTGATTTATGCTGTTCTTATTTCTGCTCTGACGGGGAGCTCATCTGAGCCGGACAGCAGGGCGTCTCTGAATCTTGATAGTGGAAAGTGCAGCTGCAGATTGCTGTCAGGGCTTCTCTGCAGGAAGCTGAATGTCTGACTGTATTTTTTTGGCTTCTTTCGATGGAATTCTACTCTATAATTTAGCTGCTTGCCCCCCACTCCCTGACCGACTGAACAACACACTTCTCTTGTGAACAGCCTTTTCATTTGGCACTTTCTGTTCCTCTTTCTCTTAGGTTTTTTGGTAGTTTTTCACAAGGGCTAAGCAACCAATCGGCACCCGCAGAGATTTAGTTTAGCAGTTAAAAACCGGAGCAGGAAGCTTTGTTTATGCTCTGTTTTCTTTCTGGTTTCAGGTCAGGACTGATTCTGTTCCTCCCTCAGGCCTCCTCGGCCCCTCTGCTGGGATTTTTGGATCTTAAGTGTTTTTCTTTCACCAGAATAAAAGTACACTAAAGCTAGTACACATCCCAACCCAAATGGTTGCAGTGTTGTAGGGGATCCGACAGTTGGAAATAGTTCTACTATTTGAATTAACTCGTCATTGTCTTTAAAGGCCATGTGAAACAAGAAGCAGAGAGCTGTTTGCTTCCTAATATTTACGTGTTTCCTGTAAAAACAGGCAGTTAGGGAGGGACTTGGACTTGCAACTAGCACTATGAGCTAGCATAAGCGTCTACCTTCCATTGAACACAGCCGGACCCGGGACCGAACACAATCTCTGAAACCAACGCTGATGCCAATCTGACAGGGAATCCAGTACAGAGGTGGTTTTCTTGCCACTGTTTAATGAGAATATATAGATTTAAATATGTATGATTGTCAAAAAGTTATTCATAATACATAACATAACATAATAAATACAGAGAATTTTATTAAAAGATCCTTTTTAGTTATCAGGAAAACTGATCTAATCTACCCCAAATTCATCCAAATCTCTGGTTTTACACAAACTTCCTGCAGTTATTTTGTGCATTGTTTGGATTCATTGCACGAAATATCCATAAAATGAAAAGAACTCCTTTGTTGGGAATCAGCGCTTTAGACGTCAGTCAGCAGACAAAAGTGAAACAGCCTGGCAGCAGATCATCTGTCATAGCAAGTGCAACAGTCACAATACGATTAGCAGGGAGAGGAGGCCCCTCCAGAGAGGGCGCTGGTATGAAACTGAGGCTGCTGTATGCAGTTTAATGTCTTTTTAAATGTCCGGCTGTAGAAACTCAATTCTGAAGACCATCTGTCTCTGTCCACAACTCCATCAAACAGGATTTCTCACCTAAATAGGAATTCTCGTAAAAGCAGCTACGTGCTTTGTTTATCACTTTCATAGATAGATAGATAGACAGATAGATAGATAGACAGATAGATAGACAGATAGATAGACAGACTTTATTATCCCAAGCTGGGTAATTGCAGCATCTGAGCATCGAAATCATCAGCAGTATCAGGAATCAAATCAGGAGTCAGAATCAAAGGCTTATAGAGGAGAGAGCCCAGTTCAGTAAACCAGGAAGTCAATCAGTTACAGGAACTCTCCTCTGGGGCCTTTTAAAATGCAGTTTGAATGAAGTAGAAGGTAATTGCAGACAGAGGGATTGTGGGTACAGAAAACAATTAGACAACAACAGAATAACTGGAATGTATTCGTCAGTGTGTGAGGTTGAAAGCGTGAAATGAAACAAAAACTAGATCTGTGTATTGTCCTGGTGACGTATGACAGTCTGAAATCTGATCTCAGTTTAGGAGTTCTGGTGTTACAGAAACATGTTTCTTTGCTGCATTTAGTAAAAAATTGGATCATGTTTTATAGGAATTAATTAGGAGTACCTTAAAGTTTAATGTTAGTGTACAGTCTGGGTCCCCAGCGTTTAGAAACTGGCAGATGCTAACATGTTGGGCAATTAGCATAATTAGCATTAATAAATCACATATAGGGACGATATTTCAGCAACTGCTTTGGCTAATTTCGACAACATAGGAGTGTTTTTTATTCATTCAATTTCTGACATTTTAAAATAAGCAAAATTAATTAAACTAGTAGCAGAATTATTTCAACTCCATGTGGACAGACAGTCAGTTTTGAGGTTATTTATATGTTAAATGCATTGGACCTGCATTTTAGAATAAAGAAAGCTCAATGTCATTGGTGCGAATATTCAGACGTATTATTTCTTCAAATTTTTTCAGTTCTGCTGGTGTTTTTTTTTTTCAGGGAGAAGAATTTGTCAAAAATGGTTAAAAAAACAATACAGACAGCACTGTGTAAAAATTCCTTAAGATTATCAGGAAATTCAGGAAATAATCTGCTCAAAATTCATCCAAAACACTTTATGCAATGATAGAAAACTGGTCCCTTGAGGAAAAAGGTTGGGAGCCGCTGTTATAGATCACGCGATATCAGCTAATATTCTATTAATCACTATAGTCATTTATTTATTTGGCATACTTCCCACTGGACATTTTGGCTGTTAAAGTTTTTATCTTTCGGACAACTACACTTAATTCCAACTAACGCGGCGTAGATTAGGTACCATGGTGACTTTTGGTTTCCAACATCGGCCTCCTGGGTTAAAGTCAGCCATCCATCCTCCCGAAGCAGAGAAACAGTACTTGACGAGTTGGGAGTGAGACTGCGTTAAGATGACAAGCTGCTCATTTATCTCAGCTTACAGACATAAAATCTCACGTTTCTAACTTGTTTGACTTTATAAAGTCCACATGAGAAGCTTCTAGAGCAGCTGGAAGAAACCGCTCCTGTCTGTATGTCAGAGTACATTCATGACACTGGAAGCCATTTTAAATCTCAAGACAATATCTTTTTTTATAGGTTTGAAGAAACCCATTTTCCTACTTTTATTGTAAAATAGTTATTAGGTCTGGTATTTGGAAGAGATTTTGTCTATCTGTGTCAAGGCTGCTCTCCAGTTTATTGGATCAGCAGGAAAACGTGTGTCCTTTATATATTTGTTGAAAAAAATGTCCGTTTTCCTTGTATTTTATTGAAGTAGTAAACTCTGGGAAGGACAGCTGTTTCCCCAAAGCCTCTTAAAAAACTGAATCATAGCAGAAAGTGGCTTTAATTTCAGCTGAGAGACACACGATGTGCTGTAGCTTCACCCATATTATTAATGAATGCTCTCACAGAGCTTACAGCCGCACTAAACCGGGCCGTGTTGTATGTTTATGATCCTTAAATATATTATATATATATATA
>NW_023339762.1:26497682-26501543 GCF_004916995.1 Morone saxatilis | reverse complement strand
TTTCCTGTCTCTCTACAGCTGTCTCTATCAATAAAGCCAAAAAAGGCCAAAAAAATAATAATATTTAAAAATAAAAAAATAAAAAAATAAATCAAGTCGGCTCATTTCTCCATAAGACTCAATACTATTTGACGTCTTGGACCCATGGAGTTGCCCCCTGCTGGTTGTAAGTAATAATGAAGGCGTAAAAAGCTCCCGGGAGCTCTGTCCATTATATATACTGTCAATGGTTGCAGGCAACGTCATTCGTCTTGAGTCGAGTCGAGTTCACACCGCGGCAACATTGTAAAATCTTTGGTCTGAACTGGACTTCAGGAACAGATCGTGATAAAAGTCTGGAGCAGCAGGAGGAACACAGCAGTTACTGAATATGACAAGAGCATCACAAAAGGAGGGTGATCTGAAGAAATTACTGCTCAGTCAAAATCAGTCTCAGGCCACAGAAAGAGTCCTGGGAGTTCTCCGACCAGACAATCTATTAGGTGACTCATTAAATAAATGGAGCAAAAGAAAAGCCGTGATTATCCCACCAGTCCTCCCCCTTCTTCTGACTTAAATTATGGCTTTCAAGGTGCATCCACTTAACTGTATTACACAACTGTCGTAAATTCTGCAACCGTGCTCTTCGTCTTGTGTAACATCCGTGCTCGAACTGACTCGACGAGCAGCTGAAACAGAATCTGACCTCCGCCTGCACGGCTGGAAAATTCACATCCACACCTACAGGTGAGCGGGGAAGCGGACTTGCCAGTCATCTTTCACCCAGGAGAAATCACACCAATTGCCATTTGGAGAATTAATTCAGTGACCTATGGTAATTTCAAGATTCATTTGCTCTGTGTTGGCTGTGCTTGAACTAGGAATCAGAGCTGCTCTCTTGTCCCTTCACTCATGCAAAATTCA
Organism: Morone saxatilis; assembly: GCF_004916995.1. Lineage (NCBI taxonomy): Eukaryota > Metazoa > Chordata > Actinopteri > Moronidae > Morone > Morone saxatilis. The sequence continues at coordinate 26,500,640 of NW_023339762.1, read as the reverse complement.
TTTTGGATAATTATCTCTACACCCCCCAACCAAAAAAAGACAAAAAAAAGGAGAATCTAATGACTAAATCTTTCCATTTGGATCGTGATAATTAAGATCAAACATTTGATCAGGAGCCAAATTGAGTTTCTTTGGCTGAGCGGCGAAGAGATAAATCTATCTACAGTAGCTGCACCGGAGAGGCGAGCAAACTCTGGGCTTTTTCAGAAACGCCTGGAGCGATTGTCTAATCTGGCTGCACTGACTTCTCTGCTCAAGGTCAGCGCTGCGATGGACTGAACTCGCACAAAAAAGGGTCAGCTGAAAGAAGCACTTCCCATATCTATTTTGAGCTGTTATTGATGATGAAATACGGGGGGCTGAGGGAATGAGGGAGGCGGGTGACTTCAGGGATCAGCTTGTGTCCATCCGTTTGTCAAATGTTATTTAAGACGTGTCTGACGATGCCTCTTCAGTTTCTCATGTTAAAATTACACTAATGAGGCCCAACGAGGGTGCTACAGTCAAAGGTCAACATTTTCTAACATTGACTACGTCACTGCATTAATAGTCCCGGATGGTGCCTTCAGGCATTCTGCCATTTAAACAGTTACACTGACAGAGCACAGACTGGCTGAAGGCATGATAATTAAACATGACATTTTTAAAGGATAAGTCTGGTGATATTTCCCATGAAAAGACCAATACACGTTCAAATAATGGTCAGTAAGGGTTTGAGCTTGTGAAACGATACAAAATTCTACACACACACAAAAAACAACAACCAGGGATTGTGTTTGATTAGCAAACTAGAAGTTGTTAGTATTAAATAAATCTATTGTCTTTGTGTTAATTAAATTATTGGATCATGTTTGACATCATTCAAAGAAAATTCTGATTAATTAACTGATGTGGTTTGTTGTACTTTTTTTAAATGTCAGTTACACTCAGAAGTTATTATTTAAACTTAATTAAAGTATGTAAAGTATTTCAATGTGATTAAATGGCTTCCTTCCTGCATTAAGCAATTCTGTTTGATCAATTACATTTATTAATTTAAATTTAGTCGGTCTTATTAAATTAAGTTGGACCAACGTAACTGCTGAAAGAAAGCCATTTGATCCTGTGGAAATAATTTCCATGATTAATTAAGTGAATTCATTGTGATTGTGTAGGAAAAAAAAATGTTGTTTTATAAAATATTTGATGTGTAAATAAAAATGCTGTCAATCACAAGGTAGCCACTTTATACTGTAACGCAATAAGTTATTTTAACTCAAACAAATTGTTGAAACTGATTACATTGACATCTAACCTTTGTAGGAAAAATTCTAAAATAAGAAGCTTTTACCGGGTATTTTGTTTTCACAGTACAAATAAAGATTACAAAAACATGTTGTTAACTTACAAAATTGAGTTAGTGTTAATTAAAGTTGAGTTGAGTTAGCAAGCTGGCTAGTTAGCTGGCTAACATTAGCCAACACGTCATTACACTACACAAACTACAATATATTATAACACTATTATTAACAATATAAACTCTAATAAATAAATAATAATGACAAAGGTTAAATTCAGGAAGTGTGCTACTATCATTCGTCATTAGCAGCGGTTTATGGGATGAGTAGTTCCTTGTACATCTGACTTATATTCCATTTTCCAATTAAGTTTTGCTCCAAATTAAATATTTCATGGTTACGATTTATCTTGTAGTTTGTTGGTTGTTAAAACGTCAATCGTGTGAATAAATGGGAAATTCACCTTAAGAACCGGAGCCATTTGGGTGATCGCTGTTAAATAGCACAGTTAACAGCATCCAGCACAAGTCGAGCCTGCAGCCGCGATTCGGGTCGCAGGTTGAGATCGGAAAACATTCGGTTCAAAAGCAGCAGTTTGGAAAAATAATTCCAGCATCTTTGTGTTTTATTTTTGTGACCTTGTGGCACTTTGGAACCAAATTTTGCGCAGACCCTCAATGGGCATGGGAAACATCTGCCTTAAGTTTTATGTTAATCAGACACACGTAGAGATATGACATCACTTCCTGTTTTGATTTTGACTGCAACCTACAGGAAGTCATTTCTTTATTTTTTTTTGGGTTTGTTTTTTTTTAATACAAACTTTGGGACACAAGGGTCCAAAGATTCTACAGTTTTGAGCAGCGCCTGGGGGGAGGTCGGAAAATTAAGCCTTGCAATGGCGGGAATGGGCGTGGCCTATATCACAAGATGTAACTTAAATCAGGTTTTTGAACATGCGTTGTACCAAGTGGGAGTTACGGGCCTAAATGCACTTACCTTGATTATAGCGCCACCTGCTTTAGTGTCTGAGGTATGTGCAGTTTCACTTTCTCAGCTCTTACAGTGTCAGCTGCAGTACCAGTTTCACCAACGGAGGAATAACAGTGAAAATGATTTCAGTTGGGTTCCTAGCACCCACCTCAACATGGCCCCGGGCCCCTTCAGGCTTAGACCCCTATTTAAGCAGGTTTAATCAAAGCTGACAGAGAAAATCATCATTCCTCATCATGCCTCTGTAGTGCCAGCCATCTTAAATCCACTTGCCAACACGTTAGTTTCACAACAGTAATCGAGGCACAGAAAGATGTGAGGCAGGTAAACAGCCGGCATATTGACAGCAGCACCGTGACGGGAACACACACAGGGGGTTTTATCAAGAGGAAGCATCTCTGAGTGGAAAATAAAGCTCAACAATCTCTGCAAGAGCAAGGCTTTCTGTCAAAACAACAGCTTCCTGATGACAGTACAAACTTTTTATTACTGTCAGTTTCCTTCTGAATGTGAAAAAACTGAAAAACACTCAGGGCTTTTTTTTTAGTAAACAGGAAAACATCCTACGGCTAATGATGGCGGCTGCACCGTTTGATGTCATTTGGGATGCTGAGGCGAAAACTGACTGGTTTCCATGAAGGTGGACGGTTGTTCATTACCTCTGAGACTCACACAAACACACACACAC
>NW_023339762.1:26484875-26497657 GCF_004916995.1 Morone saxatilis | reverse complement strand
TCACACACACGACTGTATTCTTTCACGAAACACAACCACCCTTTCAGAAACCCACACCCTGCCAGGATACCAGACCACGAACGACCGCACCCACGCACAGAGAGTAGAGTGCCACAAATCTCACAAAACCATTATCGAAAGGGCGTTCATTTGATGACATAGCATTATATTTTAATTGTTACGCGAACCCGACCAGTGTTTTTGTTTTTTTTTTGCTGTCCCCCGCCGCCCGGGGTTTCCTCCGGAACAGTCGGATGAGGAGAGCGCAAAACGCTGTGTCATATGTTTTAATGACGCAGGCGGAGGAGGCGCGGGGAGTGGTCGCGGAGGAGCAGGACAGTCGCGCCTCGGGAGCATTTAGAGAATTGTGCATTTCTGCGTCAGAGATCTTGCGGCGGCGTTGATATGTTGGCTCAAATTGTCCTCAAACAACTGAGAATTATGCGCATTAAAACAATAATACCGAAAACTAAGTGTATATAATTTGATAGGCAATGTATTGTAGTAAAGCGTCCTGTAACACATAGACATTTCTGACAATAATCCGTAGTACCTGACCATTGGTACTCTTCGTAATTTATTACTAATGGTTATCCTCCTTACAAAAATTTTAATGATTCCAGATCATATTTATTATGTTGTTATATATATTAGTACAAAGATACAAAATACAGACAACAATAAGTGGAGCTTCTACAATCGATGGAAAGTCTAAAAGCACTATTTTTCGGGTGTTTAAACCAAATGTCTTTCAGAAGAACATGACTTAATGTAATAATAATAATGTAATACAGGATTTTTTACATTCAAGTCTTTTAGTTCCAGCTCGTAAAATGTGAATATTTAAGAGTCCATTTGAATATCTGCATGAATGATAACTGAATATTTGAGTTTTGGACTTTTGCACAAAATACAACATTTAGACAAGTAAAGTTAGAGCGCTGCTAAACATGTCCTGGAAAACCTGGAAAATTACAGACCAGTTTTTCAGTCATGGAAATGCCTGGAAATCGATTAAAATGACCCAAAATTCTGGAAATTCTGGCCTTGGCGACACATCCTATGATTAACAGACAGATTAACAATATTAGGTTAATTAATATGCTATTAATAACTAGATTTTTCATTAATTTGACATTCTTCTTCTCCACCGGACATTTTGGCCGTTGAGATTTTCAGTCAGAAGCTGCAATATGCCGGCACCCGACGTAACGTAGGTTGTTGACTTTTGGTTTGGTTCGGTTCTGTCTGGTCTGATTGCATTGGTGTGAACTGTTGTAGTCAAGTGCAGTGTCTTGTCTCAACTTCTCTCATTGTGAATATTTGGTCTGAACCGTTGACGGTATGTATAATGGACAGAATCTGAGCGGTATGATGCTCCAGAGTGGGCTTACTCGACACGAAAGTCTGTTTTTTCCAGAGTTGCAACAGAATTCTCAGAGAAGCTCAGTGGAAATCCTGCGAACTGTAATATCCTCATTCATAAAGTCTGTTAATGATACGTGTTGTGGTTGATGAATACAAACACTTTCCCTTTCTAGAAGATGCTAGCGTTAGCTGCACAGCTGGTAGTGACCTGTTTTTTCAGGAAAAACGTGTAAATAAGCTTCCAGGTTCATGCGAACTTTAGTAAATGTTCTGGGAGGAAATAATTGTTTAGTCTACCAACAATACTGCTGAGGAACTACTGCATACCTGTGTCTCTGTGTAAACACGTAGCTAGGCTTTTGGTCCAGTTCAGTCACTGATTGTAATCGTGTCCAAACCCTGCTGTCTGGAAGCACTGACATCATACTTGGTTTGTCGCGAGTTTTTTTTTTTTTAAGGAAGAACTCACACTGGTCTCAGGTTTTTGTCAACTTAAAGACAAAACTTGGTGATAGTACGTGACTCCCCATCATGGACACTCACCTGTTTGTTGTAGGGGAAACAGAGCGGAGAAGAAAGGTGAAGATAGTTTTCCCCTGACAGCCGGCTGAAGGCTGCAGTCACATGGGCTCATCCATCTTTGAGACTGCCGCCGCCCTCCCATAGAGAGTTTTGATTATGTTGAGTGCTCGGTCTGCTGGAAACAAGGGCTCAGTCAGGAAGATATGTCACGGTTATAAATTGCAGCTTCACTTTTTTGTCACTGTGTCCTGTCACAGTTTTAATTAAACAAGACAAAGACCAGGAGATGGGAGCGGCCGGCCATCAAGGAGAAAGATGGTTTGTAGGTTTCTGATAATAACCAGCAGAGAGGAGGCGGTGGTGGTTGTGATGGTGGTGTGGATAAGAGGGGCCTAGCAGGGCTTACTGGAGCAAGAACCAGATGTTATTAGTCCCTGTGCTGCATGCTGAGCCAGCAGGCGTCAGGCTGGTTGGTGTTCTGCTGCCTGCTGGGCCGACTCTGGTGCTTAAACAATCTGGTTATTCTGTATTTTTCTTATTAACAAACTGAATTACAAGACCAGAACAAAATGTTTTAGTTTCAGTACTTTTTCCTACTATTATTACTATTTTTCCAGCTCATTCAGTGAGAACACAAAGGCTGTTAATACAGGACATTTAAAGACACTCAAACAAAGAATGCTGTGTATAATCTATAATAATATTTACTCTATTGCTCTGTTAGGAACGTAACAATAAATCTTGAGAAAATTAAATCATGATACAAATCAGTGAGATGAAAAATTGTGATTGTTTTTTTAAACAGCAGAGGGCGCTGCAAGCTCGCTAGTTAATCTACATTAATCGTAAAATAGCTAATAACATCTGATGGCTAATTATAGCAAAACACTAGCCAATTAGATAGCTAACGATGGATGTATTAGCAGGTACATTTTTCCTATAAGAAGGACGGTCGGGTTTCAAACAAAATACGCACCCACGTTCACGTAGGTGATCTGAGTGAGAAAATACAATTGAAATATTCCAGAACAACATCGATTATTTTCAAGATATTTGGTCATTTAAATCAGTTTCCAGGTGTTTCCATGACTGAAGAAACTAGTCTCTAAATGTCCAGGTATTCCAGGTTTTCCAGGCTGTGTGAGAACCCTGATTAAGATGTGACTATATATATATATATATGTGTGTTGTTTGTATATGTTTATATCTTTGATCTGTCTTTCTTTAAAATGTGGTTGTCTTTTCAACATAAATTAGCCTAGCATAGCATATCAAAGTACAGGAAAGGAGGAAGTTGACGAGGCTTGCTAAACTCTTATTGGAGCGCAGAGCAAAAAGGGGCGGGGCTTAGGAAGGGTCAGTTGTTGGGGACTAGTGTCCAGTGTTTGGAGAAGCTGGGCGGTGTATAAATAAACCACAGTGTGTGTGTTCATAGTAGTGAAGGAATATGTCACATACTGATGTGTTTTTAATAGTTTTGGCAGATGAAGGAGATAAATCAGGATTTGATATTAGTTTATACATTCACTGTTATACAGAAGATATAGATAGATCGATAGATCTTATATAAAGAAGAAAAACACTGACTACATCCAGTGTTACAGCAGTAAAGTGTTTGGGTTGGTAACAGACTGGTTGTCATGGTAACCAGCTACTGTTAAGTGCCTACTTGTTACAGAGCAAGAGACGGGTCAGTTTTCCGAATCGGAGTGATTCATCTTCTAAAATATCTCCGGCCCTCAGTGTCCGGGCTCTGCTTCGCTGATGAAGGATGGGGCCACGTAGAGGACAAACAGAGCAGCCAAAGGCTTTAATTTATCTCCTGTACACACACACACACACACACACACACACGTACACATATATAAACACAAATACACACACATATATACACACTCTCTCTTCACATCTCTCATCTCTCCAGTGAATAGGACTATATATCTGTGGTTTTATGTTGTGGCCTTGTGTTCGCTGTGTGGGAGGTGTGTGTATGTTTGTGTGTGTATATGTGTGTGTGTGTGTGTGTGTGTGTGTCTCTCTCTGGAGAAGCTCATTAGATCCTGTTTGCTGTTTGGGTCCTGTAATAGGAAAACACTCTTTCTAAACGTGGCTTTTACTCTCTCACAAACTAACAACACAGCGTCTGCACTTAAAAACACATTTGCTGAATACCAGGATTGAATACAACATAATGTTTGATTACTGGCGTTCTGCAGTACCGAGCTTTCATCCCCGGTGTGTAACTATGCAGTCTTAAAATATGAAATATGTTAAATATGTCCTCCATTTTGAGCGATGTTGTGCTATTTCCTATTTATTATTATGATTTATTTCAGCTTTTTTAAGGAAAAGTGTGTAACCTACTTCACTTCACTCAAAATATATTGTTGTTAAAATATAAAGAGTGCAGTGATTGAACGGATATGTCAACTATCTTTGTTTTGTTGTTTGGGGCGATGCTCCACCGCCGAAGAACGAGTGAGAGCTGCTCCCCCTTTTCTCTTCTTAGCTTCCTCCGTCAGCCAACATCGTTGGTTGTCTGTGATCATTATGAGCCAAAAGTTACATAGTGCAAATGCAGAGCTGATTCTCAGTGGATTGATGAGCTCAGTAAACAGTTTCCTGATGAGTTTCTGCTCTCACTCTCTAGTTTCAGTCTTCTTCCATACAGCATGATGTTCATTTAGTAACTGATGGTCCCATTTAGAGTAAAACAGACCATAAAGCAGGGTCAATTTAAGAGTTAACATAAAAGCAGGGGTAGCTTTAGCTTTCCAAAATGGATCTTGGAATCTGTTTTTTTTTTTCAAGGTGTTTAAAAAGGTTTCTCATAATTGTCGGCTGCGGTCTTTGAATTTATTGAAATTGTAGTTGGACAGATTGTGGATTGAAACTCACTGTTAACCGGCTGTGTGCGTTTTCTGGCTCACTCTCAGCTTCTAAATCCTGTTTGTATATTATTGGACTTGAAAAAGGAAGGCTTTGCCAGTCGTTGTTCTTAGAAGGGCTTGGTAGTTTCCAAAGCTTGGCACTGTTTTTAGTCCAACGTTTTAAAACCATGGGAACTTTAGTAGTTTGGAACGTGTTAAAAAAAAGGGCCTGGGGATTGTTGTCTGATCGGCCTTGCCTTTTCGTCTCGGGCTGCTTGGAACAGGAGGTTTTTTTCTTCTTTCTTTCCCTTCCTTTCAACCTGGGAATGGCAAATTCCCCACAGATTTAAAAGGCATCTTATTTTGATGTAAACCCCTTTTCTAACTTCCAACTTCCCCTCAAATTGTTATTTTAGGCTTGGGGAGGGCTTTCAAGCTTGCTCTTTTTTTATGGTGGGAAGGGGGCATCAGTAAATTGGCCTTGTGTTTGGAAAATTTAGGCCTCCTTTACCTCTAATTGGCAGCCTAATGGAGTAGATAGGGGGGTATTTACTTTTTACGGGGCAAGCCCATTGTTAAGGGCATTTGCGCCAACCTTTGATTGCTTGCACTTGCAATTTGGAAGGTCCATTATTTTAAAGTGGGGCGGCCCGGGGTGCCAGATGAGGCGATAAAATGCTGTTTTGATTTGGTGTGAGGGCTGAAGAGGGATTTTTGGGAAGTTTTTTTCTCCCCCCCGGGGAGGGCTGGCCAGGAGGGGCAGGTGGACGGATGGAAACAAATTAAAGTTTCACGGAAGACTGAAAAAATGTTCTTTTTCTTCCCTGGATCACCCTGGTCTTGTCGGTTTAAAGGGTCAGGGGAAACTTAAAATTACCGGCTCAAGAAGGATCATCCTTCCTTCGCCAAGACTGGTTTCAAACCCCCCCCGCTTGTTGCTTCCCTTTTTTATTTTCTGTTTTAAAGGGGGGCAAGGATCATGCATTTTGTTTGATGATGATTGAGGAGGTTCCATTCCCCAAAAACTTGAAGATTTAAACCCAAGGGGAGGAGTTTTTGGGGGAAGAGCAAGCGATGGACCTGTACTGGAAATAAGGCGGCTTAATTTTTAAGTTCCAAAGCAGGGCTGTAAGTGGGAAATTCCCCATTAGCTGACCTTTCTGGGTCGGAACCTGGGACCCAGTGAACAAGGCCAGGCCAGACCTGGAACACTGAATTTTGCAGGCATTTCTGATGGCTGGACGGAGACAGTTTTGACTTCGGGGGAATTAAGGGAAACCTCTTTGCCACCACGGCGCTTAAGGTTCAGGAATGTTTAGGCTTGCACAGTAACTAGGTAATGGCATCTAACATTACTGTTGCTGACAGTTAGCTTCTTTTAGCAACAAGTCCATCAGGAAAATCCATAAATCACCTCGGTACCGCTGTCGTCAAACTGTCTGTCTCTGAGGTTGTGTTCACTGGGAGGTTGCTGAGCCCCGTTCAGTTGCATGCTAACAGCAGCTACATTAACAGTTAGCAGAGACAATATTCTCTCCATAAAATCTGATCCAGTTTCACCCAAATTACTGATAAAGTTGTGTGTTTGTAGAGTCACTCTGTCGCTAGAAGTTGAAGATCCATTGATGGGTGAATGTCAGGATATTGTTGGTTGAAATCAGTTAGTTCATGCTGAGGTAAGCACACGCATATTGTCTTTTTTGGATTAAGGACAAAAAACTGAATATTTGGTGCATATAAACATCGTCACTGATGGATCAAAGTTGAAACTGATGAACCGAAGAGTGAAAACGAAACTCTTAAGAACTCAAAAACTCTGCAACCAGTGACGTAAGAGGACTGCATTCATCCAAACAACATGAGGAATATGTCACCTATTGAAATGGCGTCCAGACAAATCTTAAATCTTGTAATTTGACGTTATTTGTGTTTATATTGATCTCTCCTCTTTAAATCTGCTTACTGTAAGCTTAGAGAGAGGCTGTTTCTTCATTTTATTTAAATTTTGGAGATCTTCTTAATCTGCCTCATGATGTCCCAGCTGTGAGAGGAGGGCAGCGGGATGACAGTGACAGTGCATTACTTGCTAATCATGTCCCATTACATAATTATCCCTCGATTTATTGCCAGGATCTCTTCCTCATTAACAGCCATGAATCAGAGCTTGTGTGCTGATAAAACATCCCATTAGCCATGTTGGGATAGTAACGCAGTAGGGCGGCGGGAACAATGCAGATTTTTTTTTTCTTTTTTTTTCTCTGGTGTGATTGCAGAGCGGCCCGGAGAGAGGTCGTCTGAGGTTTCAACAAATATTCCTCTATGTCGGAAGAGCTGAGATTAAATTCTTGTTCGTGACAAATAAAGAAAATGTCACATTTCTGTATTAATGTTAATGTTAACTGATTGTCACTGGTTGTCACTGGTTGTCAATAGGAAGTCCTAAAATAGTTTAGATTTAAATCTTAACTAAAGAACTAAAATTTTCCTGGTTAAATAAAGGTCACACAAAATTATTTGAAACCTGCTTTTTGTTAAAAAATAATACATTTATCAGTCTTATGTGAATAACAAAAATTACTTTTTAACCCTTTTAAGATTAAGAAAAAAAATTCAAAAATGTAATTTCTTTGTAATTTTATATCTAAATCCTGCGTAAGCGAGAACCAACCAACTTTATGGTTCTGTGTAACAAACTATCTGCCACATTCAGGTTAAGTTAATACAAATTAATTTGAATTTCTGACTTTAAATTAACTTTGAATATTAAAAACTCCCACAACCCCGCCAACGTACAATAGCTCAGGATAATTATCCTTTATTTTATAAAGTGAAACAAAACAATGAAGGATTCATTCGTTTAAATCTGAGGTGTGAAGCAGTACTAAAATGTCCTGATGTACTGAGCAGATTTACTGTCGCTGTCTTCATTATGTAATCTTGTTTTGTCCTCTGGAGAATACTCACTCAGAAACACACTGACTTTTATCTTTTTGGCCAATTTTCAAGGAAATACGCTTTAAATTTAGAAACATGAAGAAAAATATGGAAAAACTAATATTTTCTGGCAGCTGGGAGCCAAAAAACCACAGTAAAATAACAGAAAGTAGCAGACTCGTAAAAATAATTTCTGTAATTAAAATACAGTTTTTAGCTTTAATTAAATATATTTACACTGTAAAACAATGCAATGATCTATAAATACAGATTAATACTGCTATAATACAAATAATCAGGCTTACATTTACAGCAGAGTGCTGTTGTTATTGGATTTTTATTATTTTAATCTTCATAAACTGTAATAAAAGTCATTATCTGTGAAATTACAGTAATTATTACTGTTTACACTGATAAAACTATATTTGGACAGTTTACTAATGCTTATACACTGATAAACAACATTTATTCAACTTCCAATCATTAATACAAGATATCTGTCCAGTTTAATAAACAATCAATCCTGTAAAATTACAGAATAAATATTTTTTAACTAATTTTACAAATGTATTAACAGTATTAAACTCAAATTTAACAGTTTAATCTGTAACTGTAAATAATCACAAAAAAGCTGCTTATTCAAGTACAATTTTTACATAAAAAGACGTCTATAATTTTTTCACAGATATTTACTGTTTATTTAATAGATTATTTTTATTTTACATTAGACATTTAAATTCACAGGCTATTTTTGTAATTTCATTAATATTTCCATGTGTTTAAAATATGTGTATGTATATGTTATGAGTCAGCGACACTCTAATAAGACATGCTTATAATTCTCGCCCACACACACATTAAAGAGGTGGTGGTGGTGGAGTCAGTCCTGCTGTTCAGGCATCTGGACGGAGTTGCTTCCTGCAGGGACAGAGGAAGTATTTGCCTTCTCTCTCCTTCACATCCACAGGGCAACAATTCAGTCTAATCTCCCCCCACGGGGCAGTTAACCGGACCGCCTATCCACCACGACCGCGCTGCGAGTAAACGATAGCAACTCCCGACTCAAACACACACACACACACACACACACACACATTCATGCAGTGGGTTTCTCATCCCTTTGCTTAACGTTTCCAACTTTCTGAAACTTTAAAAATTAAGTTGATTGTAGCCATAGAGACGTAGAAAGAGCAAACATTTAACGGTCCAGTGTGTGTCGTTGAGGAGGATCTGTTGGCAGAAATATAATATTCATAGATTTGTTTACATTAGTGTTATCACAGAGGGAGTGGGTCCACCATGTTTCTACAGTAGCCCAGAACAGACAAACCAAACACTAGATAGGACCTTTGTGTTATTTGCTTCATGGAAATGTCACACTGGTCCTTTTTAAAGGTTGTAAATGTAACTGGCATTTAACTGTAGCTAACAGCGCCACCAGTGGTCGTTCAGTGAACTGTAGTCAGCGTCCTGTTGCATCATCCTGGGCGTTCGGCCCTTAACAGTGACAAACACTGAACATGCTGTAAAATAACTGACAATCATATTTAGAATAACGTTACTATCTGCAATGTTCCTATATTTTATTTGGACCGTTAGCTCCATGCTACTAACTAGCTCGCCGTTTACAAATCAGCCATCAGCCAACACCACGAACGTTAGCTCCTCATGCCTGTTTGTCACCATTTCCTCCGTCTCTGCCTCCGCTGTGAGCTCCTGTCCGACCAGCTGCTGTCTGATGTTAGTGAATGTTGACTTTGGAGCACAATGGACTTTTATCTCTAAAACTACCTTAATCCCAGTCTTTTCTTCTCCTGTTTACCTGCTCCCTGAAGTCAGGTGTACTCACTGTAAATGTGATCCTGCAGGAGATCTGGCGGGTTTTTCTTTCATTAACCATTTTTGTTAGTTTTCACCTTCATCCTGGAAGTTGTTTCTATGCTAATGAGCCTCGGTATTGGGAATGTGTGATAGTCAAACTCAATTCCCTTTTAAAACTCTCCAAAACTCTTATTAGGCTGCTCAGAAGCCGGCCGACCTGCTGCTGGCCGACACCGCCGGCTGATGGGAAGGGAATGAAAGGGTCGGACGCTGCCATTGAAATCGTGGCCTTTTGCATTAAACATCAGATGTGACTTTGGTGTTGGTGTGAAACTCTCGACCAAGCCGCTGCCGCTCTTCCTCCTCCCTCCCTGAGGATGAGCAGGAGAGGACTTTCATGGACGCTCTTTTTTCATAAATTAACATGCCGTCACATATGTGTTAATGAGCGCCGTGTTTGTCTCAGAAGTCGGGATGAAAGAATGTGCAGACCTGCCTGCCGATGGCCTCACATGTGACTCATTTCAGTGGAAGTGTTTCAATAAAAAGAAACCAAGAATTCGTTGATCTGTGGCTGAGATGTGGTCCTGTCACATCATACGGCGTTTGGTCTGTTAATTAATCCACTTCTGTTTGTGTGCCGAAGCAGGATGCAAGTCAGAGGTCTTCTAAAAATAGTCTGATAATCAGCTGGTTGTCACATCGGTGTCCTGAAATGCCTGATGTCGAAGTGAACGTGTCTGTGTGAGGAGAGGGAAGCTAAGAATAGTGGAAGAAACAGCTTCGACACACATGAAGCTTTGAGGGTTTCTGGCTGGAGGCTTCCTGGTGTCATTGAGCTGCAGACACACAACTGTATGAATTTCAATGTCATGGCATTTTTAATCAAAATCTTTGAGAATCAGGCAGTTTCTAGCTGATCTGCATTAGGTCCTTATGAAGTCAAAATTAATGTGTTTTATCACATAGGTCTCGTGTAATACTCCAGTTTTTGACAGAAAAGTCATTTTTTGGGGGATTTCCTTTAAAACTATAAAATCTTCAATGAGTTTTACTGGTTTTCTGATAACCTTCCTGTCTGTACAATAAAAGTCAAGATGATTAACTCTTCCTAAGCCCCGCCCCCTTTTGCTCTGTGCTCCAATAACAGTTGAGCTAGCCTCGGTCAACTTCCTGTACTTAGATATGCTATATGCTAGGCTAATCTGTGTTGGAAAGACAACCCCATTTTGAAGATGGTTAAAAATAAGAGAGACACATAACTAGCTAACAGACAATTGATGTACATAGCTAGTGTTTTGTTGACATTAGCTAACATAAGGTAACTAAGATGTAACTATATACATATATCATAAATGTCTCTTTTATATTTGAACCATCTTCAGAATGTGGTTGTCTTTTTGACATAGATTAGCGTAGCACGTAGCATATCAGGAAAGGAAAGGAGAAAGATGATCGAGGCTTGCTTGACTGTTATTGGAGCACAGATGAAAAAGGGGCAGAGCTTAAGAAGGCTAAATACATTCATAGCTTGTCCAATAAAAATTGGCACCAACCCTGAACATCTGATTGAGATTGAACAGGAACAGTTCTGGGAGAAAGTTTGTTTGGATCATGACTGAACCCTCTGGATGTTTATTGACCACAGATCTGCCTCGCGAATACCCCATCAAACGCCTGAAAGTCAGCAGATATCCGACTTGACATTTATATCTTCATTACAGTTCCAGGATTAACAAAGCGGCTGTGTCGGGTCTGTATGGGAGGGCTGTTTCCTCCGCCGTAATAATGCTCATTAAGATTCCTTGCTTGTTTTGGGCTGTTATTCATCATCATATTTATTGTGGTTTTAGGCTTTATAGTGCATTAATAATGCCTAACATTTATCTTCCTCTGTCACGGCAATGGCTCAGCATCCCGCCCCAGTTGTGCAGGACTGTTTTTATTTCCTTTCAACCCCACATCACACATATTGTAATTGTTGGATATAAATCTGAACAGTAATGGCCCTGTCACATTCGCTCTTATTAGTGTTTGCAAGTACTGGAAACAGTTAGTGATGCTCCGTGTCTAAGGAGGCAATTAGTCAGCTCTAATTGGACAGAAATCCACCGCAGCGTTACAGTAGCTGCTTGGTCTCTCTGGGGCAGAGCTCTCTCTCCATTAACCTGCAGCTCATCTGAATGCAGCAGCGTATCACTGCATGTTCACGCAGCCCTGAACCGGACAGTCCTCATCCATTACCGAGCGGGGAGCTGCAACAGAAACAGACTCACCTGAACTCACAGTTCAAGATGTTGTAGATTGTTACCAGACACTGTTAAATGCGTTGACATGGTGATGTTATTTTTAGAAATGCTACTGTCAGTCTGCCGGTCTAACACCGCTGCAGCCTGTTTCCCCGGCTGTGTGTAAATTCAAACTGAGCCCATAATGGAAATATTATTAAGTCCTGATTTATTATTATTATTACTAAAATAAAAGGCCACAGAGACAACGTGACTCTAAGTAACAACTAAATAGTTACACATGCCCCTAAGGTACAGAATGGACCCACAGGCAACTTCCTCTTTTCCTGTTCTTACAGTAGCCTCGCATATAGCATGTCTGTGTTGAAAAGAGACCAATAGTCCCGTTTTAAGTTAGCTAATGTTAGCAAAACGTTATCTATCATTTTGTTTACATTAGCTCACTTAATATGTGACTATAGATGTTTATCTTTTAACCATCTTCAAAATGTGATTGTTTTTTTCGATTTTTGAAATCTAAGTCAGACCCTTCTTAAGCCTCGCCCCTTTTTGGCACCTTAGTCCGCTTCCTCCTTTCCTGTACTTAAATATGCTAGCCTCGTTTTTGTTTAAAACACAACCACATTCTGAAGTCGGTTAAAATATAAAAGCAACATATAGTCACATCTTAAGTTAGCTAGCTAATCTACACCAGCCTGTGTTTTGCTCTGTAGCAAAGCACTAGCTAACTTATGAGCTAACAATTCTGGATCCATATCTGATCAGACTGTTTTGACCAGTTTGATCTGATTTTGTGCGTTTTGAGGCTGGACGGACTCACTGAGAATGAGCTGTCAATCACAAGGTAGCCCCGCCCTAAAGCATACCCTGCTTTATGGTCTGTTTGACTCTAAATGGGACCATCAGTTACTAAATGAACATCATGCTGAGCTCATAAATCAACGGAGAAGTCGGCTTATTGCTGGTATGCATGCTATTGGTCTTTTATTACAGCCAATGGAGCTGCCCCCTGCTGACC
>NW_023339762.1:26482263-26484765 GCF_004916995.1 Morone saxatilis | reverse complement strand
CTGCAGAAACATGGCGGACTCTGACAATAGACCCTCCTTCATGTTACTCACTGGATCTTTAATTAAATTAAATCACAGTGTATATTTTACGTCTGAGGTAGCTGTGGACCTTTGACTCACCTCTTCTGACAGTCAGCTTATGAGACATGATGTTAAAGGCTGCTGTTTTTTAGTTATGAGCATTACAAATGTCAGTAGGATTTTGAATGAGGTTTTCTTACTTCTGGAACCAAGCAGCCCCTGTTCTGCCTGCTGTTGTCAAACATCTGTCTTGACTGGAGGACAGATTCCTCTCTGCAGGCTGGCAGCTGCCTGAGCAGAAAGAAGTGAGCTGTTTTCTCTCTAGCCTTCCTCCTCTGTTGACATCAGCACTCAGTAGAGTCAACACTGCCTTTCTGTTCTCAGTCTTCACTGGTCACATCCCCTACAGTGAGCTGTGCCGCCACTTGAACCAGTCTGTCACCTGTAAAATTCAAATCTGGCCTCTGTCAGCCCTCGCTGGGCTGCTCAGCAGACTCTGATTTCTAGCCTCAGCTCCACAGCTGCGTGCTGCTCTCCTCAGTCTCATCATAAAAGGATGAAATGTCAGGTTCAGACTGCACAGCCTGATAACAGCCCGACAGATGGAGGGCGGTGGGAGCGACAATGGTTGGTTATATCCCATGTAGAGGACAACTGCCAGCTCATCTGAACGTCCCACAATGTCCCAACAAAAAGAAGAACGTGTCCAAATAATTTTGCCTTCTCTTGCCGACTTTAACCAATTAGCAGCATCGTGTTGAGACATTAACCAATAGGAACTCAGACACCTATCAGCATGGGGAAGTGAAAGACGAGTGATGTTGTTGGTGCTGCAAGGTGGAACTGTGAAACACAAGACAGCCATGTTTGTTTACAGTCTTGTTCTTGGAAGTCGAGACAGTTTGTCATTTCTGCCACTAGGGGGTCTCTCACATTAGAACTATAACAAAATATGAAGTTTGATGAGATGGTGAAGCAGCCTGGGATCATGGGAGTGTTGTCTTCACCACCAATTTGGCCGTATTGCAGTCACTATTCTCCCGGTAAGGGGAAAAAAAATTTTCAGTGATTCATGTTCAGGGAGGTTTCTACCGGAGTCCAATTATCCACAGAGTCTCCTCCTCCTCCAAAACAAACAGGACCCTGGCTGATTAAACCACTAAACACACCTGAAATAAAGCAGTCCACCTTAAAAATCACTGCTCTCTCCCACCGCCTGTTGGACAGACAAAGGATGTCCCGGAGGGGCTGCTGACGTTAGCTCGGCTTGTTTCTCTGACTGCTGAGTTTAAAGCAGCTCTCACTTGCTCATTCTCTGTGCTTCATCTTCTCTTCACCCAAAGTATACAACTCAATAACATATTAAACATAAGTCTAGTGTTTATGGGCCTTTTAATGTTACATATTATAGCTTTAACAGACAGAACGTTTGTTTAGTCTGAACCTGGAATAACAGCACAAATGAATCAATCTGACAGAGCTTTTGATTCGCTGTGATAACTCTCTGCCAAATGGAGTGAGAGATGATCAATTACAAATCTATTACCTGGAAAGGGGCTCTTTCCTCATCATTACCCTGTAAAGCTCCACCAGACACAGCATTATGTCAAGCCTGCCGTCCATATGCTGCCGCTGCCCCCAGGAGACCTCTTCAGTTCTCTTCCATATGTTACATGCAGGCAGCGGTGGCGGAGGAACATTGGTGTCAGACTCTGAGGACACACAGTACTAAAGCAAAGCCACTCTGTGTTGCATCATGATTGTTTAGTCCATATCTCTAAATGTTTTCAACAGAGCCATATTATCTGTATGTAAATGAAGAGAGTGTCAGTGTTACAAGATTATAAGAACAATGTTGATGGGACTCTGAGCCTTAATGTCAAAAAATATATTGATATAAAAGATAGAAAAAATGTTAACTTTAATGAATTTAGTAACTACTATTATTATTATTATTATTATTATTATCATCTTTACTCTATTACTTCCAAACAGGAAGTATATTGTGGAACCGAGGGCTACAATTTGACTTATGTTTCTGTTTCTCCTTGGCCAATATTTCTTTATATTTTGGAACATTTCCACCAATAAAATTATACAGAATTAACTCAAATGCTCCTGTTTCCTGTGAATCCATTGATATACAGACAAATATTACTGAATCATTCTGATACTGAAGAAAACTTAATAAAGGGGATGAATTTCAGGCGAGTTCTGCAGTTATAATGGGAGTCTTTTTTCTATTATTTCTAAGTGGATTCATGGACATTTATTCCCGTACATCAGAGATATTGACATCCTCGAGAAGTGTGAGTCACTCTGAATCTAAAGTATCATGTCTGTGTGATCAGATTGGACTGAGTTTTGAATTTTGAAGCAAATAGCAGAAATCAGTTGCTAAGGGTTTTAAAGTATCTTAACAGCTCAGTGAGCTCACTGCTGGCGTACTCATATTAGGGCAGGGGCGCCGCCAGGAATTTT
>NW_023339762.1:26472672-26482163 GCF_004916995.1 Morone saxatilis | reverse complement strand
CTTCTTTCTGGTGCTTCTCCTTTACATCCCCCCTTTTTCCTTTTCCTCCTCTCTTCCTGCATCAAGCATTTTATCTTATGAGTTGTACTAAATGGCGTTGAGTCCCTCGCTGAAGGCTTCCTCTTAAAATACAGCTTAAATTAAAAATCATCATTTTGCTGCAGCAGTTTAGATCTGAACATCTGAAGAACTGAATCTTATTTGTCAGAAAAAAAGACGTTTCTCTTTTACATTTTTCGGTCCAACAAAATCATCTCACTGCGGCAGGACGTTAAAGTAGATTGGCTCCAAAAACTTAACATTTCATGCTACTTTGTACTTCTACTTTACAACATTTTAGAGAGAAATGTTGTATTTTTTCACTCCGTTACATTTATTTCTAAGATTTTACTCATTAAACATATGATCGTCTTTAAAAAATACGATGTACTGTTACAGATTAAACTGCCCACGTCTTTTACATATGTTTCAGAGTTTCCTTCAGCAGTGGAGGAAAGTCTTCTGTTGTGCTCTCACTGTAGAGCTAGTGGAGTATTTTTATCTGTGCTATCAGTACTTTCACTTCCTGGCGGCATCCTGACTGCACCTGTGTGTCACCGGCCTAGACTTCCCCCATTAACAAAGGTGGGCTTTTGGGTAACCTGTGCCGGTTTGTTGTAGGTCTGTCTCGCTGTGTAGATGTAGTTATGTTCAGGTTGGCGTATAATAGTCACTGAAAGGTTGTGTGTTGTGTCTCCTGTCCCTGTTTATGTAATGTTCCTACAGTGTCTTCTTGTTCTGTTTACAGTTGAGTTGGTCCAACACGTTTTCTCACGCAGATAAACAACAACTTGCAGCTGCTAGCTAACTAGCTTTTTACAGTAAAGCATTGACTTTGTGTTATTGTGCTCGGTTAGTTCGGTTTTACGACAGACACACTGCAGAGTTTTTGTTTTGTTTCTGCTTGAAATAATCCCAAACTGTGGACTTTCTGTCGTTCTTGTCACTACATTCGTATTAGTAGTGGTGTTGTAGTAGTTTTTCGTCCGTCACAGAAGCCCAGATCGTAGCCCTCTGTTTCTGCATTAATGTCCAGTCGCTCAGCTGTAAATCGATAAGCTGTGACAGACTTTACAATGATATTGATGTAGGCTCCTGTTGGCCACGTGACCCCTGCCTTGGAGGTCAACAGGGGTCAGAAGTGCTTCCTGCCAGTCAATCACAGGCTCTGAGCGTTTAAACGTCATCGTAACAGCCTGTCAATACTGTCTCCTGGTTCGTTTGTCAGTCACATTTAAGCATCTGGACTGCAGTTGTTTTTATTTCATATTATTTCTTTCCACTGTTTTAATCTCTGGTATTCTAATCAACCCAGCTGGCAGTTTTCACACCAAATTGTGGCCACCCTGCAGCTCACCCACAGCCAAGAAAAAGAAAAAAAAAACATTTTAAAATCCTGGATAATTTCCTTAAAATGGAAAACAAGTTCTCTGAGTGTTCGTCAGAGTCCAGAGCCTCCAGAGGAGATTAGACCGTGATGTTCAAACAGGAGGCGTGGGTTCTGCAGTGACAAATCCTGACATGCTTTCATCCTTCATGAGGTCAGAATCAGCACCAAACTCTTTGATCAGGACATCAGACACCATCAGCTCTCTGCTGAAGGATTCCCACTGAACACTGTCTGTGAAATCCAGGAGAGAATTAAAAGAAGAAGCCCTCAGAGCTTTCTGGAAGATTTGGTTTTCTGTGAGAAGGTCCAATAACAGATGTTGTTTTCAGACAAAGAACAGTTAAAGTCTGATCACTGATTTGCTTGGTGCAACTGCTGGTTGCTGGAACAAATCTTGGTTGCAGACATCAGCTGTGCCACATCTCACTTTGTCCTACTCAACATTAGTCTGCCAGATTGCATATAAGGTCAGCTGAAAGACGCAAGCGGACACAAATTCGTAACCCTAACCCGTTGGAAAAGCACTTTTGGAAAATAATGATCTATCACCGTCTATCACAGGCAGACTTTAACTAATCAGATCAATGAACCATATGACTTAGTCAAACTCTTACTGAAGTCAGACGGAAGAAGAGAGGAAACATCTTTTCCATAGAGAAAAGCATCCAGTGTCGTCCTTTGTTCTTCTTTCAATGAAGAAATAGTCTCTTGTATATCTGATGCTAGCAGCATCTACGCTAACCTCTTTAGCAGCCGCCATTGTTGTTTTGGAGCGTAGCTGCTAGTAGTTCCTCATTGGACACTGATTGGTTTCGAACCAAACAAGATGGATTCTACTGTGATTTTGTGATCTTGTGTCTCCAGTTGCCTCACAAGGTTAACACATTTGCTGTTTTCTGTTTTTCTGATGTGCTGCAAATACAGGTGAATGGAAAAACATTTCAAATTTAATAAAAAACTTGTGTAGGAGAAACGACGGTGGCCACAAAACTCTCAAAAAACTCCAAAGGTTTGGTTTATCCGTTCTAGGACAATGAATGTGAATGGTAAAATATACTAAAATTGGTGGGGTCTGTTCGAGGTTTCTTCTTAAAAGGAAGTTTTTCCTTTTTTCATTGGACTAAAGATGAATGAAACAAAAGTTTCTCGGGGTAACACAAACGCTTCTCGAGTGAACGCAAAAGTTTCTCAGGAGAACATATTAAAATTTTATTAAAATTGAGTAAAAACAGTTAATGATCACTCTGCTCAGTGTGTCTTTACTACCTTTGTTGTGTATTTTCAACGGACTGAAGACGAATGGGACCGTACCTTGCTCCGACTGTGGCGGCTCATTGCAGCTAAAAATACACCTTGTGTCCCACAAGGACGAGAAGCAACCTCTGCTCTGTACTTCTATGATTGCTTTAAACAAGGTCTTAAACTAGGCTGCAGATCTCCTAATGAAGCTCCCAGGAGGCCTCCTCTGATTCACAGCAAACTGACTCCATCTTTACCGTCTACACGCTCTGCTCTTGTTTCTCTGAAGGGTGTGGGCCAACTGAGCAACGGGCTAACTGCCCGACTCCCCTTTGGGCACCGGGGTTGACAGTTAGAGCCTATTTGCCATTTATGAATTCACAGCTCTGCCGTGTAGCGCTGCAGAGGCCGGCCTGTAAGGAGCCTCTACGAATAAATAAGCTGTCACCCGTGGGAGGAAGAGTGCAGCCGTACTCTGTCTGATGAAAACTGTTTTCTAACTTGTGACAGGACATGAAAGGAAACATGCTTCATGTCTGTGTGCTCTTTTGAGGAAAAGAGGCGAGGACTCGCTGGGGAGAAACCCAACCTCTCATGTCCTCCCATGTTGGATCTAATCAGTCTTGGATCTTTCCAGGAAGGTTTCATCTCCTTTTTCTTCGTGAATCCACATCTCTCAAATTGATTCTTCTACGTTGACTTTCCTGCGTTTCCCAGAATGCCTTGCTGTGGCCTCAGGTGCAGGAGTGTGAACTTGTTCTTCTGATTTCATGTGCAGCGAAGAGAACAGAACCACAGCTCGGAGACTTCCCAGTAGAGAGAGAAGTGAGAGACCAGCTTTATTCCAACCACAGCCTGTCTTGTAGCTGCATTGCATTCCGGTGTATTTCCTGCTCCTGTGGGTGAAAGAACTGCTCTCTGCGAAGGATTTCTCCCTGTTGTGCTGTTCATCGGTACAAAATGGCGGCTCAAGACAGAAGTAGTTGCTCTTTGATTGTGAAGATCTGACAGAAAACCTGACATTTACTGTCAATGTTTTCACTAAAACCTTTTCCTTGTTGTAACACTGTTGTCTACGTTCGCCAGTTATCCACAGGAGCAACAAACATACGATGAACTGCTGAACGGAGCCAGAAAAAGAAAGTAAGTCCTCAGTAGTCGGCTCCAACAGTTTAACTGGTTTTGGGGGAAATTTCTCCTAAAGTGAGTCAACTGTGTTTGATGGAAACATCAGAGCGGTAGTTGGAGGCAGACATCTGACAGAGACAGATGGTATGAAGAGGAGGGTTTCTACAATTAGACCTTTAAAAAGACATTAAGTTCTTCTCTGGAGGGAATCACCATAACCTTATTTTAGCAGAGTGAGAAAGTTTTGTGTTTTTTTAGAGGAAAGTGATTGGAGTTCTGAGGACCTACTCTTACCAGATTGTCAGACATCTTCAAGCTGTGTTTGTGCTGCGACATTAGAAGAGACATTTCAGTGGAAACAGAGCAGAATCAAACCCTGTCAGACTGTCATTGTTAACCTGAGTGCAGATGGTTTGCCCAATCAGAGAAGTTGTCGAGACAGATTTTTGATAAGATGAACAGTATGTTAATCAAATTCAGTGTCCTTTATCACTGTTACAGCTGATAAAGTTGTGTTTTTGTAGAGTAAGGCCTGGACATTTTGTCTTCAGCAAGGTACTCTTAAAAAGCTTCGGGAGACAACACAAACGTTCTCTCTGGGGGAATACAATAGTTTCTCTAGGTAACACAAACATTTCTCTGTAGAACACAAAAGTTTCTCTGGAGAATGCAGAACTTTTATCATATTTTTCTCTTGTGGATACCCTAATGGGCTCCATAGAAACATAACGTGCGGCTTTGTACGCTCTTATTTTCTTTTCATATTTGTATCCTGGAGTAAAGCCTGTTTCCTGTCAGTATTTCTTTTTCCTCATCCATGCTAACAGCTGTTGATACCTGCAGTCAGCACTCTGATTAATAATCCATAGTGCGGACTTTTATGTGCTCAGCTAATGAGATCAAATATTTCCAGGTTGTGTTACTGTACTGTTATGACGATTACGGTGTTACTAACATTTAAATGCAATTGATTTACCTATTACTGAAATAAATACACTGTGATGCAGTAAACAGTTTGTTCCAGACTGCTGACAACAAACTAACAGGTTAGTAGCAGAGATATACTGAGAATCTGCGGCGGCTGAGAGGTCTTTGCTTCAATCAGATTAAAAAAAATACAGAAAAAAAACAGCTTTGATTCAGTCGACAGCTGTCTGGGATTTGAGTTCGTTATGTTCCTTTGGGAACATCAGGCTGAAATGTGAGTGTTTAAAGGTGTTTTCTGTTTGTAAACACTTCCAGAAAGGAGGCCGGTGTTTTCACCTCAGTAACCTGCAGCACGGCGGCCGCTCGGTCAGCCAGGGAACTATCGATCAGAAGAGTTAATTGTTACAGTTATCTGATGTTCCTGAAGGGCACTTAAATGCCCTCTGAGATAATGGCGGTGATCAAAATCAACACTCACATCTCTCCGATCACACACACACACACACACCAACACACACACACATATTACCACATCTAAAGGTGAAGCAGCGTGCTGACCAGGAAAATGATCAGTCTGGCCACCCAGGCGCTCTTTAACACGCTGACCGACATATGGAGGTGGAGGTGGAGGAGGTGCTGCTGGGGTTCATTATTCTCTGTGAAATAGTATTAATAACATCAATTTCACGTCTCTGCTACCTGTCAATCACTCTCTCAGGCTATAATTGATCGCTGTTTTCTTCATTTCCTCACGCAGCCAACTGTACACAGATAGAGGTGATGGTGAGAATCAGAATATTAATCACAGTGTTCCTTAGCAGAGGTGGAAACTACCAAAGCACACAGACTTCAGTTCTTATGTTCACATTTCTGCATCTGAGGCTTCATATTTTTAGCTCCACTGGTGTCGGCTGGTTGGTCAGACTGAAATATCTTAACAGTTATTGGATGGATTTCCATAAAATTTGGTACAAGACGTTCATAGTGTTCAGAAGCCAAATACTAAATGCTTTCCTCATTAAACAGTCTGTAAAGTCTGGCTCTATGTTCTATATGTCGTTGAGTTCTTCCATTATCCCAAATGTTTCCAACAATGTTCAAACTCAGAGAAATCTGTCATTTTATTCCAAGGTAACGCTGCGGTTTTCCACCGGTTCGCGTCAATGGTCAATATTCCCTTTGGTGCCTGCGTCAGCGTTGTGGTTGTCTTGCCAGAAGCTGTCCCATACATTGACTGTTTATCCAGTCTGACATGTTTACCCATCCACTGATTTTAATCTTGGTGCTTTTTAACTCTAGATTTTGAAAAAAAAAAACGGGATGAAGATTTTGTCATCGGACGTCTGGATCTTAAGTTATCAAAAACAAGCTGAGCTAGCGTTAGCAGCAGCTCGGCTCGAGCCGCTCCTGCGACGTCTTTGCTGTCACGCTGGGAGAAGGTGGTTTTAAGGGTGAACTGCCTTTACAGTGTTTTTAGTGATTTTCAGTATGTCCGCTTGTCTTTGGAGAGGAGACCTCTTGGATAATTGGTCCGAGAAACATCCTGAACCATGAACACTGAAGGAATAAGTAAGTGACAAAAATACAACAATCAATTAAACTTGGTTAAACTGCTCTCTTGTTTCTGTAGTTCCAACAACACAGACAGAGTGAGACGTCTTCTTGAGAAATTAAATTAGTATTCACATATCTATATATAATTTACATCCATATTCAACCTGTATTAGTTTATGTTTTGTTTATGTCAATGCAGTGTGACTGTTAAATATAAAATGAGTGCTTAAGCCTTTAAACATCTTTTGATCAGTAAAAGAAAGTTTGATTTAAACCTTTAAATGAATCATGTGTTTTCTTTTTCACCTTAAAAATTAAAGCACAGCATGTTCATTATTAATAAGTTGCATTATTTACTGCATAATTCCCCGCACACATGGTAAAGTCACGCAGATGAATCTTTCATTAGCATGTCTCAACGTATGTGTGCTGTTGGCAGAATTGGCTGCGCTCCCGTCAGCCTACTTACTGTTTGGCCCGGGGGCTTCTCTCTGGAAGGCGTGCAGTTTAAAATCCCCCTTCGCTCAGAACTCGGCAGAAGTTTTCGAGCCGTTTTCAAGGTTGTGTCGTGAGCGCGGTTTCCACTGAAGATTAGTCTGTTGGAGGTGCCGTGGCCATCTGGAGGGGACGGCCGGCGTCAGACCTCCAGCCAGCGGTGATTTATCTCAACCTCGTTTTTATTCTCCTGTGAGGGAGGCGGCACCCTCTGACCCCTCATCTCTCTATTACCTCCACTCTCTTTATTGTTGCGTCTCCTCCCTCCCGCTCCTCAGAGATCTTTCAGTACCTTAATATTGCAGTCCATCTCCCCTGCAGGGGGGCGAGAGCTGGACTTTCAATACAGCAACAAAATGACTGGAACTCAAAGCACGTGATCATCACAGAACGGCTTTTGTCTTTCAACATTTAAATTCATTTAATATAGTGGTATATAATATTACTTAAGATGATTATCAAAAGCCTTAAAACTGAAAACTGTAATGGTTGAACCGAAGATTGGTAAAGCAGCTCCATGCCAAGAGTAATTAGTTACACTACTAGTTATATTACTTTTGATGCTACACATCACA
The DNA here is from genome assembly GCF_004916995.1 of Morone saxatilis. Lineage (NCBI taxonomy): Eukaryota > Metazoa > Chordata > Actinopteri > Moronidae > Morone > Morone saxatilis. The sequence continues at coordinate 26,474,816 of NW_023339762.1, read as the reverse complement.
AAATGTGTAATTTCAATGTGGCTTTTAATAATAACGTGGCAACTCTAAATCATTTCTCAATCTAATTCCTTAAGGGAGCCCTTTTCTATCATTTATTAAACTGACTTAGTGACATATTTTATGGATATTTCATATTAGATTAAAACTGTACAGTGAATCCAAACAGTGAACTCAGTAACTGCAGGAAGTTTGTGTAAAACGAGCGATCTGGATGAATTTTGAGCAGATTATTTCCTGTTTTTGGAACTTTTTATACAATTATCTGTCCGTATTAAGTATTTTTAATCATTTCTAACAATCATACAGACTTAATAGGCTTCTTTTTTGACAAATTTTGAGTTTTCTTGTCCCTGACACTTGGCCATTGTTCTAGTACACAATTTACTTTTACTTTTCTAAACAGTAGTGAACCAAATGCTGAGATATTGACCTATGGTGTGTCTTTTTGTAGAATTTTATACTTAAAAAAAGTGTTCACACATGGGCTTTAAATATAGCCGAAGTTTCTTCTTTATTAATGTAAGAGCAGAATGAAAATATGTAGAGTATGTCCATCAAACCAACAACCACAGGTGGATTAAATTCACACTACTTCTAGCTGTTCTCTTGTTTAAGACTGCGGACCGTCTCCTCGGGCCAGCATGTTTTAAACATGTTTGATTTCATCACGCTGAGTTCGGTCGAGCTCGTCCAGTGCGAAACCGTCTGCCACTCAGCAAGACTGAAATCTGAAAGCGATCCTGACAGCAGCCAGCGGGGGTTTGACTTAAAAAGCAACAAAAAAAATCAGGAGTCACACTTTCACTGCTCTGAAACTTCTTAAACTTTTGATTATTCTCTTTAACTTCCCTTTTTTTATGTATCATAAATTATATTAAGGGTGGCAGGTTGACTTTCTCCAAATTCATAAAGGTTTAAAACAGAAGTTATAGTATGAAAGAACAATAATAATCAGTGACTCAGAACAATGTGTCACACTCCAGCTGACAAGACTTTCATATTACAACCGTTAATGATCAATCAGGGCTCTGCAGTGGCTGCTGTGATCCTAAAATTAACCATTAAACGATGCTACACGCACAAAAAACTGAATTAAACAGCCAATGTGAGTTTCCAGTCCTCAGAAATCAACCCAAGATGTTTTCTCAGAGGTACAGAGAAGCTGCTGAGTCAGTTTTAAATCCATAACATTAATCTTATTACAAAACAAAACAACAATTCGAACAAGGTAGGTGTGTTTGATTGGAAGAAGGTAGAAGAAAAGCTGCCAAACAGCTCAGTTTATAGCTTCATGTACTCTCTGAACGCTCCAGTAGCTCAGCAATAAGATAAATCACCCTCTTCTGGGCTTTCTATAGGTTTAAATTAGTTTTTTCTAAAACCTCACAGCGTAGCTTTAAGCATTTATTGACAATAGCAACGCGGCCCGACTTGGCGCGCTGCATGGTTTTTCTCTGAGTAGATACGTCCGGTGATGAATTCAGGTCATTTTCACCCCAGGACGGCAACCATTTCACTCCACTTGTCCACCGAATGTTTTCTCATCAGGTTTTAAGCATTAGGGGGGAGATTGATGGATCTATTTTCTCTTTGCATCGCCTGTCTGGAAAGTGTAAAGACTATCTGTCGAGAGTGAGAGCTGCTCCCCCGCTACAGTACTCGCTGCTCAATAGGAGGGGAGGAAACGACTACATGGCCTCCAAAAGTACACCTTGGAGCAGATGAACTCAGGCAAGTCATTATGTCATCGATCCCTGGAGCATTTAACCAGCAGGCAGAATTCACTACAGTCCAGACTCTCCCATTGATCACAGCGGTCTGCGTTACGTAAGGTGACAAATCGAACGGTGCGCGGACTGTGACCAAGGCGTCCTCTGGTCTGGAAAGGTGGTCAGACATCCAGGTTGTTTCTCTTCTCAGCCGATTGTTCTCATGCATTGATGTCTGACATGGATCTTTTGGATACTTTGAGATGAAGAGATTTTACATGAAGTTACTCACTGGTAGGATTACATTATCACAGGGCCATTTATAAAATATTCTTAGATTGATCCTTGTTAAAGCTATTATCTGTAACATTTCCTCATTAAACAGTGTATAAACACTATGTTCTATATGTCGTTGAATTCTTACATTATCCCAAA
>NW_023339762.1:26466993-26472572 GCF_004916995.1 Morone saxatilis | reverse complement strand
AACTGCTTTATTCAGTGTGTTTACCAGCATTTTCACCTGCCTTAGGGATTTTACTTTATATAATGCTACTAATGCTACCAATTTAGTTGGTCTTTAAAGGACGTTAAACTTCAAACTATGGTTGGTGGGCTTGTTGGGTCACATAAATAACAAGACTAAAAATAATGTTTACAAGATATTGTGTGACTATGTTGATTGACACATGACTTTCTTTACAACCACATTTTATGAAGATCTGCCTCTGATTGGCTGGTTGGTTAGTGGAGTCAGGCCCAATCAGAGGCAGAGTAGAAGTTTGCAAAAGTTACTCATTGATTAGTTATATAAAAACTAAATTTTGATGTAATATCTTTATTTTTTGCAGTTAGATTAACACAATTCAGGGTTTATCCTCATTATTTTTGCTTAACCTATATTTATATTGATTTTGTTTTCCTATCACCACATTATTACACGTTCCCTGCCAGAGGATTGTTTATTTTAGTCATTAACAGAACATCTTGTTAATGGTGGTTATAGTGTTAATAGCTGCTAAAATGCTACCTTTAATCACTTTTTCAGTGTATTTTTGATCTGCTGTGGCTTTCTATTGTCTTCAGCCACTGTAACTTGGCGGGGGGCGTGTTTTGGAGGAGGCGTGGTTTAGACTGCAGCTGCTTTACCGCTGCTTATGCTAATGGTTGGAAGGGGCTGCAGCTGGACCCTGCTGAGAAGTTTTTTCTTCCCATTTTCCATCCATCCAGTGATTTGTCTTTGTCTCTGGCTCGGCTGGAAGCCTCTGAACACAGGACTCAACTAAGCTTTCTTAAACTCTCAGTTGGTTTCATGTTGACTCTGTTGTAGTGCTCAGAACAGCCTCGGGCATGTTCGATGAATCTAGCCCTGCTCCACCCCGGTGTGTTGTCCAGGTTCCTGTTCGCAGGGAAGGAAGCAGAGGCTTCTGGGTTGTGCAGTGTTTTCTGGGCTTTCATTGTGTTTCCTGGTTTTCATCAAAAGAGTGTGGATTCTGCCTGCAGTTTGATTCAAATATCAGAGATGGTTGTTTCCCTGGCTGCTTTGTCTCTGTAGAGGTCTCTCTGGTACGAGGCCACAGGAGACGCCACCTCTGTTTGAATGGCTGACTTACTGTTGCATGCAACACAAAGACGACTGACATTGACTTGTGTCTATATTTAGATGCACTCTTACCTAATAGATTAGGGATTTGAGAGGATATAAATGGATAATTGGGACGTTTGATCTCTCACACTGCGACAGTGAAGTCATCTTTAGGATTGTTATTTCTGAGCTTTAAGCTTCCTGTTGCTGATTGATTGATTTGATGAGTCCTTTTATTGGTTTTTCAGGCTTTGCTGGAACACATTTACAGCAACGTAGTGAACAAGAGTTGAGAAAACATGTCATCTCCTAGAAAACATGTAATGTAAGTCCTGCTGTCTGGTGTTTAAAGCTTACAGCAAGATCTTGTTTGTGTGGTGATCAAACTGGGCTTTTGGAAATTGACAGGAGGATATTTTGTGAGGTCTTTGTTGGAGACAGCGATCATATTTTGTGTTGTCTGAATTTTGAATGTCAAAGTGCAGCAGATCAGTTTGATGGATCAGTTATCAGATTATTGGTTGATTGATCATTTCAGCTCCTCACAAGCGGACCTTAACTGTAAACAGTATCGTCCTTTATCAGGGGGGCTGTAGTGCACAGGAGCACAAAATCAGATTAATCTGCTCAATAATTTAAGATCTCTGTGTTTTTCTTCTGAAAGTCTATTAAATATTAAATGATGAACTTTAGGAATAATGAGTGAGTAAGGTCATGTTCAGACTAAGATTGACAGCACACTGTTGGCTCTGTGGGAGCACGGACAGAGCTGAAAACACGTTGCTCAACTTTTTCTTTAACTAAAAGTGTCAATCTGAGTCCACCAATTTCAGCAGCGCAGACAAAGGAGGCTGAAATTCTTTGAAGCTCTCTTTTTTCGTCTGTTACACTTTTAATGTGAACAACAAAGTACAACTCTATGAACGTCTCTCAGGACAGACCGTCTGAAAATGTGTGCCGTTGTCAAGTATTCAAACGTTATTAACAAGTTTTCTGGCTGTTGTCTACTTTGTGTGAATGTGTGTACATTGTAGGTGGTGGACTTTGTAAAGTGAGCTACATCCTTCCATCTCTAGTTAGAAATATAAAATGACTGTCAAGGGGAAAAGCCCAAAATATTGTCATCTGATTAACCTTAAAACTCCTGGATGGTTTTACTCAACTTCCTGGGTCCAGTCCCTTGTATATTTTTAAAACAGCTCATCCTGAGAGCTCTTCTTCACACTCAGCCAGCTGCCAGTTACTCCTTTATAACCACAGTCTCCTGTCGGTTGGAGCTTCCCGGTATAGACCTTCCAGCCGGGCAGCAGCTTCACTGAGGAATAATTTAGACTGAAGCACTCTCTGTCATCAGATTGAGTGCCATCAGTGCGAAGGCTGCAGTGGACACGGACCAGCGCTGAGAAAAGTGCTGTCGGATTTAGATCTGTGCTTTTAAAAAGCTTTCATGTCCAGACGCATGTTTACACACTGAAACACCCACAGCTGAATGCACTCTTAAAAGCTCTACTTGAGACCAAAGTACATCCATAAAATAAGCTATTATTCTCAAAGGAGGAGCTCCCTGGACAACTCTTTGACTCACTTAGAGATTTTTATATTTTACTTTTAAAGATCTAAAAGATGAGTTGAGGTTGAAGCTTTAAAATTGAGTTATTTGTCCCGACAGTGGCTCAGATTGCTGGGCAGACGCCCGCCGTGCATGGTGATGACATTTGGCTGATCGGTAATGAGCAGAGCTAACGGAGCAGCGCCGTTCAGCAGGACGCTCACAACAGCCCGGTCTCAATTTTCCTCTAATCTTCCTCCCTCACCCTGGCTCCCAGCTCTAATCACTGCACTAGGAGGAAGCCAGCGTTTAAATGAAGCAGCTTACTGGGTGATTAGGAAAAAGGTAAATTATTCATTACAGAATGTGTAATCATAGCGCAGCCTTTGGTGGAGGATGAGGGAATTCGGGGGCCGCTCTCCCGGAGAGAGACCACACCCCTCCCTCCGCCATTGATGGCAGCCATGAAGAACCTAAGAGATGAAAGAGCCACTGAGAGGTTAGGGAGCCGTGGCAAATCCACAGGTAATAAACTACAAGCTCGTTAGATGCAGTTGTGAACTCTTCCTCCTCACATCAGGATTTTCTCTGTTAATGATGCAAAGACAGACTCACATTTTCACTGCAATATTTTAGTCTTGAAAATGTCCTCTGATCCCAGCAGCTCGTTGTTGGGAGCTTTTGGTTCAGTTTCTTCATGATGTGGTCAGAACTGCACAGGTGGTCACTTCATACGCAGACGAGGTCATCGCAGATGTTCAAGGGCGATTTCTTTACAAAGATTCTTTTGTTTTCTGGACGTCAGGGGTCGCGCTGCTTCTCAGCATTGGATGTGCAAACACTTCTTGCTTAACCTGATTGGACAAACACTTTCTGCTCCAGGATTTCAAAACGGAACAACATGGCGGCTCGTTTGGAAACGTTCTCTTACATCACATAAAATAATACAACAAAATGTGTCTGACAATCATAAACAATAACAGTACAAAGCTAACGATAGCTTTCTATTAGCCGAGAGCGATGCGAGGCAGGAGCGGCCTTCATGGCATAGGAACAGAAACATACAAGAGTTTAACAATGCCATACATTCTAGTAACTCAAGGTCAACTTACTAGCGCTCGTCAGGACTTTCAACAGGATCTCACTTCATTTAGTGCAATATCATGACCCTGCAGAACAAGAGCCCTAAAAACGACCACCAGTTGAATTATATGAAAAATCAAGAGGAATTGGAGTGCAAAACACTGATCCTGCAGGAGTTACAGCTGTTGCCATAAGCAGAGGACCGACTGCATCCGTACGAATGTGAAACAGAATGTCCTGAGTCAGTGTTTCCTGGAAAAGATTAAAAAAGTTACAGCCACCAGAGAGCCGAAGAGAACAAAAAAATTAGTCGGAGGAAGTCATTAATCAGCCTGAATGGTTGCTGCTCCTCTACTGGAAATAACCTTGTCTTGTAAGTGACTGCTATCTGCTTTGGTTTATCAGCAGAGGTTAAGTGCACGCTCGCCATCTGCGAATCTCCATCATGAAACAATAATAAAAGCTCAAAAAGCTCCATGCTCCAAGATCACCCAAAGTCAGTGGCGTTGTTTTAGCCTAATGGGCCGGTGAGTGCGAGAATAATTACTTAAAGCCCAAGAGGTTCCACATGAGGAGATGAATGTGAGGCTGTTTCAGGCTTTACTTACCCTGAGCAACAAGCCTCAGGCCTGGCCTAAATACCAAATGTTTGTAATGGGGTAATAATTCATGAGAAAAATAGTTTTACTCTCTCGGCGAGTTTATTTTACCCGCTAACACGTAGCAGGAAAAATGGGACATTTTAAAAGTGGAAGCGTTGTAATGAGAGGTATTAGTACACTTCAGCCGGGATCGTTAGGCTGTTTTCATGCATTATTAGCCAAAAATGAAGCGGAGGAAGAGTGGTGGGTAAACACTGGTAATGTAATGATCTATAACGACTACAGATATGATTCTGCTGGGACCGAGTGTGCAGTCGGAGCTCATTAAGCTCGTCGTCTGGGCTTGTTTTTATTGTATTTCCAACATGTGGAGTGTCTCGCAGTACTTGTTCTTCAGTGTTTGATGAGTTTCTGATCTTTCTCTCTTACAACATCCTTTCAAATCACAAAGTCGCCGTCTCCACCTTCTCTGAGAGGAACGATTCAGCAGCAGCATTTGAGTTTTTCGTCAGCGAGTAGCCAAAGCTGCTTTGGAGGAGTAAAACTGATCCAATACCTCAGGGCCTGAGGCCTGCTGCTACAAAGAGCCCATTGAGTCAGCTCATTAATGCACAACCTTAAAGGCAGCGACTGGTAGTAGAAAATATCCGAGCATGTGTGAATCCTTCCCCGCGGTGCACCTTGCCGGGTAGTTTTAACTCTCTGCATGGAAACTGTCACTTTGAATTAGGATGTTCTAACTGTTCACTCAACCAACCGCTGCCCTGTAAGACGTTACAGAAACAGGAACGACTAATTAAATGTGTTAAAGTTATTTGTGGACTTTAGAGATAGCTGGATAAACCTGATATCATCAATCAGTTTGCTAACTGTTCCACCGGCTGCATGTTGAGGAATATTAATGAGCAGGTTTATTCATGGATGAACCACAATGTAAAAATACTTTATTATAAGCAATAAGTTCTGCGGACTAAACTTAAAACTGTAAAAGGTCAACATTAAACAAGAATCTGCAGTTGAATGAGCTCAATGTCAGAATAGATGTTTATGTCATTGTTTCACAAACCCTTGAAAGAAGGAACAAGGTTAGAAGGATTAGGAAGGATGAAAATGTAATTTATCTCATATTGAATGAAGGGCTGAAGCCAATCAGATTTAAATATGCTGAGTCTAAAAATCCTGGAACTCATCCTAAAAGTACAAACCATGTGTACCTAGTTAAGAGCGCCACCAGTGGCCGTTCAGTG
>NW_023339762.1:26459867-26466893 GCF_004916995.1 Morone saxatilis | reverse complement strand
TATATATATGTATATGTATGTATATGTGTATATATATATATATATATATATATATATGTGTTATAAGCTGATTCTCAGAGGCTCCAACCAGGACTCTGACTCCAGGACACTGCAGGGACAGGAGAGGTGTGGTGTTTTTTTTATAAAATATTTGTCAGCCTGTAGTACTCTTTGATCACCAGCGCAAAATATTTTTGGTAGGAATAAAACCCTGAAGAGGAACAATACAGCGCTGCACCATCAATGTCTAATTCATTGAACAGCAGTATTCTATTGTTGAGGTAACTTTTCTTCCTCGTACTGACAGTGTTTTAGTCTTTTTCACCTCTTTCTCAGTGTTTTCGGCTGCTTTGTTGTTACATTTCAACCACAAATAATATTGAAAATTTCCTTCATAAAAAGGATACATAATGGGGAAAGAATTAGGGTTATGTTGACTTTAAGTTTGACCATTCTATGTTTTTTGGCCCTGATCCTCAAACTGTCTGAGTCCGCCACTGCTCCTCAGATTCAGTAACCCAGTGACGTTTCCTCTAGTGCTTGGCACAGCTAGTGTGTAACAGTGGCTGAATTGTCGCTATGTTGTGTCGCAGAGCACCTGACAGGTTTGTGTGGAGTCCTGACGAGGCAGATTTGGAGTCCTGGATATAATTGAACCTGCCAGTTGGTTTGGACGCCGCGTTGAAAACTATTGCTGCTCCCTCGGGATCTGCACCCGCACACACAGCAGCGAGCAGTGACTCACTTCCCTTTTTGGCCCTGTATTTATTGGCATTTATTTTTATTTCCTGACAGAGTTTAAAAACCAGCCTGCTCTCTGTATTCGGTGTTTGCTGTGAGGAGTACACGCTGACATATCGCTCGCTCCTCTCAGCGGGGGTGAACCAGAGTTGAACTCACAGGTGAAGAAGCGGCGCACAGAAATGAAAAACCTCTAAAACGACCTGTCATCCTCTTTATATAATCCTTCCTTTCTCATGCAGCTGCTCTCCTTAATACCCAGAATGCTCCTCACCGTACAGCAGCGAGGCACTAATGAACCCAAGAGCATCGGTAACATCAGCCGCTGTCGTCCTCTGTCCTGTTGGGGACTGAAACTACTTTGTCCTGGTTTTGTGGTCCATTTGTCTCCCCCCACCTCGCGGCTCGATGCGCTTAACAAATGAGCCCAATAGTTGCTGAGCTGTTCCTGCGACGGCGGCGGCGTCTCTCCAGGGTCACACGGGGAAGCGGATGGCATGGGCGGCGCGTTCTTGCTGACCTACTCACTACCTGCCTCTAATGGGTCATATTTTAGCTCCTGTGGCGGTGACAAATGGCCGCGCTCTAAAAGCCCTGTCCGAGGCGCTGAAACTCGGTTGATCTATGACTGAGTCTCACTGATAAATGCCTCCCATCAGTTTGCGTGTGACGCCGATTCATCACCTCGCTGAGGTTTGTGTTTGGAATCCATATTGGATTTTTAATGAAAGAGAATATAATGCAATTCAAAGTCAATGGGTTTGCCAATGTCCTTGCACTCACACCTATTACGGTACGTACACACATGCCTACACACACAAAAAATATCTCACGCTGGTCGTGCTGGTTGAGATTGCATTTCCCTAACAGTGTTAGAGCGTCCGCCTTGAAGGGCAGCTGCTGTAATTGTGTTTGTCTGCGGCGGATCTCACACTTCTGCTGTGAACAGCGACACAACAAGATCCATGAGCCTCATCCAGACAAATTCATATTTATCTTTCAGAGTTTGTTCCCAGGCCTCCTGGAAGTTTAGAGACTAGTTTTTCAGTCATAAAAACACCTGGAGATTTATTAAAATGATCAAATATCCTGGAAATACTCCATGTTGTCCTGGAAATCTTTAAACACGGGCTTATTGTGTTTGAAACTCGAGTGCACGATGAGCCAGACGCAGAGCGGAACAGAAAACGCTCCCTTTTCATTTCTGTTCACACCACTTACAGCAAACCTTTGGGGTCGCGTCCTTCGATGATCTCACAGGCTTTTTTTATAGGGAGTGTCGCAGCCTAAAAAACCCCCATTTCACAGCTTTTTTTTTTCTTTCCTAGAGAAATATGATGCATGTTGTGATGTTTTGAGGCTTTTTTTTTTGCAATGAAACTGGGGTAAAGTGTTAAAAACGGTTGCGTTTTTTTTTTTTTTTCGAAGGCAACTTTTTTCAGTGAGAATAAAATCAAACAGTTTGGAGTCTAAATGTGAGATTATCGTAGAAAGAAGGAATTTAAATGAGTTTGGTGACTCAATGCGCAGGAAATTGAACAAACTTGCAATGTCGCAGAGAGTTCACAGGGATTGGTTGAATATGCATTAATTGGAGGGCGGTGATCTCTCCATGCATAGAACTTATTTTGTGTGGTCGACTTCTTTCTTACAAAGACTGGAATAAAATATATTTAATACAATTCTTTGATATTATTAATTGTTTCCGTCTCCTAGCCAGTTTGTCCATGTTTTTCTCCTGGTGTGAGGGATTACGGAGGCAAAAAGTTAAAATATTGAAACTACCATTACCTGTATTCTCTGCCGGCCTCGCCTCAGTTTACCATCCTGCTCTCATCCACTAAGATGGCATCCGGTTTGCCTGATTCTGTGTGAATGCAGCATTATTGTAACTTTGAGAGAAAAACTGCAGTCAGTTTGTCGGAGACTGCAGATCCGCTCCGCTGAGACCACAGTTGGAGAAATCGGTCAAGTGTGTCCCATAAACGCTGACTGGCGATGGTGAGCAAGTACTGTCCTGTATTAAGACAAACTACTGGAAAAGTCCTGGAAAATGATTTCTAAAAAGAAGTGAGAACCCTGTTTGACTTTCGTGGCATGTTTTGTTGCATTAAGTGTCCAAATTTCACAAGAAAAGATTGTAGTTATAAGACACCACACAGGTTTAATGAAAAATGTATTTGTTCATAAAATTGTTTACATTATAGTCAGTTTTATTGTACACTAGACTAACAAGTTTTTTTTTTCTGCCATTATAAACTATCCTCGCTTGGCACCGTTTAATGTAACACAGCAAAGAAAATGCTTTTTGCAGACATCAAAGCCGTCTCAACAAGGTATTTAAGACAGAACAGTTCCTGCACTGTGCTTTACTCTGGTTGCACTGCATGAATGACCAGCAGCCGTGTAGATTATAGTCTGCCTGATTAAGCTTGTTATAATGACACAAGTTTGAAATACAAAACAGTCTCTGCTTTTAGCCGTAAATGTGTGTGAACCTTCCTCTGCTCCACCCAGCCGAGTTCCAGTGCAAAATGTCCCATCAGAAATCGCAAAGAAGAGTGGGCACGTAAATTACCTTGTCCAGTGTCCATCACTCTTCATCTCTGCTTAATCCCAAAGTGCTTTTACAGACAAGGACATTTCTTACATGGACTCGTCCTGTAAGTCTATTACAGTTGCCCTCACCTTGATCCCAGACACACCAAATTCCAGGAAAGAAGAGGAGGAGGAGGAGGATGAGGAGGAATGAGTGCTGGGAATCAGCAGTGTTTCAGCCGGGTCTGCTATCAGTTTCCTGTAAACCACTTGGCTGTACAGAGACGTGTAGATGACGGAACAAGTCACAGCAACCACGATAAAAAACGCAGCACAGGTAGCCATCACCAGACCGTCCCAGTTCTTAGTTTTCTCCCTCGGGACCGCTGTCTCCTTTGTGGTAACGTTGACACAGTCCCTGCCGTATCCAGGCCACGCTGCAGTGACCTCAACACAAACCTGGTAGCGAGTGGAGGGCGTCAGCTGTTTGATGCGATACTCTTTGACATCAGCAGGAAGCCTGGCTTTGAATGGCATCAAGCTGCGGCTGCCGTGAGCTAAAATCGACCAATTTAGTTGTGATACCAAACCACCTGTGCTCTCCCAGGAAACCATGACAGAATGAGTCTGGACAGATGTGATATAAACATGTAAAGGTTGCTCTGAAGGCTGGGTAATGTATCCGTCCACTGCGACCGTTACAGACTTGAGGTCTGCCCCGACAAGATTGTGGGCGATGCAGGTGTACGGGCCAGCTTCCTGCTCCGTGACGTCGTAGATGTCAAAGGTTCCCTCAGGGTGCAAGTAGTACTTATCGGACACACTCCCAGGTAGCACCCTGTCACCTGTTGGTGTCACCCAGTAGATCTCAGGCTCTGGTTCTCCAAACGCCCGGCAGTGCAGCGACACAGAGCTCCCTTTAACGACTTCAACCCGATCCGGGAGGCTCCCAGACGAGATCAGAGGAAGGCAAATCTCCATCATCTCCCTGAAATGCACCTGTCGGACGTGCTGGCCTTGGTACTCTGGAGGCTCCACGCAGAACAGGGAGTCGGGCTCCATGAAGCGGACAGCGGTCCTGTTCATGTTGACCCAGCGGATGACGCAGTCGCAGCGGATGGGGTTGCTGTGCAGACTGACCTCTCTCAGGTTGGGCAGGGACTCCACAGTGCTGTGGTGGAGCGCGCTCAGAGCGTTGCTGTTCAGCATCAGAGTCTCCAGCCTCGGGAGCTTGTGGAAGGCCCTGGGGTGGATGTAGGACAGCCTGGGATTGTTGGTGGCCTCAATTTTTGTCAGCTCTGGCAAGTTGTTCAGGGCAAAACTGTCGATGGATACAAGCTCAGGCATGCTGTTAATGCCGAGCTCCTTGAGATGCAGCATGTCCATGAAGTCGCCCCGCTGGATCCTCTCGATGGGGTTCTTATTCAAATCCAGAAACTTCAGGTTCTGGACTCTCATCAGTGCAGCTCGGGGGACTCGATTGAGCAAGTTGTCAAAAAATGAGATGCTCTCCAGATTGTCAAGGCCAACCAGCGCATTGTCCGGGATTTCAGTCAGATTCATCTTGGCAAGCACAAGGCTTCGGAGGTTAGTGAGGGGTTTAAAGTTCACATCTGACAGCTCGAGGATCGGGTTTTCTCCCAGCATCAGTATCTCCAGGTTGGGGAGATGCTGGAACCACTGGCTGTTGACGCTTGTCAGTCGATTGGAATTGAGATGAAGCCTCACCAGCCTGCTCAGGCCCTGGAAAGCTCCGGGGCTAATGGAGAAAATCAGGTTGTGGTTGATGTAGAACTCTTGGAGATTGGGCAGGGAAGCGAGGCAGCTGTCAGATAGCTCCTGAATCCAGTTCTCCTCCATGTGGAGTGACAGCAGCTGGGGGAGAGACCCCAGACAAACATCGCTCACCGAGGAAATGTTATTCTGAGACAAGTCGATTTCAGTGATGTTGGCCAAGTAATCCAAAGTTTTCTCCACGTTAACGATGTTGTTTGTCTGTAGCAGCAGTACCTGTGTTTCCAAGGGGAGTCTCTCCGGTAGCACCGAGAGGCCCAAGTCATTACAGTCCACAGTGGCAGCCTCGGTGTAAATAGAGCTGGGTGAGAACCAGGGTCGTATCTCACATCGACACAGTGCAGGGCAATGAGCGGCCCCTTCAGAGGCCAGAACAAAAGCAGCCAGAGACAGCTCAGCCAGAAAACAAGCCACAACTGCTGCCTCCTTCATCTTGGCCCCGGATTCCCTTCAGCCAGTAATTGGCCCTTATGGAGTCAGCTGTTAGCACTGTTAACTTCACAAATAAAAGCTCATTTGTTACTGCAGCAAGACAGAGTGGATTTCTGCTGACGCCCGGTCCCCGAAGCTTCAGCCCTGTTGTCTTCCAGCTTTTGGCAAAGAGAGGCAACCTTTCAGTTCGGTCCGTGCCAGGTTGTCATGCAACGCAGTGATATGTCAAGGTCGATGTATCCTTCAGGGAGCAGCACTGCGCATCAGAGGGGCGGTTGAGGGATGCTGTGGCTCCGGCTGGGGACGATTCACTCTGCCTTCCATCATTATTATCCTCCGTCGCTGTCACCGGTGTCAGTTTCCATCTGAGGAGAAAGGAGAGAAAAAAGGCCAATATAACACGGAGCTGTTGAGATATGAAGGCATATTGACATTTAGGAATATTGAGACTTATTAAGTCTTTTCAGCCTCATTTGATTTTATTGCTTTCCTCGCACCATCGGAATTCTAAGTTATGATTAACTTGACCTTATATATATTATTTGACAGGTTTGAAGCCAAAAAACGGCCCTTGTGAGTCTTTTTATATGGCTGAAGGGCGAGAGGATTTGTGTTTTTCTTTGCCTTTTGAGTCAAAGCTGTAAAATTAAAGTGTCCTAGAAAAGTTGGAGCTCTGAGAAAGTGTGTTGATTCAAGAGGCAAAACATTGCAATTCCCCCGTTTCCCCCCCCCCCGACGGTGTAATTAACAGCCGCCCCCTGAACGTCTCTTCTGTTGTGAACAATGCACCTGCACACACTTATCGAGTCACCCACACAAAAACAACGAGCACACAGTTTGCCGCAGCTGATGCACACAACCTCGAGGAGTTGTAGATCCACCAAAAATATCTGTTGAACGAGCTCGCCGCGGGTCTTGTGCTGCGACTCCTCGGCTGCTTTTTGCATAATTCATGAGGCACAGAATCGATGTTGTCGGTGCAGGTGACAGGTCTACAGCGGGCTTTGCCTATGTCGACTGCACATATTGATGTTTTGATTAATTTGTGACCTTGAGTGCAGAAGCCGCGGCTGAGTGTACGACAGTAGATGAAGCTGTCGGTAAAGTCTGGAACAGCCGGCTGCTGATGAGGACGGGCTATGACACTTCATGCATATATTAGCTTGTTTATGGCAGTTGGTGTATACAGGTTGCAACAGTGAAAGTAGTTCCTCTCACTTTATTACCCTCTCTCACTCTCTTTCTCAAAGTGTGGCACTAACTAAACTACTTTCACCTACATTGACTACTTTTAATAATACTTTACATATATACATATTTAAATATATTTATTTAAGGGATAAGGCGACTGATAAAGGTCTATTGTCAGTAATAGAATATAATATTCATTTGTATGTTTTCATTCTCGTATAATCACCTGAAAAAAAGAATCGTTGTGTTTTTGTTACCTTAGAATGAGACATTTTTATCTACAGATGGCGTAAGTCTGCCATGTTTCTATGGTAGCCCAGAACGGACAAA
>NW_023339762.1:26459581-26459765 GCF_004916995.1 Morone saxatilis | reverse complement strand
CTAGATGCCACAAAATCCTACACGATGAAGTATAACGATTTAATAAAAGCTAAACTAAAAACATACAACATAATGTATTAATAAAATAAATTAAGAAAGGCACAAATAACTAAATAAACAAAAATAAAATCAATTAGATGGATATAGAAGTTATTTTATCTTTACTTTTACATTTAAGTAGTTT
>NW_023339762.1:26459192-26459489 GCF_004916995.1 Morone saxatilis | reverse complement strand
CAATCCTGTATCTTTTATTTCATCAATCTTATATCTGTTAATATAGTGTTATTTAATTTTTTTATATGGATGAAACTGACACTATTATATACTGTATGTTATTAATATTTGAAACTAATTGTTAAATAGTGTCTAAAACCATTTCTTAGGTTTTAACTTTACGTTTAAAAAGTTGCTCTCAGATCCTCGGCGGCCTGTTTCAGCAGCTCAGAGCTTAAACACTATACGTATTAATTAATACATATTTTCTTTTCTTGTCCCAAAACCAACAATGTGAAACTTCCTAAAAGAGGACGC
>NW_023339762.1:26453585-26459092 GCF_004916995.1 Morone saxatilis | reverse complement strand
AAAATACTGAAAAATGTACCCCTCTCTCTCTCTCTGTCTCTCTCTCTCTCTCTCTCTCTCTCCAGCCATCTGTGTGAAGACAGCAAACAGTTACATCTGAGCTGCTCCAAGGCGAGAACGTTAGAACAGATCAATCTGCCTTTAGAGCTCAGAACTCCTCATTTAGTCAGTACATAATGAGGCGATACTGGACAGTTTGTTTGTTTGTTTGTTTGTTTGTTTGTTTTTCGCCTTCACATTTGTGTGTTACCGTCCTTACGTGGCTCGCTTCCATTTGCAATCCTTGGTCGTCTTTGTTTTGCTCTTATGCAACTCATTAAAAGCCCTGCAGGCATCCATCTCCGCCGCCCAGAGAGAGAGGAGGAGGCTGCCGTACTGTAGCTAACGTTAACACTATTATGTAAATGCTTCTCCACAGAGATGGAAACAACACATTTATGTACAGTATTTAGGTAACAACAAAAACAACTTATATGCTAATGAAGCGAGTGTGGTTTGAATGTTAAATGGAGTGTTTAATGGTGGATGTTTTCTCTTTTGGTTGGCGAGTGTGCTCTCAGGAGACGCCGTCGTGCACTAATTTAATTTCTCCTGTTTACTTCCGTGATGCTCGCACACTCATTTCCCTCTTATTACTTAACAATAAGAGCCTGTAGTGACTTCCCTCATTTCCCCCTTCAACACACACACACACACACACACACACACTCAGTTGCATAAAATGGAGATCAGAGTGGTGGCTGACTTTCATGATGCTATGAATATTGAGTTACTGTTATGGGTTTACATTAGACGAGGAAGAAAAGAGTGATTCTCTGTTATCTTTTCCAGGTTTTAAATGTTTCTTTTTTTACTCAGAAGTAATTTTATGTAAATGAGACAGATTTTATATAAATTATAGGATGACAGCCTCAGCAGTGATTCACATACAGAACAACAGGAGGAACAGTGTCTCTCCACTGCTGTCATCCTGCAGGGCTGTAACTAACAGGGATTTGACTAACAGTGGATATTAAATAGACTATTTAAATTTGACTACTTTAAGGCTACCAAGAAATAACGATGTGCTACACGATGTGTTTGTATGAAACCAGATTTGTGCAACGGCGGAAAAAGAAAAACTGATTAATGTTATTAACTTTAAAGGTTTATTGTTATAATAAGATTTTTTCACATTATTACGACATACACACTTTTTACGTTACAACAAACCTTATAAAATGTATTGTATGCATTAATTAACTTATTCTCATTCTCATAGCTAATCATTCTGAGGTAATTTTTCATTAAAAAAAATTATAATTCCAATATGCTCTGGAATTAGAGCATTAATTATACAGCGCTGCAACATAGTTTTGTTCAAGTGAATGCAATATGCTTCCGTAGAAAAGTTTGTTGTTATATAGTAATAAGTTTGTATGTCTTCTACCGCTCTCATTCCTAGCTCATCAAACATAGACGCGAGCAGTGTTCAATCCTGGTCCTTTAAAGAGGTTTCTCAACATCTGAAAGGGGGACGTTGTCCTTGAACTAAAGTTAAAAGTTTTGGGAACAAAATTAATCACTTTAATGTCAAAGCAAAAAGCTTTCCCTCTCCTATTTCAGCTTAGTAAAGGGGAACCTTCTTACTGGTTTAAAATATATTTCATGTCATTTTTGTGACGGATAATAAATGAAAATATGAATGAGAAAAAAAAACTTGTTCAGGTTTCCCCAGATCAAATTAACTCCCTCCCTTCCTAAAGACATAAAACAGCAGTTGATCATTAACTTATTAACCAGTTAGTTGTACATTATGAAGCTTTCATTATGATTATCAATCAGTTTGAGACCTGTTGAATCTCTCTTTCTCTGCAAACTACAAACAGTTCAAATGTCTTCAACCAGCAGGATTATTGACAAGCTCTGAACTAAAGTAGCACTCTGAGCTACGCGGCCTCAGACAAAGCTGTATATTCCTGAAATGACCTCAGAGGTCAGAGGTTGCAGTCTCTGCCTTTATTTCATTTCCTGAAGAAGAAGCCATTTCTGCTGAGTCGACAGTTGGCTCGATCCTGCCATGGTATTACCTTTTCCCGCTCGCTCTCGAACACAGAGAGAAAGAGTGTCCAGTTGTTGATAAAAGTATTTAGTAATGCATTATAAGACCAGAGGACTGAGCACTTTTCTAAGTGCTGAGTATTGGCATTCTGTGAACGGATTAAAGCAGCCCAAATGTAAAATATTTATGTGTTTCTTATACGGCAGAGGGAGAGGCAGCCGAGGGCCGGAGCTCTTAGGGCGCTGCCGTCCTAATGTGGCAGACGTCTCATAAAGTGGTCCCATTCCACCATGTTTTATTCAGCACTCACTGATACGCACAGCTGAACAGAGCCGGCCGCCATCACTCTGCAGGACTGTCTGCACATGGAAAATGTGGACTTCAGCCGTTGGCTGATTTTCATGCTTTTATTGTAGCTGATGGATCACTAATGAAGAACACTGTCCAACCTCTGGAGATAATAAACCTTTCAAAAGTGTTTTGGAGAGTCAAAGCAGTACTGGGACAGATTGTTAAAGGTCCAATGAAACAGTGATTACCTCCTTAATGTGATGTAATTCCTGTTGAAACTGATTTTTAAGTGTAAATTAATGGGGCTGTCTTTTGGAAAGGTTTTTGTATTTGACAGGACGTTTTCCAGAAAATAGTTTCATGGTTTTTGTATTTCAACTTTGAGTAACCTTGCGAGGCAGCTGGACTTGCTAGATAATGCGATAATCCATCTTGTGAGGGTTCAATCTGCATTAGTGGCCGGTTAAATCGGACCAATCAGAACTGCTTTCGAACCTGGAGTGTGGCGTTTTGGCCGCTGGCATGACGGTTTGTCGGAGCCAGCGGAGGTCACGTAAAGCATAAACATAAACATTTCACTTTTTCTTCTGCAGTAACAGAATCTTGATATTTAATCAAGTTTGGTGCGTTTTCGTGCATTTTCTGTGTATTGTTTGTTTTGTTGAGCTGGACGCTTTATTGTCTATTTTACTCTAAATTGGACAGTTTAAAGGTGAAAGTCAAAAGGTCTGAAGTTAAATTAACAGACCTGGTTTTACAGGTTACCTAAGATAAATTTATTTAACTATCGTGAAACGGATTATGTCGAAAAACAAACTAAATTTTTGAAGTTAAAAAACATTCTTGACTAAGTAGCTTCAGTGATTTGAAGTGACTTAATTGTGTAATTTTTATTTGTACAGTTGAAACAAAAGTTTTAGTGTCTCTTTAAATTAGTAGTAAAACTTCTTAATCTTTTTTAACTTAAATATTTTGATGTAATCAGTTTCAACAAGCTTAGAGATGTATTATATATTCTCACTGGACCAAGTCGCCTTCTTTTTTAATTAATTATACAAAATGAAGAAATAAAATAAAAATATTTATATATTTAGTAACTATTTTTGCAATCATCCCTTTCTCCTGCAAATTTCATTTTTAAAAATGCCTAAAAACATTGTAACATGCATTGCTTTTTTTAGAAAACGTTTGACTTTACACCAAACTCCTGTTTCTGGAAGTTTTAAGAATATTTTTGCAACACACCTTTCAATTCTAGCTTGTTCTTGTTATATATTAATTGTTATTATTGTGCGAAGTGTTATTTGAATCTGCACAGATTTTGATGCTAAGCTTCCTGTTTATTTTACCAATGGCTGACCATTTCTTATATTCTTATTGTACAGCATATAAAATATTACTTTTTTGGCATTTCTTCATTCAAAACAGCATTTATTTATAACTTTCTACAACCTAAAAGCATAAAAGACCATTCAGGAGGCGATAAACCCCAAACCTTCGCACAAATAAACGAATAGTAAGTAATGAAAAGTAAAATCAGGTGAGTGTTCCTCTCTGAAAGCAGAGACTTAAGGGAACAATTGATTTCAGCACAATGAACTCTGAAGTTGTTGTTCCCTTAAATAACTTTATTGTAAGGCTCTCTTTGTTGGCTATTACACTCAAATGAATCATTGTTAGTCCTTTCACAGGAGTCAACAGAGGAGGTGACAGTTAATCACACCACTAACTGAGCTGTTCATATGCTAACGCGGCTGTTAGCTGCTCCTACAAGTAAACTCACTGATGTTCAGGGAGTCTCTCGAAATGTTAGCCTTACACAAGTTCCTAGCCAATACTAAACTATGAGGTTGCTAGTTTATACTCTAAATAAACTGTAAAGCACAAAAAACCCCACTTTCAACAAGATAACATTAGCTTTAGCCTCATTCACTCATCAACACTCACATATGTGCTACAGTTAATATATATTATAAAACCTAAGCAGCAGTTTAAGCTTTTGAAACATTAGTTGAGAAGCTACGTTGCCAACTCCTTCTTCAACTAGTAGTATTTATGCTATTAAAAACACAAAATACACACGTGTAAAAGGCAAAATACAAACAAATGAACACAGTCGGGGGTGTATCTATATGTATAGATAGATATATAGATATCAGAAGATGATGTATTTGAAATCTTCTCTGTGGCTGCAGTGACACCAATCACCAAGCTAATGTTTAGCCTGAGTAATAATGATTTGCGAGGACAGATCAGAGGACTGCAAAGCGTGAAAGACGGCCATTATGTGCCTCATATATCACCTCAACTAAAGCAGGATTTGTGTGTGTGTGTGTGGGAGGGTGAGGGACTTCCCATGAGGCTTCACTCCCAGCCTCTCACACCTGTTACACTGATTCATCCGCAGCAATAAAGACCAGACAGAACTGTCAGTCAGGAGCTTAAAGACGCAGTAAACTGGAGTTTGGTCATTTACAAACTCAATGAACTGACGCTTCATCAAAGTGTGTGTCGCTTTGTTGGGGTGTTGTTGTTACAGGGGGGGGGGGAGGCGTCCCGTAACCAGAACGTCACAGGTCTGGTTCCTGAAACTGCAGATGACTACTACTTTATGTAAAAGCAATTTCGAGGTACTTTGAGTATTTCCTTTTTATGTTACTTTGCTACATTTTGGAGGCAAATATTGGACTTTTTACAACATTTATTTGATAACTTTAGTTAACTGTCACTTGTGTTGGATCGGTACTCGATATTGGATTTGATACCTGGAAGGAGAAGGAACATTTTTAATCTATTTTATCGGTAATCAGATCAAAAAGCAAACAGTTTTACTGATTTATTAGCTTTTTTAAAAATGTATTTTTGGGGGCTTTTTGTGGAGGTAAGGGTGAGGAAGAGAAGCTCTATCAGCCTTTGAGTTGAGTGGATTTACACCGATATATAAAATGTAAATGTAAAAAATGATTATAAAAGAAGAGATTATAAGAGATTATAAAATAAGTGGCGATTACCTCATTTATTGATCGATGAATCATGCTTGTATTTGAAAAAAGCTCTAAATAAAGCATCATTATTATGTTTACTGCCAATATGGTGCCCAGTGGTTAACACCAGATGTGCCTCAGCTGGTTTTAGACTCAATCTAATCTCAGTCTCTCTAAAGAAACTCTAAAGG
>NW_023339762.1:26453064-26453569 GCF_004916995.1 Morone saxatilis | reverse complement strand
GGTTCCTTAATGTTGAGTTTTTAAAAGCACACATCCTGATTAAAGAGCCTGCTTTGAAGATAAAGTGGTATTGTTCTAACTGTTCAAGCCACAAAGCCTGTCTGAATAGTGCCGGCGCAGAGGTCAATAGTCAAATAAACTCAGCTTAGACCTCCACCCCCGTCCGTCCCCTTTAACCCTTCCAAAACCCCCAACTGCCAGAAAGCAGATTGAGTCGTGAATCGCGGGAAGACAGAAAGCCCCCGCATGGCAAGCTGTCGTTCGCCCAGCGCTCAAAGATAATCTTGCAGGTTGAGCAAAGATAAACAAGCAGCGAAGTGTGTGTGTGTGTGTCAGGTCAGGCCCCGCGTGGAGACTTCAGATTTCAGGCGTCACCCTACTGTTCACATCCATTTAATATGAATGAATGAACAGTGTTCAGGGTTTTTGATGAAAGAGACAAAATATTCTGGATTTTGACCCTAAAAGTCCACACAAGATTCTGATCAATACGATCCATAAAGAT
>NW_023339762.1:26446126-26452964 GCF_004916995.1 Morone saxatilis | reverse complement strand
TTAGTGGAACAAACTACTGTTAGTGGAACAAACTACTGTTAGTGGAACAAACAACAACAACTGTTAGTGGACGCACTTTGACGGGCACATTTGTCCCCAAAGATTAGCTAATGCTAATTGCAGCCTGTTTTGTAAATATTTTTACATCTTGGTGATTGTTGGAAAGACTAACAAAGATGGTTTTGGTGATTTTATTTTGTTTCTGTTCACTGTTTTAACGGATTATTTGCTAGGTAAAATTACTGGTTTTACACATTTTACACATTACAGCTCAGTGCTGATGTTCATTTGAATATTTATTTAATTCAACATTAGTCTTTGTTCCTCCATACATAAACAATTTCTTGGAATATTCACACATTCGTCTCTCGGGAGACCGTCAGCGGCTGCCAACATGCAAAATTGCCTTGTAGTTTCCAGTTTGACAGAACGTGTTGATCCCAACGCTGCTTTACAGAAAGAGGACAAAAAGAAAGGAAAAAAGCGAACAAACTCATCAGCAGAGGAGGATTATTTCCTCCACCTGCTCCTGCTGAGAGAGACAGTAAATCTGCAGTTCATAAGAGTCTCAGCGTGAGACCGAATTTAACGCTGGATGACGTCAAAGCTCAGTCATCAGGAGGCAGATGGTTCTCGTCTCTGCATCGACAGAACTTCTTCATGAGAGGCAGCACAGTGCTCATTTGTGTTTGTTCCTTGGTATCTGAAGCATGAATGAATTTAATTGTGTAAATGTAACTTAAATTAACACCAAAATGATGAAGTCAAAATTGGTGTTTAAGTGTGTTTATCACATCTGTCTTGTGCTATACGTCACCTATATAATGTTTTAGGTATTCTAAGGTATTCTAAATTCTAAATATTTTAGAGTTTCCTGAAAAACAATGAAAGGTAGTAGATGACTCATCCTGCACTCGTATACTAATCACACTCCAGTAAAACGTTTGCTCTCTTCTGACACGTTTCTGAGAGCCGATGTGTTACAGCCATTTATGACCTCAGTGATTACTGTACAGAAGCAACAACTTTATAACTGTATTCAGTGATTTTGGATCAGATTTTATGGAGAAATATTTTCTGGTTTTCGTTGTCCTCCAGCTGCTCAGCTTCAACTGAGATAGCTTTAACTACTTGCTACCATAGCTAACTGCTAATTACCTGCTGCTGATTGTATCTGCTGTTAGCGGGCAACAGAACCGACCCTGCCATTTGGGTTTACTCACTATTAAACCCAAATCGCTAGCGAAGCAGATGGCCAATTTACATCAGCGGTTAGCTGGATATTTAGCTAACATTTGCTAACTTAAGATGTAACTCTATATATGTCGCTTTTATTTTTGAACTGTCGTCAAAATGTGTGTCTTTCCAATATAGATTAACTTAGCACATAGCATATCTTAGTACAATAAAGGAGCTAACTAAGTAGCTAGTTAATCTACATTGATCATTATTTAGGTAGTTACATCTGAAAGCTAAAATTAGCAAAACGCTAGCTAACTAGATTTACATTCATCGCTAGTTGCATATTTAGATAATGCTTTGCTAACATTTGCTAACTTAATATGTGACAATATATGTTTCTTTTGTCTTTTAACCGTCTTCAAAATGTGGTTGTCTTTTCAACATAGATTAGAGTGTTATAGCATATCTAAGTACAGGAAAGCAGGAAGTTGTCTCAGGCTTGCTCAACAGTTATTTGAGCACATAGCAAAAAGGGGCGGGGCTTACGAAAGTATGATTAGTGTTAGTGATTATCAAAAGAAAGCCGAGGTATGAGCAGAGCAGTGCTGCATCCAGTCTGATGGTGTTATTGGCATCAAACTGACGCCGTCAGATCAACATTTCTACATTAAATACTCCTCGTTAGCATCATCGTCAATAGAATTCGCACTTCTTCTCCGCTTCCACGAGTCACACTTTAATCAGCACTGTTAATTACCCTCTCACACACACTCACTGCACACACACACAGTTTAACAGTGTGACCTCTGTTTGTTGGGTCATGGCGGGACATGTGTAGAGCCGTAGTCACCTGTGTGTTCAGTGTGGGGGAGGCGGCGGCAGGTGGGTTTTTGTACCGACTCTGACAGGTTGCTGGATGCTAAAGTTTTATGTGTGGGAACTGCTGGGTCTCTAATAAAGTAAATTATGTTATAAGTAGTATCTAACTATCTGAAAAGTGTCCTGAGATAACTTCTATTATGATTTGGCACTGCACAAATAAAATGTAAATGACAGATTGAACAAATATTTCAGTGAGACTCGTTAAGACAAAAATGAATTTGTATGAGTAAATCATTTAAATAATGGCATCAATACCTGGAAATCTAATGAATTTACATTAAAGGTCCTGTGTGAAACATTTAGGAGTAATTTATTACTTTCTGTTACTTTTGGATTACCTGAACACCAAATATGCAAATACGAGAGAAAATAAATGTCAATAAGAAGTATTGATGTATGTGTATTCTATAAGACAACAGAATAATGTGCCCTTAGAAAAGAGCATGGAAAGAGAAACAATGGAAAATAGAAAGATTTTTAGCATCAAAAATGTGTCATCTGATGTATTTTAAAATGTAATCCTGCTAAATTAGTTACTATTAAGGTATAGAACTGTAATAAAAGTCAATATTTGTGAAATGACAGCAATTTTGCTGTTTTCACTGATAGAAACTGTATTTTGACAGTTTACCAATGCTTATATACTGATAAAAAACATTTATTCAATTTAATTAATAATTATACAAACCATAATTATAATTTATAAATGTATTATCAGAATTTAACA
Source organism: Morone saxatilis (assembly GCF_004916995.1). NCBI lineage: Eukaryota > Metazoa > Chordata > Actinopteri > Moronidae > Morone > Morone saxatilis. Next base: position 26,450,173 of record NW_023339762.1, on the reverse strand, counting down.
GTAATCTATACATCTAGAAATGAACATTAAACATCTGCAAAAAATTATAGATTTGCAAATGTATTATTATATAAAGTTTAAATTTTCTTTAAATAAGCAGTAATTTTATGATTATTGACATTAGACGAGTATATTTACAGGCTATTTTTGTAATATTTTGTAATTTGTATTAATATTTCCATTTTTCTATTTAGACAATACAGGAAATATCTGTACAATAAACGGGTTTTTACAGCGTTACATATATAATTACAATATCCTGATTATCTGTTGGTGATTTATATTTTGATGTGGTGTCACAATTAAACTTACATATGAGAAAATTGGTATTTCAAAAAGGTTGCTAACCCCTTGTGTATACATTATATTGATGTATATTTACTTTCATTGACAATATCCTGATCCACACTGCCATGCTGGTTTCATGCAGAAATAGTTTAGGACAGATAGTTTAGGAGATCTGAATACATTTGTGAGCACTCCCGCAACTACATGAAGCCAAGCATACATCATAATTTATGTGACAAATGAGTTTCTATCACTATTTATTACAGACTGTATTTGTTTTCCAAGAAATTCTCCCTCAAGCGTCCGTCTAAGAAATGAAGGAAATATTGGTGTTTGGAAGAAAAAAATCAAGAATCTCATACAAATGCTTGGATGGATCTCCAGTAAATATTAGTTTTTATAGTGAAGAAAAAGCATCCAAAACAAAGTTCGACCTGTGACATAATCAGGACTTTGGGAATTAGTTCGGGGTTGTTTTTTACAGAGCTTTGGTCTCTCTTCTGGCCGGAGCTTTAGGGCACAAAGGTCATATCTTCTCTGCTCGTTAGGAGAGTTTAGAAGGCTGAACTGCAGTTTCCATTTTATAATTTACACATAGTGGCTTTTTAAAAGGTGGATACTTACGATATTTATATTTAAGACTCAATGTCTGTAAAATAGTTTTTTTTTTTTTTTGGCTAAAAAAGAAGAGTAAAGAAATCAGCTTTAAGAATATCATGTAGAGAAACTACAAAACATACCACTGTAAAAAACTGCCTGTTGATTTTATGTAGAAAAAACTGTCAAACCATGGCAGTAAAAGACTCTAAATTGGTTAAATACAGTTTCTGTAACAGTTAAACACATCAGATGTCACGGCAAAACCTTTTATTAATACAGCATTTTAAAATTATTTTATTATTTTTTACATTACAAACTGTAAATTGCAAAGAACCACAGCATTTAAACTGTGTTTTTATGTGGCAACAACTGTTTATTTTGATGGTAAAAAGATGGTAAAATATGTAATTAAACTCCAAAGTTTACTGTGAAATCAACAGTACTAATATCCTTTTATCATAACTGTAGAAAAGTTCTACTCTATTTATTACAGTAAAGTTACAGTTACATTTTTTTTACAGTGTTCATATATTTACTATTAATGCTACTGGTATCAATAGTAAAAGTACTTAGTATGAAGGATTATCACAGTGTTATATTACGTAATATATTATTAGTTTCAGTTAGTTTACAGTTTGTTTGCTGGTTTCAGTTTTGGTAAATTCTTATTAGTTTCTGTATTAGTTTTATGTTGTTTTTTCTTGTCAGAATAGGTTTTACAATACAAATACATTGGCTCACAGTATCAATAAACAGATGCACCAATACTTCTTCTGGCTTGTTGTGTTGATAAAATTGACAGAAACTTAACATATTTCCTGTATATTTTTATTTTATTATAGTTACATTTGTAAGTACACAATATAGTTTCATTTAGATTTTATTTTCATTTCAGTTAATAAAAATGTTTTTTTACACTTATTTTTTTGTTTAGATTCACTTTGTTAGTAGATTTAGTAGTTAGTACCTGTGATAGGTCAAACTACCTGATTGAATGAAAATGATTGAATGTATAAAATTAAAACAGAATATAATTATAAACAGCCACATTCCAGCTAAAATGCCCAGTTGTTCACAGATCATAAACCAAAACAATTCAATATTTCCACTATCCATAGGAAAGTGCAGGAATTTATTTTGTGTACAATAGACCCTTTTCACAGCAGCCACTTTGGCATGTAATAGTAGGGTAAACACAGGTGTTACTAATGATACTACGGTTCCATTCAGGTCAAACAGAGTCAGGGTGCTGATATTGTGCATGTTGGTTCGCTATAAAGGCCCTGTTACACTCACTACATGGAACCTTAATTAGTATCATTGACCTGTGTTTACCCTACTATTTCATGTCAAAATGGCTGCTGTGAAAAAGTCCCACTGGAGGTGTTGCACCAAGCAGGATTACTCAGTTAGCCTGCTAACTCCTAACATAGCATTTTCAACTTTTGTTTTTTTAATAGCAATAATCAATACTTGTGACTAACTGACAACAAAATATATTAAAGTCTATTTTCACAAATTGAAATTCAAAACTTTTACACAATTATAGTCAGATATTTGTCACAGGTGAGCTGACGATCCAACTTCGTGAAGACCTAAACCTGCCCCAAACAAAACCCCTCTGGGCTTTTCACAAGGACAACACTGCAAGGGTTTTTATGTTTTTGTTGTTTTGTTTAATAATTTCCTCCTTTTTAGACTGTGCCTCATTACTTCCTTTTATGGCCCAAAATTGTTTCTAGTTTCAGTAGTTAACATGTCAAAAGAGTAATTTAACTACTATGTATATGTGCATGTATGGGAACTACCAGCAAGCTTCTGCAAAATGTAATTTAATTATTTAATTATAATGTTCACTACTTGCTAACACTATTTCTAAGAAATCTCCAGCTCTGCTTCTAGTTCCCGGTGCTTCTCGAGATATTGAAGTGTCAAGATGCAAATTCAATCTAATCAGTCACAGAGAGTAAAAACCACAATGACTTCAAAACTCCAGATTAGACAGAAACTTGTGTTGTTTGAACAGGTGCTTGTAACCTGATGTTTGAAGGAGGGGCATTATCTTGACATAAGTTGTGTGTTAATGTTTGTGCTCTCATACAGGGAGTTTATACTGTCATTATTAAATTAGCATTAAGTCACATTGGACTAATTCTCCTGCTATTGTTAATTAAATCAAAAATAATGGGCTGTTTTTACGTGTGCGGCCTAATCGGAGCAAATGTGCTGCGAACCCTCTGAGGAATCATGTGATGAAAATTAAGGATGAACGTTGACGTATTACTTGTGGAGAGAGAGAGAGAAGGCTGCGTCTTTAAAGTCTCCACAGCCGACGCTCGGTCTCCCCGAGCCTGACGCTGCTGCATGTTGACGTGAGAAAACTGCTCGCCGTCAGGAGGCTTTCGACCCCTTTTACTTGACCCCTCATTTAGCCGGGGTGGAAATGTGCTGAATTTCAATATGCGCACTTAAGGACGCCTTAGTGCACGGCTGTTAATTATGAGCGAGGCTGAAATAGAGCAGGAGGGAGGAAGGAAGGGAGGGAGAGAGCTGGAGGGAGAGAGCCTGGTAAATTAGGCAGGCAGTGGTGGGAACGTCTTTCCTCCCGTTAGAGCAGAGCGCCCTGTACCCAGTCCTGTGTGATCTAAACTCCGACTGCACCCATGCAAAAATAAGCAGCTCCTGACTCATGTTGCTACATCACACACACACACCAGCATACGCCGTCTGTCCACACCGACTCAAGCTAGAGCAGCTCTCACCTCGTTAGCACTCGGGAAGCATCCCTGTGGCTCAGCTTCCTCAAGGGACACTCGTTAATGTGATTGTTCAGGAGAGTTCAGGACCTTTGTCGCATGTCGTCCCTACATCTTCTCGTCACTTTAACCTAAAGACACAAACGCCCAGAGAGGAGGGGCGCCCTTCCAGAAAAAACCCTCCAACCTCTCTCTGACTTCAGGGGATGAACCTGTGGAGTCACAATCTCCTCTCTCTTGAGGAGTTACAGCATCCTCGCATTTAAAACCTGCGACCAAAAAAACAAAAAGAAAAACCCCAGCTCTGTTTTCTTATTCCCCTCAGCTGTCAGAACCGCAGGCTGAGCCGCCACAGCGCTCAAGGACTACCGCAGTCCTCCCAACACACACTCACACACACACA
>NW_023339762.1:26445726-26445956 GCF_004916995.1 Morone saxatilis | reverse complement strand
GTGTGTGTTTTGTTTAAGACAGGCAGCGCTGCATGTTAACATCCAGCAGCAGCTATTTTCCTGTTTTCCTCGAGTATCTCCCAAGAACCGTCTTCTCTCTTTTCCTCTCCACAGCGACAGAGAGATGTAGAGGGAGAGAGAGAAAGGGGGGGAGTGAAAGACACTGAGAGAGAGAGAGAGAGAGAGAGAGACAGAGAGAGAGACAGAGAGACAGAGAGAGATCGGGAATT
>NW_023339762.1:26440593-26445626 GCF_004916995.1 Morone saxatilis | reverse complement strand
CAGAGACAGACAGAGGACAGTTTGACGACAGCGGTACCGAGGTGATTTATGGAGTTTCTAGACTTGCTGCTAAAACTGTGGGTAACAATAATGTCAGAAGAGGTTAGCTAGTTAGCTCATGCAGCTAACGTTAGTCAAGTCCCTGCAAAAAACATCTCTGTACTCGGGTACTGCATTCAGTCTCAGTCTCACAGTCCAACAGAGTCAGACCGCTTTAGCTGCTGGACTGGGGGGGCATAACACACAGCGCTATTGGCTACCGCAACAAGACCCTCTGTAGCTGCCTGAAAATACGTAAATATGACGAAGCAAATAGCTCTGTGATTTCTGTTTCACCTGGACTTTAATGTGTAACTGGAATACTTGATGTTTTATGCAGTAAAATGTTCAGGTTAAGGTAATCAGAAAATGTTGTTGACATGGCAACTTTAAAGCTTTGGCTTTGTTGTACCTGTCAGTGCGACACCTTTATTATTGTTAGTGGCGCATATCAGCCTGGGCAGAGGTCTAATCAAGAGTAAACACCTGTGCAGGTGAGCAGGGCCTTTAAAGTTTAATCTTAATGTGGTTAATCTGACAGTTTAACAACATTAAACGTAGTGTTTCAGTGCTGAATGTGTTTTCTACAGATTAAGCTTTTTGTTATTCCTCTGGTGTGAGATGTGTGATTGCTCTGAAGCAGACTTCACTAGAGTATTTGAACGTTTCAAGCTTAATGTTGGCTTGAAATTGGTCTTGAATTGCATTTGAACTGGCATTAAGAACACATTAAGGTTAGGTTGCAGATAGCTATTTTTATTCTTAGTGTGGATATCAGTGTGTGTGTGAGTCATGCTGTTCTCCCTGGATTTCCTTCAGGAAGAGGTGGGAGCTGTTCTCAGCTCTGTTACACTGCGTTCTCGTGAGGAAATGAGCTCCACGGTTCGGATAATGAGACGCAGCAGGAGAACAGAGCGGGCCGGCCTGCTGGCTCTGATACAGCAACTTCTTAAAAACTCACTGTCTGATTGTTGGACGGTTTATCATTTGTTCCAGAGACCATCGTGTCCCCAGTCTGTCTCTCTGCCCATTAGCATTGTGCTCTCTTTCATTCTTACCTCTTAATCAGGAGCATCAGAACAGCAAACTCTCAAACCACCAAAACGTCTGACTGATGACTGAAGGGATTTTATTACCATGCCATCATTGTATTACATTATCAGATACGGCCTATGAGACTACATGTGTCTGCGTTATGTCATCATTAGTCACAAGTTTCCGAACACATTTCTGTGCATTTTCCTTCAAACTTTGCTCCGTGTTAGACCACAAGGTCGAATCTGAACCTCACAGCTTTCAATAAAATCTGATTCTCATACATTTTTTAAGACCAACTCATGGTCCAAACACTGGATTCTGACCGTGCTGAAGGACATTTAATGCAACACTATGTAAGATTTGTTATGTGTGGGATTTGGCGACCCCAGTTGCTATACCACTGTGCAAAATATGGACAGCTTGATTTTTGTCAGCTGTTCTGGTCAGCTGAGCTTTACTAACACAACCAAACATTAATCAGCAACACAAGAGTTAATATTACTGACTAGTAACAACTGGCCGCCTGCCTGTAGCCTTTTATTTCACCGCTCTCTGTACACAACCACTAAAAGCCAGTCCCACACTTACAAGCTCTTATCTCTTCTTATATTCCTCCATCAACGTCCTCTTTGGTCCCTGAACCTCCACAGAGGCTGCTGAGCCCGGTTACATTGCCCACTCACCAGGCTCCAGTTCAGCATTTCCTACCTGGTTCCCCCTTCGTCCTGAGCCTGAAAACTACCTCCTTCTGGTGGTCCAAAGCTCCTTCATTAGCAGTGTAAATATACCAACATGCTTTTAGCTTCCAGTCCAGGCAGCACAGACTGAGCGAACTAGCTTAGCAGTTAACTTACTTTAGCAACAAGTAACCCTCAAATTGCAGCGGACTCCGCGGCACTCGCCCTAGCTGATCACGTTCGTTCTAGGTTTGAAATTACACCAGAAGCACTGCGGTGTAGAATATGAGGCTAGTCTGTTTTTGACAGAAACTGCGACCCCGCTCACATCAAGCAGCGCTGAGCAGATCACACTGGCAGGAAGTCAGAGAAGACACAGAAACAGCATAGAGAATCTGGTAAATTTTCAAAATAAAATACAGTGTGCAGACTCCAGATCGAATTTCACGCTACATCAACATTGTGGGACCAGGCTAGAAGTCAATCAGTCAGAGGAGATTTGAAGGACAACATACACAAGTAAACAACATTGCACAGGCACCTTAATTTGCAGGATTATGGGACAGACTACGTAAACAAACCTTAAATTAAGTTATTAAACCCAGTAATTCTTTAGGATTTAGAACTTAAGTGACATTTATTGATTGATATTCTACTTTTAAAACCTGCTGAACAATGCCAACATCACAACAAGCTAATTACAATAAAGGTGTATGCAAACATTAATGAATCCCCTTCATGTTGCTTTTTAAAGCCTCCAGCGGTCTTTTTTAATATCACTGATTATAATTGTTCACTGTATGACAATAATTTATAGCTTTTACCAACAAGTCCGTAAAACTAAATAATAAAACGTGGACAAAATCTATTCATATGTAGGGGTTTGAATTAGATTCATTGGCTACATTACAATTCAGGGACATTTTAACACGGAACAACTTCGATTCTATGTAATCTGATAACATTTGTTTAAATTAAAATAAGTCAATTCTATAAAAGTGACACCTTCAAATAGATATATTTTATAAAATACCAGGGAATCCCGAGTATTTATTTAAGAATTACAGTCATTGAGTTTGTTGCAACAGACAGACAGAGAGACTTTGTGCAGTGATGACTTTTGACCTCGCCCAGTTGGAGCTCAGTTGTGTCTGGAAAGTGTTTATTATCTTGCGTGTTGTTGCTTGTACTAGGTATGTTAGCATCCACAGACTCCTCGTCGCCTGCACAGGTGTTATTGTGCCATCTCACCAGGTGAGAGTTAAGATCTATTGTGCTACTGCTGGACTTAATATCTGTCTGACAGATCTTACAAATGGACAGACTTCTGTCCAACTTTCCTTCCTATAGAATCCAAATGTCTTCCAGACTTTAGATTTGATGTTGCACTGTAAATTGTGTCGTTGTTGTCGGCGAGCCACATCACACTAACGTTACTCTCGGCGCTCTTGTTGCAAGACCCTGGTGTTGACCTTTTACCTTTCACGAGAGTGGAGATGGAGTTTGCAGCAAAGCTTCAGTCAACAGATCCATATCTTTAGAATCAGACCATCGGCCGGTTCGTGATACATTTAGATCGATCCAGGGTTCTGCGTACTGATGTAGTTGCCTCTATAACTTTAAAACTGATTTCCGACTTGTATTGGTAAATCTTTACTCCCTTAATTATTAGGGTTCTCAGACGTTGTGAGGCAGGTGGACTCTCAGGATAAAATACTGAGGACATTTCCTCTACAGATGTTAGTAATCATGCATGCAGCACAACATGATGCATTAAAACACATCATCCAACAGCGTGACACCCACAGAGTCCCTGTGACAGACAGCACAAGCTACCCAGTGAACCAGTAACACATCAGATCTTATACCCACAGTCTGACCCTGCAGCAGCGCTGGTGAGGCTGAGAGGAAGTGGCAGGGCATCAGAGGCGTGTTCACAGTATCATAACACGCTATCATCATGTGATTCATCCCAGCAACCGCTTGTGTCGGGTGCCACCGTGCAAATTACAGGTCACCGGCTGGAGAGGGGATGAATAATTAACAGGCCTGTGACGGGCTCCCTGGCGGAGGCGGCGCTGACGACGCTGGCTGTCAGCCTGCGTCTTACACTGGGCCAGGCTGACATAAATCACAGCTCCAGTTTTAATTCGACCGCGCGGGCCAGACCGTCTGCCGGCCACATAACCGTCAGCCCTGCAGAGAGAGGATTGTTTTACAGATTCATCTCCAAACAGAGAGGCTCATAGCAGACGTAAATCTCCCAGCGTCGCCGTCAGGGCCAGAGGAAGCTAAGTGGGAGTTTTGACTGAGGCACGATGCGGGAGGATCCGCAATGAACTAATGGTAACACATAAATAAAGTTTATTTGTCTGTTAAACCATTATACAGGTCCCCTTCCAGCAGGAGGCAGCCATCACTGACACCAAAAGTCACTCCTGCTCGAACAAAGTGACACGACAACACATAAACTACTGCACCCTCAGACGGAGAATTGGCACTGAATAGAAGAAAGGACTGCGTCAGTATTCTGAAAATGAACTTAATCTGTACTTTGACCAGCAAATACAGCATAAATGCTTTATGCCGTTTTGTGGAGGCTTTTATCAAAATTGCCAAAATCTGGAAACCCAAATTGAATTTGGCTTCTTCTCACAACAAAAATAGTGAATTTGCGACCAAAAGGAAGCTCCACATTTGTCTTCTGTTGCTGCCAGGTGCACAGACTGGCCATCATTCACCAAGTCCTCTCAATACGATGCACTCGGCAGTTGGTCCGCAGTCAGGTTCTGGTATTAAGATTTGGGCTTTATCTCCAGAAAGTTGCACAAATTGCAATAATCACACAGTGGATTGTATCTTAAATTGTGATTGATTGAATGATTGTTGTAAATGCCATCAGGAGCCAGAGGAACCTTAATTTTCAATGGATTGTCTGTCTCATGCTACGGACAGGAAGTTTAATCTTTAAAGCTAGTGTAGGAAACGTTGGCGGACTAGCAACTAGATTTTATCCAACCTAAAAGAAAAATTCTGTCCCGAACAGCGGCAGTGGTTTTGGGCCCAAACCCAGCAGGTCATGTCAGTTTCAGTCGGGTTTGGGAACACAGTCCGAAAAATCAAAATTATTAAAATTATTGTTCAATCATTTTCTTTTCGTTTAATTTCCTTTCGTTTAGTTTTTTGGCTACCTCTTCAGCCTTATCTTATCGCATTTCCTTTTTTAAATGTCATTGTTAATTTAACTGTCAATCCGACCCCTTGCCACAGGTGTATAAA
>NW_023339762.1:26437930-26440493 GCF_004916995.1 Morone saxatilis | reverse complement strand
TTCCCACAGAAACACTCCAAAATCTTGTGGAAAGCCTTCCAAGAAGATTGGAAGCTGTTATAGCTGCAACAGGACCAACTCCATATTAAAGTAATATGTATTTGAATATAATGTCATTTCAGTCCCTGTTGGTATTGTCAGGTGGCCGAATAGTTATTTATATATATACATACTATAAAACATATTGTTTTTATTTATTACTCCTGCCTGCTTTCTTAAATTACTTTATTTAGTTTTTAGTATAACTTTTATTAAATACTTATAGTTATACCTGTAAAATCAACTGTATTTTATTGTTATTTTTATCTTTGTATTCTATTTTAAATGTGCCTTATTTAACTTTTACTCCATTTTGTCTTATTATCATCTTGTCAGTCGTCTGTAAAGCACTTTGAACTGCACTCAACTGTATGAAAGGTGCCATTCAAATAAAGTTAGATTGATTGATAGCGTTAGTATATCTTTGGACAGAGCTGAACCTCTGACCCTGGCAGTGTTGCTACTTCGCTCTTTGAGCAACACTGGATTTTTTAGGAGGTTGATCGAATCCAGTCACCAGTAAATCTCTCAATCCAAATATTTTCATCCAATTAAACTGGGCCAAAGTGGAGAGACTGTCAGGTGATGTCAGAAATAATAAAAATAATAATAATAACAACAATAACTCTGTCAGGACTAGAATTTTGAAGAAGTTTGGAATTTCTCAGAATGAAAACAGACGAATAAATAATGAACAGTGACAGAAGAGTTTGTCCGTTGACAGCTTAAATCCAAAGACATAATGATGATCAGCCTTCATGAGCACACATCCCCCTCGATGTCTCGGTGAAGCACTCTAAGCCTTTGTTCGGAGGCGGCCCAGATTCAGTAAAGCGTGTTCAGACAGCAATAACAAGGCAATTTGGAAGCTCTGTGAAGCAGCGTCACTATATGTTCTTCTTGTTATTTCGGTATGTATGTGTATGTCTGCCGTGTCCAGGAATGGATGAGTGTGTCTGCTGTATCTGGGTTAAAGCCCTCGCTAACAAGACACTGTCTGTCCGACTCAGGTCGGTCTGAGGACGCGCTGAAGACTTTCAAACACGTGTTTATAAAAAAGAGAATCTGAAACAGAGGGATGCAGGATTCACAGGGTTTTTGTGGGTTATGTGAGCTCTAAAGTATCACCCTCGTAATTTATAAAAATAAAAACATAAAATCAGTAACACGTCCCACATGCCCAAATGCAGAAATTAATTACGGTCCACGTGCAAATTTTAAGTGTGTCCTGTTGTGGATAGTATATATCGTCATAAATACTGTCAATGGCTCAGAGGCATCCATCATATTCCACAAAAGGCAGTTTCTCTAATTTCACTGTGAAAAAAAAAACATCCAGGTTACACAGAAACTCGCTAATTAGGATTAGGGTCAAAGTGTGTGAAGATGGTTAATGGAGAAAAAGTTGATTAAAAAGAAACTTGCTGGGGTGATTTAAAAACCACAGATTGATGATATAATGGTGTGTGAGGGAGGATTAATTTCCCTGTCACTGTTCTGCATATTCAGACCTGCTCAAACACAAGGCTAAATACAGTGAAGCCAGTCGTCCTTGGTTCTGTAAAGATCCCACAGTTGTTCCTGCTCAAATGTAGCAGAGAATTGATGTCATATAGGATGTAACCTTTTTTTTTATTTCCTCAAAAAGGTCCCAGCTTGTTTTTTTTTTTTTTTTTTGTGAGTCAGTAAATTCAGCTGCTGCGGCTAAATCAATATTTATGTATCCAAGGCCTCTTTGGTCAGCCGGCCTCCCGGACCGGTGCACACACACACACACATTAAGAATCACAGACAAATTCCCATTTAAAAAGTCACCGAGGCTATAATTCACAATGTTCCCCCGCTAAATGATAAATCAGGACTTGAACAGGCCTATAACAGTCCAGAGGGATGATGAAGGGCGTTGGACCTTCTCCTCATAAACATGACGCCCTGATTGAAGCGGCTACAAGAAGAGACGCACACCACCGCCATCCTTATTAGTTGGACTGTGTCCTCGGATCAGATCTTCGTTTGAGCGATAAGGCGGCGACGGTGGCGGGAAGTGACGCCGCGGGGATGATTTAGAGGCTGATGATTAACGATAATGAAATGAAAGCGATAATTGTCCTGGAGATTTGATCCGTTATCAATGAGGAGCCTTAACCGCAATTTTCCCCCCGAATCTTGATCTTTCCTTTCTCTTGTCAGAGGTAATGAAGCAATTAATCAACTCATCTGGAACGTCAGAATCTGTTTCAGTTCAGTTCAGTTTCTGTTTGTCCAACTGAGATGTTTCTGTTCGTTTTGCAGATAATGTTCAATATAGAAAGCTACAGGTTCTTATATACATATAGACTGTATATAGTGGTGGAACGTACATTTACTCACAAACACATGAAGAGCTTAAAGAATAAGTTTGTTCTAAATTAAACTACCAGAACACTGAAATTACTGTTGTGGACTCTGTGTTGGACTCTGTGTTGGACTCTGTGTTGTGGACTCTGTGTTGTGGACTCTGTGTTGTGGACTCTGTGTTGTGGAC
>NW_023339762.1:26435013-26437830 GCF_004916995.1 Morone saxatilis | reverse complement strand
TTTGATTTTATTTTACTTGAATTTTATTTTACTTTTATTCTTATCTCTACTTTCTATATTTAGCTAAGAGTTTATTGTTTACTGTTTATTGTTTACTCTATATTTAGCTAAGAGTTTATTGTTTACTGTTTATTGTATTCTTTTATACCTCTTATTTGTTCGTGTTTTGTAAGCTGCTGGAAATTCAATTTTCTTTGAAGGAGTCATCCCAAAGGGATCAATAAAGTGAAGTCTCAGTCTGATGTTAGCTTTTAGCTCAAAGCTGAAGTTCTTCCTCAAATCAAAAATACATATTATTTATTTTACCAGTATTTATCCTTTTAGATAGTCTTGGTGTAAGTTTCTTGGTTTTGGAGAGTCTACCTTCTCTAATATTTATACATAATATGTGTATAATACATATTATATGGATGAAAATATGTACTTCTGATTTTGGGATAAAACTGGATGCATTTTTCAAGTAACCACTAAAAACAATGGTTATTGACCAAAGTCCTGCTCATGAATTTCAGATTTCTTCTGTTTTTGTGCATTACAGTATGAATATCTGTCTGGTTTCTGACCTGACGAAGAGCCATGTAGGATCGAAACGTCGTCATTAATAACATATTTTCTGTGGCAGTGAGTAATGTGCAGGCTTTTTCATTGATGCCTTGCCTTCTACTTTAAAGGAAACATTACTCAGGGCTTTTCCAGTGAGTCTGTTATCTGTATTGATATTGTGAAACTCAACAGTCAGTGAGGAAATCTTAGTATTTTGGTGCTAATGGCACTGAAAAGCAATCAGGCATCTTTAAACAAAATCTCTGGGCTGTTTTAACATCATTAGCTTTCACTGCCCAGAGGAATTTATTACAAAAGCCGGATTAAAACCAGAGTTTGTTTTTCTCTCTTCTCTTCAGGACTCTGGGTTATAAGAACCGGTACGTTCGAGTTCCCGACGGTCACTTCTGGATCGAGGGGGATCATCACGGACACAGTCTGGACAGCAACAGCTTTGGACCGGTAAGACCTGAACCCTTGTTACACAACATCAGCATCAACCAGTCAGACATAAAGTTTAAGTGACATTTAGGATTACAGATATTGACAAAACTAACTCAAATAAAATAAAAATATACAGGAAGTGGGTTTTTTCACTTTGGTAAAATAGAGGACAATTTTTTAATTAAAAAACCTTAGTCATAGTAAGTTAGGTTTTTATATATATATATATGAGTTTAGTTATACTACTGCAGACACTGTAACTAAACTGTGAAGTAATGAAAAACACACACACACATCCCTGTGTCCAACACTGTTACCATAGTGACTGAACTAATGCAAAGCAGTGGTCCCAAAAACATCTCATCGTATAAAAGAAAAACACAATCTCACTCATATTTAACACCAAGACACCGATTAATGAAAAAATAAGGAACAGGTGAGAGCTGCTCATCCTTGAGTCGAGCCCCGCTCTCTTTTGGGAATCTGTTCTTACTTTTTCTGTGATTGCTTCGTACGGTAAACATAAGGGATAAAAACCACGTGAACCATATAGTTTCTGGGACGGTGATACTTAGACTGTAAACCTCCCTCTGCACCTTGTGTTTGAACCCAAATCGTGAACAGTTTGTGTAAATTGAGTGATTTAGATGAAATTTGAGCAGATTATTTCCTGTTCAGGGAACTTTCCATACAATTCTCTGTCTATAATATGTAATTTCTGTCATTTTTAACAATCATACAGATTACTAGGCTTCTTTTTTGACAAATCCAGCGTTTTCTTGTGTCTGGTGCTTGGCCATCATTTGATTAGACAATTTCACTTTACTTTACATGTACTTTTCTTCACATAAGTCATCCAAATGCCGACCCCCCCAGGTTGGGAACCGCTGATTTAGAGTACCATGGTTCAATAGTGCAACAGGAGTAGAAACTCCTCTGTTCCTTGTGCAACAACCCTGCTCATTGTACTTACAGCACTGTTGTTGTGTTTTGGTACTCTTTGTCTGTACTTGTGCTGTTTGTTTTTATGTTTGTGCCCCTGACTGCAAGTTTCCTATCTGAACTGAAAACTGAAGTGAAGACAGGAAGATGCCTACTCTCATCTATGGGAAGGTGAAATAAGAGTCATAATAACATTGGTAAACCCTAAAATCTGCTCCACTCCACTCTGATGGTAAACCATGTTTATTTGGAGGAGATGGGCTGAAAAAGAACACGGAGCTTTGTGAGAAATCCACGGATAAATAAATCCAATGTGTGTGTTGTGTGTCATAGGTGAAGGTTTTACCTGTCCAGTCTGATGTTGAGCCGGGTTTACCTACATCCCCCTCTGGCTGGAGCAAAGACTTCACTATTTGAAGGAAATTGAAGTGACAGATTTAGCATTTTTTCATCTGACTGTGTTTCAGTTGAGTTGTCCATCCTGACAGATGCTTCTCCTCCAAACATAAAGATTTCATTAATGCTGCGTCCTCCTGGTTCAGGAAGAGCATTAACATCCTCATATTGACTCCTCCTCTCTGCGTGCTGTTTGTGGTTTGCTCCTCTCTCAGTATAACATTTTCAGCAGAGGTGGAAGGTGCTGTTTACTATGGATGGCACATTACAGGCCAGACAGAAGGCCCGGATCTCCAGCTGAAAGGAGCTCAGACGAAATCCCCTCAGATCTGAAACCCAGAACACATGGACCAACAGCTCCACAGAGCTTCTCAGGCTTTACAGTTTGTTCCCCAGACATTTCTGTGTGTACGGCAGCTGCAGCTTAGTGCACGTCCATCCGGGTAATTTCTTTTCAGCAGGAAGTGGCTTTTTTTGGCTTCATGCGCCACT
>NW_023339762.1:26434471-26434973 GCF_004916995.1 Morone saxatilis | reverse complement strand
GGACCCTCTCGTGACTTGGTTATTTTACTCCTATAAACATGTCTCTGTTAACACTAAAAAGACAAAAATGTCGTCTGGAACCGGACTATTTTTCTGTCTCTTTCATTCACCTAGTGTACGTTTTATTGGACAGCACTTTGAAGTGAGGTTAAAGAGCAGCTGTCAGCTTCCATCCCCTCTAACAGACATTACCCATCATGCACTTCACAAAACCACATTATGTCTTTATTCTCGCTGAAGCAGCGGCAGCATCTCGCCGGGCCTCGCCACCGTTCTGTCTCTTTTTTTACTGGAGTAAAAAATGTCACGTCACACCGCGTACTCACATCTGACAGTTTAATGTCACCACCTAATATTCATACCAGGAGGATCAGGAGTAACACCGCCAAACCAAATGGGTATTTTCAGGATATATCTCATCCAGCGAGGAGGTCTCATTTCAATAATATATTCTTTTTAAATCTGGCCTGCAGTGCTCGCTACCACCCACCACAGTCTTTTC
>NW_023339762.1:26434085-26434398 GCF_004916995.1 Morone saxatilis | reverse complement strand
ATCAGAAATACTCCCAAACTAACAAAAAAACACCCACAATCTCTGCATACAGTATATAGTGTAAACTCTATAATGCAGTCTTGCTTTTTTGCTTTTCTCAAAGTTTTTTGTTGTTGACAAATTCAAAACTTTAAAAACTGTGAAATGGAGGAAAACTGTGAGTGCAGTACACAGGCACGTCAGGATTTCATGTCAGTCGATCTCACGCTGTAGGAGGTATGGCCTATTAAAGCTGTTAAAGGTGCAATAAATAAGAATTTTACTGATCCCAAAGCACGAAATGCCCACAATACATCTGGGGGGGGGGGGGGGG
>NW_023339762.1:26433283-26434075 GCF_004916995.1 Morone saxatilis | reverse complement strand
GGGTGTTAATCGATACCATTGAGTCAGCCGGAGCTCAGCCTGCTGAGACTTCTGCCTTTCAGAGCTCCATAACCAATCCTCGTGTGGAGGTGAACACCGGATGGAAGGAACCAATGAACCAAAGAAAGCGCTGAGGAGCAAAACCAAAAGGATCACCGGTGAATAAAACATGGAACCAAGTAAATAATTAACCAAGAAAATCGAAAACAAACCAACCAAAGAGAGAGGACAAAACCGAACTGTAAAGACATTGAACGAACCAAAGAAGGAACTATCAAAGATAAAGTCTACTCTAGGATCCCTTCCAGTGGAGAAAGCATGATGAAATGCAACTTTCTGTGCATTGGTGCCTTTTTATTTGTTTTGACCCTCAGTTTTGGATCTGGTTCTTGAGCTGGTTTCAACCACATTTGTAGAGAATAATAGGTTAGAAGTTGAGAGTGTGAAATGTGCAATATAAGTACAATCAGATTACTTTTTTTATTTAAATGTCTTGCTGCCAGCTTTAGTAGATAACAGCCCACTGACCTGCTCTCAACTGCAGCAGATGAATATTAAACGGCTGCTTCATTACTTCGTGTTATTAAACTGGATTTTGACCTGCAGTTGTTGTGGGGGTGGAGGCTTTTTTCTCGTGTGTTGCCCAGACTACAACCCCGCCTCAGCCACGAGGACACCCTAGAAGTCAAATCATGTACCTCCCAGTCTGTCTGCAGCCGGCCCCGTATCGCACACCGGCTGTCTAAAGGTTACTCTGAAGATGGAGATGAACACAGCGTGGTGTTTTTTTTT
>NW_023339762.1:26432783-26433217 GCF_004916995.1 Morone saxatilis | reverse complement strand
ACATTTGGTGGTGTGTGTGTGTGTGTGTGTGTGTGTGTTCGACCTTTATGCAAAGCTTCTCTAATTGATGCAGTGAGGACGATGTCGGACAACGATGAGCGATCTGATCTTCAGCTGTCAGCTTGCCAGTTTTAATTATCTCTGCTGTTAATGTCTGCAAGTCTCTGGACCTGAGCGTGAATGTAAATCAAACTGCTTTAAATCCTCCCAAGTAAGCAGTAATCTACATATAGTGAAGCTCTTTGTCATATCTAGTCCTCAATCTAGTAGCTCCAAATAAAATCATTAAAAGCAGACTGGATAGTCACTTTAAAAACTGAATACTTTACTCACTTCAGAAGTCAGAGAGCACATTACTGACCCTTCCTAAGTCCCGCCCCTTTTTGCTCTGTGCTCCAATTACAGTTGAGCAAGCATCGGTCAACTTCCTCCTT
>NW_023339762.1:26422699-26432699 GCF_004916995.1 Morone saxatilis | reverse complement strand
AGAAGCACATTCATGACCATTTGTGAAGGTTTCTGTGTGCTACCTGTGTTGTAACGTTAGCTAAGCTAGCAGCTCAGAGAGGCTAACTCTCCAGTGTCTGTGGTGTCCGAGTGGAGATTGCAGATCTAGCTGAGGGAGTCCACTGTTCATATTTGTAGCACAATATGTAGAATTCAAATATTTGATTAAGAAGTATTGAAAATCTTCTATTTTTAACCAATTCTTGAAAACAGCGAGATTTGGACGTGAATTGATGAACAACACTACTAAATACCCATATACAGAGGTTTAATGATTTGGTTACTCTTTAAAAACCCCATATGGTTACAAGGTCCTCTCCAATCCTCCATCCTTAATGTCTGCTCCTCTACATAAAGACTTCCTTTGTGGGAATGAGTCGCAAACTGCAGAATCCTCCAGTATGGACGTACATACGGATACTGGGCTGAAAATAATGGCCACAGTGTTCTTCATCTCATCATCTGTTATTAAAGACACATTATCTCGCTCTGACTTTTCAGTTCTGACTTTGAGTCGTGTGGGTTTTTTTTTTTTTATTCCCAGGTGTCAGTGGGGTTGCTTCATGGTCGGGCCTCTCACATCATCTGGCCCCCAAATCGCTGGCAGCAAATCAAACCGTCTCTTCCCCCAAACCGAGGACCACTGGACACTGAGGAAGACGATTGATGAAGGATGAGTAATGTCATCTAAACTGAAGTGAGGTGTCAGTTAGCTGCAGTGTTTCAAGGACAAATTCAAACCACACGTTGTATCATTAGTATTTTATCTAAAATGTACATTTGCGGAGGCTCTCCGAGTTCGATTACTGATCATGTAAATTGTTCGACTGTACATTGATTTGTTCATGTTGCCACAGTCCAGTTAACAGGGACTCGAACCTGTGACGTTTGCAGGTTATTTGAGCCACAACCACATTAAGAGCTGAAGTCCTGACCTAGACCTCAAAACAACTAGTTGATTATGATGATTGATTGTTTTTTAAGCAAAAATGCCAAATATTCTCTGTTTCCAGGGTCCTAAATGTGATGATTTGCTGCTGTTCTGTTTTATATTGTTGTGAACTGAATATGTTTTAAACTGTCGATCAAATAAAAGAAGAGATTTCAAGACAGAACCTTGGACTTTGGAAGTTGACATTTTTTCTGACATTTTCAAAACAATTAATTTATTAATTCTACAATTGATAATTAAAATAAGTAAAGTATGTACAAAGGACGTCCCGGAGGGGCTGCGAGCCGATCGCTGTAACGTTAGTTTCAGTTGTTTCTTGATAACTTAAGATCCAGCGTCGAATGATAAATCCTTGCTCTGGTTCAAGTCTGAGTTAAGAAAGCACCATAGATCTAAAAGTGGAATGGTAAAATGTGGCTTCAATGGATAAACAGTCAATGTAGACAGTTCTGGCGACCAACACAACGCTTTAGCAGCACAAGAAGAGACTGTTATAGTACGCCTCGACAGGCGACCGGTGAAACGCAACGTTACCTGAATAAAATGACGGATTTTTGCATCCTCACTGTTTAAAAGAAGCTGAATGAAAGTACTGATCTACAACTGGAGTGGGTGTTTCAGTGACGAGCCACTCCCGTGGTTGTGATAGCAGATTGCTACAACACTCACGTCCATCTTCACAAACCGGAAGCTGATTTTGACCTTTTAAAACGTTTGTAAAAATCTACATACAGACTGAAAAACTGAGCTGTACTCCCGTTTACACTTTGCTATAGCAAAGCCTCTCTTTTGTGTTTCCTCTCAGTACGACCTCCGTGTATGTGACCTGTCAAGTACACTTGAGGACAACAGTGTGAATTCAATTATTTTCCAGTGTGATGGGATAAAACAATGTCTATGTTATTATCTGAAAATCTATTTTTACTGTGCTTTTGTTTGTGTTGCTGGTGTTGTCGCCTGTGAGCAGAGGGCTGCTGATAGTTCACACAGATCCCATGAATATTCCCTTCGTTCTTAAACGATATGAGAGGAGAGATGAGCATTTATCCTCCCACGTCAACCAGGTTATCTGAAGTCTTAATTAGAGAGAAACCACATAAGACAAAACAGCTGACTCCTGCCCAGCTCTCAAACGGCTGAAAAGCTCCGTCTTTTAAGAGACGCGTCGCTGATTTGCATAAATCAAATTGAGGGAGCACTTGTGGTAAATTCAGCCAAATGGAGCTCTCAGATGTAGCTGTTGATTGTGCAATGCTAACAGCTGTGTCACAGCGTAATGGGGCCCTGGAAGGCACAAGTGGGGCTAAATGCAGGTGTACTCAACCCTCCCACTGAGGCAACGCACAACAGCGAGCGCACATCTGCATAATTAATTCATTCTAATGTGATGTGCATTTCTGTACCAATTGAATCTGACATTTAAGGTTTATGGTTTATGTTTGAGGGTTATTAAATTGCAGCCTGCAGAGCAAAATGTCTGTCTTTGCATTGGGAATTAAAGCCTGAGCTGAAAACGCTAGTCAGCTCTGCCTGAGGAATCTCCACTCAGGGTAATAAAGCTTGTATTTGCACATCTTTTGGTACTTTACATCCTGCATTTACTTTATTTACAGAGAGCTGAAAAGACTCATCAGTCTGTGTGTGTGTGTGTGTGTGTCTGTGTGTGTGTGTGTGTGTCTCTAAGCTTCTGTTCTGTTGCCGTGCCAACAAACGCTGCCGGCTGCAGCTGCTAGGATACCGGCGTCGCCGTGGTGAGATATGGCCTTGTTTAGAGGTGCAGGATCACCACGCCGACAGGTAGGAAACCGCATGGCGTGCCGTGCTTCTTCCATCAGTTAACAGACACATGTTTTGTTTGTTGTTGTTTTTTGTTTTCTTCTAATCCAGTTGGCCTTATTGGATTTTATACAACAAAAGACTTCCTGCAAACCATCCTCCACCCAACAGCTACTTTTTAATAAATATGACAGATGAAAGGTTGACTAAATATAGTAAAGGAATTATGGTATTAAAGGAAATTCATTATTACAAAAAAATTACTAATTAATGACTCATACACACATCCACTGGGGGGCACTATTTGTCACTCATTTAAAACATTTTAATGAGATTTTATCGAGTTCTGAATGAACCATCTTTAAAAAACCTGGCATCAGTAGAGTTTTTTGGATTTTTCCATTTAATTAAGATAAGACGACGTTAACAAGGAAGTTAAGGCAAATGTGGTAAATGTGGTTAGCCTAGCACGTAGCATATCTAAGTACAGAAAAGGAGGACGACAGAGGCTTGTTATTGGAGCACAGAGCGAAGAGGGGCGGGACTTAAAAAGAGTCAATCGTAATTTCAGCAAGAGAAATTTAAAGGTGCTTTTAATTATTTCAAATATGAACGAAAATATCAATGGTAAATCAAACACGTTATTCAAACGTTGCTGTAAAGACAGACGCTTAGCGAGCAGGTTAAACTCACCAGATCAGATTTTTATGCATGAGCTACTAATAAGATCTACTAATTCTATCAGAGCAGTAAATCCAGAGATAATAAGAACAACTGCATGTCAATATGACATTCATCCTCAAGGACGATCCACCTCATTCTGTCTTATTGCTGATGCTGCCATTTTACTGTTACTCAATCTCCCTTAAATCACCATTAAACTGACAGCCTAGCCTGCCCCGCATTAGCCCGAAGATACCTCAAAAGCAACATGAGATGCTTGAGTTTCATACAGAGAATGAATCAAACCAATCATCTGGATGTGGAATTTATCCCCATATCAATGTCATGTGGTCATGCATATTGCAAGAGTTTGCCCCGTTACAGCCCTGCACCAGGTTTTTCTGGATCCCTAATGAAATCTCAGAGCCGTCTATGAACACTCCACGGCTCATTTGACTGTTTGATTGCTCCTCTCTCGCGGCGATCTTGACCAGTTTGAAATGCAATTATGCTAATCGGAGCGCCGTGCAGGGTCAGTCCTGTACTTTGGGCCTTTACCTTGCCTGTGAATAGCTGAGCCCTGGAGCCCTGTGGATGAAGGCGTTTCATCCAGCCCTGTAATGGATATTAAACAGTGCTTGTAGGAGAGCCATGGAAATTAACCTCCGTGGGTCTGAGGTCATACCCTGAGCCCTGGAGGGGGGAAACAGCGGCAACTTGATGCTTGTTCCGACTCTAAATCAACCTGCTGATGTCAAAGCCTGAAGAACTCCTGGCTCAGGGCACAAAGTCCTAAATAATCAGTTTAAGGGCAGTGGCTCAATTCTAAAGACAAAGTAAAATACCTATGAGATAAAGTCTACAAGAACTGAGATATTCATATGTGCTGGTGGCTGCAGCTTTGTTTAACTGCCCCCTCAGAGTTTGTACCATTGTTACCAGGGTAAATTCACTTCACATCACCCAAATCACAAACACATATTTTCTGTGAATTCCCTGCAATCATGCTGGCTTTTATTACTCCAGGTTTTGATACATCATTTCCGCCAAAGGAAATTAATTGAACTGTATTTGTGGTGCTCACAGCACAAAAAAAAATTACATTTGAAAGATTTAACAGCAGCATCTTTCCCTGTTTTTCCGTCCACAGGCCTTAAGGTCTTTACACACATGTATTTTTTCAGGGAAAGTTCACTGAAGGAGGAAGTATATCTTTTTGAAGGAACCTAATCACATTGTTTGCCCCACCTTTGGTTGTTTTTACCTGTGTCTCAGTAGTTTTCCACCTCTATATCCTCTGTGTTACCTCAGTGCCAGTTTGTCTTTGTTCCTCGATGTCAAACGTTCCAGCCTACTGTGTGGTTTTCGGATTACTGACTGTTTTCCTGCCTTTTCCACTTGATTTGTTTGCTTGTGTGGACTGAACTTCCGTGTACCGAACCTGTCTTGTGTCCATCTTTGAGTCAAATTGCTTGTGTTTCCACTAATCATAACATGAATACCTTGAAGCTGCCCGGTACCAGTACCAGTGCTCCACTGCAGCAACTGGAGTTACTCCTTCACTTTCCCCACCCAGATTAATCCCACAGACAACCTTCTGGGCACAAGCTAGCCTTTCTTAACTTTAAGCCACTAACTGATACTTTAAAAAAACTAAAGTTGCTCCCAGGTTCTGGAGGTAAAATGTATTTGTAGACTTTGAAGAGAGCATTAATGCATATACCACCTTCTGTTCCCTCGTCAGTAAATCCCACATATCGGACTGCGCAGAAGAAGCAATCGCCATCCCAACTCACCTTTGTCACATTGCCTTTAAAATGTTTGTGTCCTTTATCATATAATACAGGCTGATGAGAAACAAACTGATCTCATTACTATAACACCAGCAGCATCACTGACAGTAGAAAAGATCTGTGAAAGCTCAGCTCTATTCAAGAGGAGCTACAGTGTCACATCAGGCAGCTTCCTTGTGCTATTTTTATTTCATAAGAGCGTTTATAAAATTGTTAATTCTTTGAAATTAAGTAAATAAATAAATGTCTATTTATTGGTGGAAACTTGAGCCAAGGAGGTCTTTACTGTTCACAGTCTGTTATCGTTGGAGTCAGGCACACATGCATATGTTTAAACGCCTGGATTAGATTTACTCAGCGAGGGAGCTGCTGACGACCTTCTCATATTCTGAAGGGTTACACCAGGAGTTTTTTGTTTTTTTTAATTGCAGTGCTGTGTCATTATCTTCGTAATGATAACAATAATTGCTTAGCACTTAAGAAATGCTCTAAAACAAAAGCAACTTAACAAACCATCAGCTACAATGAGGCAAAGATTTCCACTGTTTACTAATTAAAGCCAATTATTCAGGATGACTCAGCAGATTTAAGAAGACACTTAAATTACCAAAACCTCTACAACAAGATTAGACCAATTAGTTATCACAAGTTGCATGCACAAAGTTTTGAGTTGTTTAGTTCTTAACGATTCAAGTTCTATAATTGTATTTACTCCGGGAGGTTTAGAAGACCCTGACTGGAAATTATTTAAAAAGTAAAGTTTAATTTACTCCGTCATGAACCGTCTTTCCCTCAGCCTAACTTATCTGTTTCTACTTCAGTTAAAGTTTCCAGAACGCTTTCAATCAGCGTCCAGAGGAGAGTTAACATGTAAGAGCAACAGAAGGTTTGAGTGATGTAGAAAATATGAGAGCTGCTCCAGCTTGCCTTTAAGTCATTCTGATCTCTGATGCTGCTTCTGTGGTTGTAGAAACAGGTTTCTGTGTTTCCTCATCCCCGATGGATTTCTCACCATATGATTTTTTGTTTAAAACGGCGGCTCTATTAAAGAAGCCCTCATTCGACCCAAAAACCTCCAGATTACCACTGTTTTAGATGACTGAAATGTGCATTTTCTCCTATCAAACTCCAGTACAGCAACCTTTATTTCTTCTTGCTCTACATCCTACCACCCAATAATAGATGCTAATCAGTCACTCCAGGAATTCACAGGCTTTTTTGGGGGGCTATGACTGACCAGTTAGTACTTATCCTTGTAAAACACAAATCTCACCTTTGTGTCAATTGTCCCAGTAAGTTTTCTAGCGTGGTGTCTTCTTCACCTCGTTGTGGTACACCAAATCATTAACAAAACGCTCATTAATGCTCCGACAGGCTCCTCGTCGCACCCATCGCTCTATAATACATCTGTGATCGTCCACATAGATCTGATGGAACCTTCCTCACATTAATATCATCGTGTTTTCTGCATTGTTTGTCACCATTAGAGGTTCGACCGAGGCTCTTTTAATTATCTTGTTGCGCCCTCTTCTTCTGGTTTTCCTTTTTTTGCAGAACTACTTGAAGTCAAAATGAGTGATATATTTGGATGGAAACACTGCTACAGCTACTTTATGGTTGGCGAGAACCTCAGTTGTAGTGGGTGTCTTTCCCCCAACGACCACAAGGAGCAACATTGAGCCTATTATATAGCCTATTTATACACCTAAAAACAAACACTGATAAATTTGTTGACCGTGTTTCCACAAGAAGGCAACACATCCAGTGGAAAGTTAAACAGTTAAACCATTTAACTGTCATAAAATTACACTGTGCACCATTATTTCACTATAAGGCTGTCACTTTTTATTCAAAATATCGTTCCAACATGTGTAATGAGCAGTTTGCCTTGTGATCTAGCAGAGGGCGCTCCACTATCCAAACCTATAGCATGTCCATTTACTATGTCACTTACTACTAAAATGGAGGGCAATCGCGACACCAAAGCATCTGAGAAGCTTCTGTCAACTTTGTAGAAACCAGCTGTCTAACTCCATCAGCTTACCACCGTATTGAGGCAACGGAGCGAAGATTTATATGTAAGGATTTGTGACTCATTGGTGTGGTAAGAACGAATGGCGTCAAACATTTCTCATTTGAAATTCGTTCAAAAGTGACAGCCCTATTTCACTGACGGCTTCAGTTACAGCAACTTATAATTGGTTACTCTCCACCTGCTTTTCTTCATATGAGAGGAGTAAAAAGCTTTGGGCCACACTCTGGATAGTTCTTAAGGTTTGAGGTGAAACGGACGTTGTTTGCCACGATCCAGTTAAGGAGGAGGTTGAAAGGTTCCCACACCCAGCAGCAGCAGTAGGCCATGATGTAACCGAGTGTATTAGAGAGATTAAAGCAGTGCGTTGTCTCTCTGTGAGCTTCCGGCAGTTTCTAAGCTGATATACGTGCTGCTTTGATACGTTTCATCCCTGCGAGCTCCTCACGCGGCACCGTGCCCAATTTTTTTCAGCACATTATGCTTCGACAATGAAAAACATTTTGGTTCGAAGAGATAACGACCGATCGTCTAGAATAATTTGAAAGTTGTGTTGAAAAATAAAATATTTAAAACAAGTTCTCTGATAAAGTTTTTTTTTTCTTTTCTTTTTTTCCCAGCTGAGACAGAAATTAAAGTTTATTATCTCCAGATGTCACCGTCTGGTTAGATAAAGCAAATGAAAGAGGGGGGAAAAAATGGCCCCTTATTGGACTTTAAAGCCTTTAGTAATAACATTAAAGGGCCAGTATTACCATCCATGTTGAATTAGGGTTCAGAGATCCATATCTGCACAACGCTCGCCTTGAATAAATCCTCTTTAATTACATAAAGTCTTCTTACACATCCTTCATAAGTTGTAATATAATATTGCAGGGAGATAATGAAACACATATCTTAGCTTCATAATTAAATAAGTTATAACTGACTCATAAATGTGTTTAGCTCTGCTATTTGTTGCCTGAATGTGACACCTGACATTTACACACAGTCATCCTACTTTCTTCTCACCATGAAACAGTCCCGATCGTATTCGAGGTGTCGGTGAGCGGCGGTCGTCCTTGAGAAAACTGTCTGGGGGATAGAAAGTCTCTTCCAAGCCTGGTTACTCTCATTTATCTCCCCTCGCAGCGGGGAGGTTCAAACACGAGCGCCCCAGGTCCTAATCTTAAACGAAATGTCATTTTGACCTCTCTTCAACACAGTCAGCAGCTTGGAAAATGTGACTGACCTCCACCGTCGACTGATGATTAATTAATGGCATATAGAAGAAAAAGACCAAACGCTTCTACACATTACACTGGCTGTAGTTCAATGAATAAATGTGAGTGTAAACATTTTTCTACCATCCAAACTTAAAAATGATTGAATCAATTTATCAGATATTGCAGGGCAGGAATAAAATTAACTACCCTCACAGCCAGTGTTGAACTAGTCGTTGTGCCCAGCAAATAAAAGCCTGCATAGTTGTCACCAGGTGAGTGCTAAGATTTGTAGTTGCTGTCCGACAGATCTTACACATCACACAACTTTCCTTCCATCTATAGAATCCAGATGTCTTCCAAACTTTAGATTTTAGATTTGATGGTGACTGTAAATCCTATCAGCGAGGCACACTGCACTAATGTTACTCTGGTCGCTCTTGTGGCGAGACCCTGGCGTTGATCTTTTACCTTTCAGGAGAGTGCAGACGTTGTTAGCAGCAAAGCTTCAGTCAGCAGATTACTAACTTTAGAATCGGACCATTGACCGGTTCTTGGTACATTTAGATCCATCCAGGTGTCTGCGCACCGATGTCGTTGCATTTATAACGTTAAAATCGATTTCCGACCCGAATCAGTAAATCTTTACAGTCCTAATGTTGAGTCATTCAGTGGGTTGAGAAGGGCCGTCTCGGTGCACAATGTATCATGGTTTGGGGTTTATTTCCTGTTTTATTTTGAGGCCTCTCTCACCTGCCTGGTGAGCCCGATTAATTTTTCCACCAAACCCGACATTTACCCGCATTAGGAACTTGCTGGGTGTTCATTTGGGACCCTTGTGTTCATCATTTGTGCTGATGATTCAGCTGTGAGAGTTTCATGCCAATCTGAGCCGTAGGAGTAAACCGACTGTGAGTCACCAAACTTTATCGATGGGGGGAAACGAGTGGGACTTCTGGGGAACAGAGGTGCCAGAAATAGCTCCTACCGCTGTACAACTCTAAGGTATGTACATTTATTCTCTGTTAACAATCCCATAATTAAATATATTTTCTGTATTTAAAGGTTACAGTCATTCATAAAATAGATGATTCTAGTCTCATAGTTAGTTGGGACCATAAAAGAATAACTGTGGATGGACTGAACCCTGCCATCTGCTCCCAGATTTTTCTGTTTCCATTCAGTCTCACTGCATGGCAAAACCCATTTTCAATATCATACATTAACACATAATGAAAGGGGGTTGTGCTATTGACTGAACTCTGGGTCCTCTTACTGATTTTAGGCAACTTTAAAAGGCTTCATCTATTCATGTTGTCGTTTTCTTTTGCATTGGATTTGTTTCTTTTTGTTTCAGAGCTTTCAGAGTAATTTTTATCTTTTAACTTTTAACAAGTTCTTTGTCTTGATAAACACAGACAGATATCAAAGTTAGGAAGCTGCACAACCACAGTCTTTATACCTAAATAACAAAATAGCTTTGTCATTTGAACAATATTGGACTGTAGCTAACAGCGCCACCAGTGTTCGTTCAGTGAACTGCAGTCAGCGTCCTGTTGCAT
>NW_023339762.1:26422201-26422568 GCF_004916995.1 Morone saxatilis | reverse complement strand
GCTACTAACTAGCTCGCCGTTTAGTAATGTTAGCTTTGACTTTGGACTGTTCAGGATTATAATTAAACGCAGCAGCGTGACGAGAGCAGCCACAGTCTGAAACTGAAAATGAAAGCAGTATGTGACTTGGAGGCTGATTGGCTGACAGCATCTAGTTTTGTTGCCTGTGACTTGGTAAGCTGTGTAATTATGTTTCCATGGCAATCCCATAATAGTTGGTAAGTATAGAGTATTAACTGTGTGTGTTCCTTTATTGCCAGATGAGTCACACAATGATTGATGTCATGATATAAAGAGCGCACTTGAACCCAGAGCAGCCTCTGTTTGATCTGAACTGTACGACACGAGGCAAAGACACTGCCCCCCC
>NW_023339762.1:26418284-26422176 GCF_004916995.1 Morone saxatilis | reverse complement strand
CATTCCCCACCACCCAGCTTGGGAGCAGTATGATGTCAATTTACCCCATTCATTTAGGTTGAATTTAAAAAATCCCATGTTAAAAAAAACAGATGAAGATCAGTATGGCCACATTTTAGACTGAGCTTAAGTCCAATAAATTAAAGAGTTGTATAATGAATTGTTGTTCTGATCAAAATATTTTTTACTTTTACTTTAATAGTCTGTAAATGTACTATGCAAGGTGGTAGTGTACTAAGATCTATATTCAGTAGAACTTACAATACTACCATTAGAAAACCTGTGACGGATGAAGTTGATGTGTTAGAAACAGGAAAAATGGAGCTGAGGATCTGAGCCACTTTGACAAGAACCACATTGTGATGGACGATGGTCAGAGCATCTACCAACCTCGTTTGTGGGGGTTCCCGGTCTGCAACGAGTCGAGTACCTATTCAGAAGTGGTCCAGAAGGAACAAACCGGAGACAGGGTCATGGGGGCGGAATGCTCATTTTGCAGGTGGGAGTGAAGGCTGCCCGTGTGGTCCGATCCAAACAGAGAGCTACTGTAGCTCAAACTGCTGAAACCAGTTAAGCTTTTTCGATGAAAGGGTCAGAACTCACAGTGCAGGCAGTTCTGTTGGTCTGGACCAGCAGGGAGTCCAGTGCTCATATGTAACATAACTATACTACATAGGATTATATATTCCTTATTGCTTTTATGTATAATCAGTGAATTTTTTTGTAGTTGACCACCCAGCCTCTATTTATTTTATGTAAATGAGAAATAACTGAAATAATATTTCATTGTTAAGAATATCTATTGCAGAAACATCATACACTATACTACAATCAAAAACAAGTTACTCTTAAATATTATGAACATATTTAATTTAACTTATGAATTCTAACGTTTAACTTTTGCTGCTCTGTTTCTACTGTGTTCAAAAAAGCTTTTTATAATAGATTTTATTTATCCCAACTTTGTTCTGAGTCGTCTGTTGTTGTCCCGCGTCAGAGCTTCCCCGGGGCCCCGGCCCCTCAGAGATTACCATTCATGAAGTGTGATACACTCAGGCGTTCAGGCAGCGGCCGACGCTCTGCTTAGAGATGCACGTCAGCGCTCTTGAACCAGCTTCGCCTCCTGGAGGCGTCTCCATCTTCATTATGGCTCTGATATCTACCATCATCTGACAAATAAAAAAAATAGGAGACAGAGGCAGAGAGGGAGTAGCGTCCGGCCGGGCCCTAGCTGACCCTTAGAGGGACGGGGAGGTTGAGGAGGAGGGCTGAGATGAAAGAGGAGTTCAATAATATGCGGCGCTTTTGTAAATTTTTTAGAAGCGAAAATGGCTTTTTACCCGCCAGCCCCGGACTCACCTGCATTGAGAGCTGAGACCAGCATAATCCTCCTCGTCAGGAAATCATTTTATCGCTGTTGCAGAGATTAGATTTATATCCTGCTGGTTACTGTCGAGATACGACGTAGTGTGGTTTCCTTCTGCGTTCATATTTTACTGGTTTTATTTATTTTATGAGTTTGATTTTGGTTTTTTCATAGGGAAGGAGCGGCTCGACAGAACAATTACAGGATTAAATCTGCACTTTAATGACATTGTATTTAAGGCGCCTAATGCTGCCAATAATGCTGTTTTCTTGCTAATGCTAATAATATTTAGCATAGTTCATGTGATATACACTCTCATTACATTGTCGGATCAGATTTACTTTGAATGTAGTACATTTTACTAATAAAATTATTGAATACTTTCCAATTACTTCAAATAAAACATATTGCTACACGTAAATAATTTACTTCAAATCAGATCTGAGGTCTGTGTTAAGCAACCAACTACATCATCCAGCTAAAAACACAATCAAGCTTTCAGATTTTTAGCTTTGAACTTTTGACTCTTGTGACTCTGTGTTGTACTCTGTTGACTCTTGTTGTGGACTCTGTGTGGACTCTGTGTTGGACTCTGGTGTGCTTGTTTGACCTGTGTTGACTCTGTGGAACAAAGCTACACTACAACCCGTTCACTCTCTGACTGTGAATTTGTGTATTTTATTGATTGTTAATGGACTAAACTTGAGTTATTCAAACCTTTAAATACATTATCATGTCCATTATTAATATAAGAGGCAGCAGTAATATTATTATTAAAACAGAGTATTGAAGCAACCTGGAGCTGCACCAACACCACATAGGCCACCGATAGAAATATAACAAATGAGTTATTAATATTAATCCCCAGTTAATAATAAATCCCTGCCGCCTGTAACTGCGTGGCAGCACTCTCCTTTATTACTCTGCCCCCAAAGCAAACCTGTGGCAGATAAATGGACCCCGCTATTGACGGACTGAACCTCTCAGCTGGACGTCAACAGTATCAACACGCCGAGTCCCCGGCAGGCTGTTTCTCAAAACGAAACCAAACAAGGCGGCCCCTGCAGAGGTTCCCGGTACGCAGCACAACCAATTAGAAAACTCAATTCAGCAGCTCAAAGTCCTGCTGAGAGAGCGATGGCGTGGTCGAGCTGATAAGCGGCTCAGCGTTCAGATGCTCTGTACTACAACACCGACGCTCCCACTGAGGGAACACCACTCCGACCTGGACTATCTCCAGCACCAGTGGCAACAACAGGCAATTTGTGGAAGGTTAAATAGGGTAATTAACAAATGTGCAGCGTGGTGTTGGCTGACACGTTTTATATCGTGTTTGTGTTTCCCTCAGGGCGTCCGCCACGGAGACGCTCCCGCCGCGTACAGACGAGCAGCAGGTGGAAATGACTCACTCATTCATATTCACTTTGCGTCTCTTATTCTGTGGATTCATCACACGGACGTATTTATGATTCGAATCTGAGGCTGTAAATGAGTTTAATTAAACAGACACTTGACTTGAGGATCGTTTGTGTTTATCTGATGTACCGTAGGTTTGAATCCCAGGAACTGAGATATTTTACTGGGAAATCTCAACAAATCCTGGAAAAGTCTTCAGTTCCAGACTATGGTGCCAGTTGAATTGAAGCCAATGGGAGTAAAACATTAAAACCCAACATACCTACATCCATCGTATGACGTTTAATAAAGAAACGTCTCTACTGAAAGACTCTAACTGCATTTGTTTGTCTCCTGTTTGTCTCCAAATAGCTAATCTAAGTTTAAAAGACAACCAGATTTTAAATATGGTTAAAGGAGACCTCACATCTTAGGTTAGCTAATCTTAGCAAATTTCTATCTTATGTCCTAATTAATCTACATTAATCGTTAGCTAGCTAGTTACATCTGATAGCTAAATATAAACAAAAAACTAACTAAATAGCCAACTAATCAATCGTTTGTTAGTTATTTAGATAACTTAACATTTAGCTAACATAAGATGTTATATATAAATATATATCGCTTTAATCTTTTAACTGTCTTCAAAATGTGGTTGTCTTTTAACATAGATTAGCCTAGCATATAGCATATCTAATCAATCTATCAAAACGTTAAAGTAACTAAATCATCGCATTGACATACAACCAAATAAAATGTTGCTTGAAAACACGAGACATTAGTTAAATAACAACATACCATAATACAGGAGGCTCAACCACTGAGCTTTCAACACGTCTCTTATAGTTTCCTGCTTCATTGATAATGAAGAATATCGTATGTAAAATGGCGGCTTAATGTTCATCTGAGGCGAATATTTTTATTTAAGTGTATGAATGAAACAATATACAGAAAACAAAGTGACACCTACCAGCTGTCAGGTAACAACTAATCATATTAAAGCAGCTTGTTTCTGCTGCTTGTAAGTGGTTAAAAAACTGATATTGCAGGTTTGCAGAGTTAATTAGAGGACATGAGGAAGAGAGACTTGGCGGAGGAGGGATGTGAAGTATTTCTGGAGGATTTTCAAGC
>NW_023339762.1:26413735-26418270 GCF_004916995.1 Morone saxatilis | reverse complement strand
GCACTGACTGTGCCGCTCTTCTGCCCTCCAACCCTTAAAAAACTCCAGACTCTGATGGAACAGAAGGCGCTCGGCGTTATGAGCTCCTACTGAAGATGGAAGAGAGTCTGCAGCTCAGGAGGTTGAGCTCGGCTCTCGCACCGCCTGGTCAGAGGATCACTTCCCCCCGGAGCTATAAACAGTGAAAATGTATGAAGAGAAGCTGCTGTGCTGCTTTGGATGGAAGTTTATCAGAAGGCAGCTTCACCGCGGGGCCCTCATCGTCTGTGAATGTAGCAAGAATGAAATATAAACTGTATTAACTGTGTAAACTGTTAACCCAGCGGGGTAGTGCAGGGCTTACAACACTTATAAATCCCCTCTGATGCACATCGTTCAGGGTGTTCAGCTGTCGAATGAGGAATAATTCAATCAAAATACATTATTATGTAGCTGTCTCACCTGTCTGTGGGCCAGTACTGACGCAGTCTGCACCTCTTCTGTGGCTAAAGTTAATTACATTATGATCCTTTACTGCCTGCAGTCAAACAGTCGTTCAGTGACAATGTGCAAATACTGCTGGCACATTTTAGGTGAACTATATATGCAAAATTGATCTTACATATCACTGTTAAAAAAATGTATAAAGATTATACCGATACCACAGAGTAAACAGCAGGAATAAATCCTTTTTTTTAAGTCGGGAGATTAAACACTTTATTATTTACACTTTATGAAAAAGTTGCTCTCTAAGTTTTTACACATTTTCAGCCTTTGAGGTCCTTTAATTAAAGATAAGCTTTACTTTGTGAGACAGAAGCACGTTCAGACAATAAACCAAAGAACTGTGCTGTTTTTCACAGCTGCAAGCAAACAGTCTGTGAAATACATCCCAAATTTATTCAGTCCAAATAAACCCTTCTATGTACCGCTTTAGAGAGTACTTCTGCCGAAGGTTCATTTTATTTACTTCAAACACACGCAGCCTTTTTACTTTGAACCTCGCTGCCCACCGTCAGGCTGAATCCTAAAAAGCCGCGACGTGAGTCAGGAATCCCAGACTCAGAAGAAGCAGAACAAACTACGTTTTATGGACCGTTTCACATCTGAAACAACCGAGTCGAGGGCAAAGACAACATGACTGAACTCTGCGGCTCACCTCTAATCTCCCTGAGTCACACAGATCAAGGACTCCACGATTCTCCACCTTTCTACCTCTGAAGTTGGCTACCTGGAGTCTGATAAACCCTGCAGATCTGGACCCTCTGGTCAGTGAAGTTTTCATAAGTAGGTGAGTGAGCGAGCATGGGAAAGTTCAAACCTGAAGAATCCCACGACCTTAAACACAACCCTGTAAGGTGGAAGCAAACATGGCTGCGAGGGCAGGTAGAGAGCTCCATTCATCTGAATATAAACCGCGTGCTGCGATATCCGCCAGCATGTCACGTAAATCAAGGCTTACTTCCTGTTTCCAGTAGGGGGCGCTATGAGTGTGACTGAATATTGATACGTAGCTGTATTCAGGGCGAGACTCTTATCAGACGTGTGAAGTTTCATTAAGATTGGACAAAGTAGACTGAAGTTATGGTTATCTGACGATACAGGAAGTATCGTCAGAATTCGACGCCACAAACACGCCGTCTGACGTACCGTCACAAAGAGCTCCACTTTTACTGATGATGGTCTTCAGGTTGCACTGACCAAATCTGAAACGGATACGATCAATTCCCTAGGAGGAGTTCGTTCAAAAAATGCACAAAAATGACCTCTAAGTTCAAAATAGCCGACTTCCTGTTGGGTTCAGGGTCCAAGAGGCTTCTTTGTTTTTCTAGTCGTGATAGATCTGCGTACCAATATTCATACATATCGGTGCCTCGGGGGATAAATTTAACCATCAACGGCCGATATATGGATAAATTTTGTGCCGTTGCTCAGCTTCCTGTTTATGACTGAAAACCACTTTGTCCATTACAAGCCTGAAGATCCTGAGTCAGACCAACCAGAAGAACTGGAAGGGGTTTATTACATTACATTATTGACATCATGTCTCAACAGAAAGGCCATTCAAAGTGCGAAAGATATAAAACATTAAGACAAGAAACAAAAGAAACTGAAAATACAAAGACAGTATGAAATTGACACAAATACAATTTTTAGAAAAGATGAACTAAACTAAAATAAGTTTAGAGCCTCTGAGTATTTCTGATTAGCTAACTTAAAGATGTGACTGTATTTATGTCACTTTTGTCTTTTAACAATCTTCAATCTAACATTAGCTAATTAGCAGTTAACACAAAGTACAGCTGAGACTCAAACTAAACTAATAATCATACAGCATGTTAGCACGTTTTAAACTAACAACTAACATCTAAAAATAACAATGTACGGACTCAAAAGATTAATGATCAAGATTAATGACTTTATTTGCAGAATTGATATATTTATAATTATATACGTATATATACGCTATATGCAATGCTGTGATTCAGTTTGTCTGTTAAATGCTGATCAATGTGAAATTAGAGACACATTGTACAGAATCAGGAGACTTCATTCACTGTTTCTTTAATTATGCTGTTCTTTCTCTGGTTTTATGTGACACACGAACAAGATAAAGATTTTTCCCCCCGAAGCGTCTAAAATAATTACAGTAATTAGAAATTATAATGTTGAGTTGCCTGTGGCGATTGTAATCTGAGAGAGGGAGGAAAAAAAATCACTCAACTCTGCACTCAGACAAATATTATTATTTTAACAGGAGGAGCCGAAGAGGACGGTGAGCTGTGACTGCCCCCTGCTGGCCGGAGGAGAAACTGTAAGGAGGACTGAACTCCACTGAAGGGCCGCTTATTCACCTTTTTCCAAAGCTTTCAACCACATCTCCTCAGCAGAGTGAGGAAGACTGTTGACCTCTATGATGAAGAGTGTTTGTGCATTTAATTCATCCGTCTGACGCTGGATCACGTGTCCTTAAACTCCCAGTAACTCAGTGAGTGAACGTCTCTTATTTAGTGAATCTGAAGCTAAATTAAGTCACTAAAATGACACAAAGGTGGAGGAAGTACTCAGATCTTTAAGTAATAACAGTACAGTGCAGAAATACTTTACATGTAAAAGTAAAGACTGTATAACGTTTATTGATTTATAGATTTCTGTTGGGATGTAGAGAGAAAAACAACAGTGCATCAACCTACTGTAGCTTTAAACCTGTAAATAAACTTTATTATTAGAACTCTGTTGATTATTATTATTTATTATTTTGTTGGTGAAACTGGTACTGCAGCCTGCACCAGTGGTTCCCAACCTGTGGGTCAGGACCCCTATTAGGGGTCGCCACAGCTTCACAGGGGGGTTGCGAGTCCTTCTTGGTTTTAAGGGGTGTAAGAAAACTTTAAAAATGTACACAGTTCGGATGATATCTCAGTGTTTTGTCTAGAAAAACCTAAATAAAATGTGTATGTATAATTGTTACAAAAAAATACACAATACAGACAGAGAATTGTGTGCAGTTATCATATTCACTGTTTTGGTTCATTGTTCAGTTTATCAGCTGTTCTCTGCTGTTATTGATATTGTTGAATATAATATGAAATATCTATAAAATAGATGAAAAGGAAAAAGGTTAGGAACCATTGGTTTACACTGTGAGAGCTGTGGAGTACAGACTGCAACCAAATAGTTTTTGCCCATTTCCACTGTAATTTTCATTTCACAAAATAGAAACCTAAAAAAAACCTACTTCTTCAAACTCCTCCTAGTCTGTGAGTCCGATCTGCATGAAACTGTGCACGTGGTCAACAGTTGTAAAAAGGACTTTAATGTTATAAAGTTGTTATAAACAACTTCCTGTAGGTTGCAGTCAAAACAGGAAGTGATGTCATACCTCAACATTGGTCTGTCCGATTAACATGAAACTCAGGCGAGTACGTCCCCGTGCCGCATCGAGGCTCTGTGCAAAATGTGGCTCCAATCGACCATTAGGTGGCGCTTTTGTTGCAAAATTATGAAATATGTTAAATGTATGTTTTCAGACGTCTCTGCTATTCTCAACCTGCGACCAGCATGAACAGAACCAACA
This sequence comes from Morone saxatilis, assembly GCF_004916995.1. Lineage (NCBI taxonomy): Eukaryota > Metazoa > Chordata > Actinopteri > Moronidae > Morone > Morone saxatilis. Next base: position 26,414,213 of record NW_023339762.1, on the reverse strand, counting down.
GCAACAACACGATACGGGTCTGTGACTGTTCTGCTTTTAAATTGACCACACCAGCGTCACAAATGTTAAAATGAAGAAGTTTATTGGTGCAATCGTTTATTTACAAAAACTCTTCAAACCTCTGTACGGTAATGTTTTTCTATTTCATATGCAAAAGTATTTACACAATCTGTAAACAGGAACAGAGTCCAGGTGAGAACAAACAAACAAACGAACTCTGTATGAAGGTGCCAACGTGCAAAAACCATTAAAACCTTTAAAACCAGTACGAACAGATAATTAAAACTCTTCATGCAGAGTTTCATTAATACAGTCTGAACATAATGAAACAATAACAAACAGACTGAAGCATAAATACACTGCGAGTCATTGTAAATAAATAAACAACAAAGAGAAATAACACTGAACCAGGCATTCAAATATTAAATATAATTTAAATTATTGCTGTTTTATCTTTAGAATAAAGTCAATAAAACAT
>NW_023339762.1:26411479-26413710 GCF_004916995.1 Morone saxatilis | reverse complement strand
AAGTTTATTAAAGATATTTAAGAACGAGTAACTCAAGTATTTATTGTTAAGGTAACTTAACTAAGGTAACAAACTGATAAATCCTGGTTCGAAACACTGGACGAGGACGCAGAGATCAATTTAGAGAAAGAGGAACCTGAATGCATTGCAGCCACAGAGAAGGAAGTTCGATTCCACGAGGCTCGAATATCAGAGAAACTAAACTTTCTCAGATTTTAATTCGCTGAATACAAACACGGCTTCCATCAGCAATAAAAGCGCCTAAATGAATGTGTTAACCTCAACATACGTGTGACAAAATAAGTTGACTGAAACTTCTGTCACGAATCTGATGACAAATTTTGATATTTGAGAGGTTTTAGTGTTGTTTGATACGCAGCCCCCACAGCCACAGGATGGTTTGGAGGAGCAGTTCCTCCCTAACATCTTCTCTGGCTGGAGGAACTGAAGCTACATGAAGCTCCGGACGTTAAAACGGTTCAGAGTTCAGTTAATGTGCATCCAGCTGCTCAAACCTCCAACATTTCTACTGACATTGGGAGAAACTGCTTTGATTCGACGGCTCCTGGTCTTCAGTGATCAATGTAGTTCCTGTACGATGGTCTGTGGCTCTTGTTAGCATTATCATTAGCAGAGGCTTCCTGTCTGGGCTCAGTGGGCGGAGTCAGACTGCCTCTGCAGACGCCGCTCTGCTGCTGCTGCTAATGTTTCTCGTCGCAGGGTCATGGTGTCGAAGGTCAACGCGCTGCCATCCGAGGACCTGGTGCTCCTGGTCAGGTAGTCCCTGCAGAGGAGGTCCAGAGGTAAAGGGCTCTGTTAGGTACATATTTGCTAAATATGATTTAATAGCTGTCTCTGTTAGTGCTTTCCAACACATCACCCAACTCTGGGTTGCGGTGCGAATAATAAATCCTTTAACTTCACCGGAACGTAGGGATGATAAAAACAGCAGGTTTCAGGTCGGAGCATGACCGTGCTATGCTGAAAAACAAACCATGAGACAGAGGCGCGATGTACAACAACACGGCAGAGGGGAGAGCATGACACCATGTGACCTCCGGTGCTCTTATATTACTGAGAACAGCCCCTATTATATATCAGAGTTGAGCCTGCATAACTGATTATGCTCTTGTCTTGTATTTCTTATTAATCCTTTTTTTAGATCCATCTAATCTAAAATCTTATGAACAATTATTCTCTGGATTAACTATTAGACGCTCTCTTTAATCTAACCTTCCTTCTCTGTTGCTTCCAAATATTCCATTTTCCCCTTTCTCTAAATTATCTCTCTCCCTTCCCCATTTTTTTCCTAACCCCATATTATCATTTTTACCCCTTATTTAAGTTACCCCTTAACCCAATAATACTTTATTATCTTTCCTTAAATATCCTTTAAATAACTTTTAGTTTTTCATTTTATTTGAATTAACTCATCATTTTTTACCATTTTTTATTTCTTAAATTTTACTTTCACTTTAAATTATCAATCTCATTGTCTTTGTGTATTTTACCTGTTTTATCTTCTAACTATACAGTAAGCCCCAAGGTGATAAAATATCGTATCAATCATTTTAGGTATTCCATGGAATATTATTAGTCACCAATCCCCTTGTCCATTTTTTATGGTTCCCTCTCTGTTTTTTGTCGTTAATTCCTGTTAGTATTCACCAAGATGGCTTCACCGCCTCCTATATTTGATTTACTTCTCCGTGGACTGTCGTCCTGTGTTTCTGATTTATTCACTCCATTATTTCATGCCTACCTTATTAAGAGATGACCCGTGCGAAACGAAACCGCTCTTCAATTAAATAATTAACCTAATACGAGAGTACTGTCTCATTTTTTGTCCTTTGTTGTTTAAATGTTTTTAATTTTTTTTCACCTTAGCAGCCATAACATAATTGTTCTTAGCGGTCCGCCGTTGTCTTCTTGGCTGGATGTCACCTCTTAGTTCTTTTGAAAATTGCTGTTCGTCCGACTTTCATATTCCACTATATGTAGAGCAACCAGCAAACATGGAATTAACCGCCCTGTTCCCAGTATTTTTTAAATCTGTTTGCCGTACATAATATACATCAACGCAAATAAAGAAAATTGTTATCAATTTAATCGAACATGTTCTCTCTCTTCTTGTTTACATTGTTTTTTTTTTTTATCCTACATTTTAAAAATTAATTTCAACGAACGACTTATTGTCTTTTGCTGTCTTCATATTCCCGTTATTTATCTCC
>NW_023339762.1:26406898-26411454 GCF_004916995.1 Morone saxatilis | reverse complement strand
GAGACGCTTTAATGAGTTTTATTTGGTTTTCTTCCACTTTTATTTGTGAGGTAAAATGATTGTTTCTGTCTATGGAGTCTGGTGTTGAGGGACATTACAGCTGTTTGTAGTTACTTGTGTTTTCTGGTCCATAATGTTGCAGTTTTGTTTTTGTCACATTTTGTTACCATCAGTTTGTCCTGAAACATATTAAATGATGGACTGGTTTATTGCTGTGTTAAATTCCTTTAAACTAATAATAGAAATATAACAATTCAATTCCAACAGCACTTTTTAAGAAAGAAGTGAGGGGTGCTTTTAAGAGAAAGGAGATAAATACATTTTCAGCTTATAGACGACCATAAAACAGTAATATTGTGACAAATATCGAGAGATGAAGCAGTAAAATGAGACGACAGTGTGAGTAAAATAAAAAGCAAATGAGAGGAGGAGGAGGAGAGCAGATCTATAAAAATGGATTTTGGGGTGTAGATTTTAAAAAGGTAGACATAAAAGTGAAGTGAAAACTTGCAGTAATGTTACAGATAAAGCCGAGCAGGAGTGATGGATCCTGCAGGCCGTCACTCTGATGTGAGCAGCTGCCTGCGAGGACAGACATAAATCTTGGAAACTCTCCGCGGTGATGTAAAGTGCAGGTGATTTGTAGTAAATGGGCTACATCAGTTAAAAAGCCCGCTGTGGTTTCACTAATGGAGCCACAGCTCAAAGGCTCATCAGGGTCGCAGATAACGAGCAGCCGAAAACCACGGAAACCAAGATTTTAAACCTCCTACAGCGGCTCAGAGGAAGAAAGGTCAGCGCAGAGCAGGAAACATGCATGTCGGTGCAGAGCGGAGTTATTTTAACCTTTAATCAGAGCAGAGGACACTGGCTGAGCTCAGACTGGAACTTCAGATCATTTACAAACTCCATAAAATCCTTTCTCATCCTCTGGTTCTCACTCGCTCCACTCACCTCCAGATGGCAGAAAGACTTTTTGGGTCGGAAGCTTTGAGGATAGTTGAGTCTCATTTGTATTTGCCAAACTGAGAATGAGACCTCAACAGTCAAACTGTCTTTCTCTGGCTTTCCCTTGATTGGTTGTTTTCATTCGGGCCCGGTGGATTCTTGTGGAGCACCGGGAGGAGCCCGAGGAACCAGAGGAACCAGAGGAACCAGAGGAACCAGAGGAACCAGATTTCTGGATGACAATTTATGAGCTTTCAAGGTTTGGTGTAAATTCCCGTATGTGGGAGCAGAGACTCCACGACAGCAGAGAATAAAAGCTGATATTAAATATTATCTGTGATGTCTCGGGACCTGCGTGCTCGCTGCAGCAGCTCCTGTCGCTCCGCCCTCGTCCTTGGGGGGAGGAGTCACCTGGATGAGCGGCTGATTGGAGACCTGACGAGAGAGGAAACTGCACTTTTAAGATGTTTCTTTGTTAAAGTGCAGAAGGTTTACGACGTTAACGGAGCTGAACCCTAAAAGTCGGCTGGTTCCCGACCGTCCTATCACTGAGTAAACTGAATGATTTTATGGATATTTCCTATTAAATTCAACAATAACAGCTGATAAACTGTTCAATGAACCAAAACGTAAATAATAAATAATAATTTATACGTAAAATTCTTCGGAATCTCGCATATTAAACCTTTAAAATTTCAGCTTTTAACTAAATGTTACAACTCAGACATGAAAACTGATTTACTTCATTTACTTTACTGTATCTCATTACTGTAATGATTCCCAAGTCACATTTATTGTTCCGTTATTTCATCTCATAATTGGGTTTCTCTTAGGCGTTCATTTATTCATTAGTCTAACTCTTTATTATTATGTTTCTCAAGTGCATTTAGCTCTAACTGTAATTACCACATTACACACAGTTGTCTTCTGCCCCCCCCAACCCCCGTACCTGTGGAAGAGGTGACCACAGGGCAGTTTCCGAGCCGAACTCATCACATCCCAGCAGATCGCACAGTCGTCGTTATTGGCTGCCAGCTCATCTGCGGACGCCACAGAAAACCTGGAAAGACCAAACACAGATATTCCATTTAAAATCATTTATTAATCGGGCCTCATTGTAAAAAAACGTTTTCACAGCAGCCATTTTGTCATACTATAGTCGGGTAAACACAGGCGTTACCAATTATAGAGATTGACCCACGCTAAGCCCCGCCCCTTTTGGAACCTCAGTCAACAATTGGTGTTGAGCAAGTTAGTTAGTGTTTTACTAACATTAGCTAACTTAAGATGTGACTATATATATATATATTTGTCTCTTTTATCTTTTAACCATCTTCAAAATGTGGTTGTCTCTTCAACGTAGATTAGCCTAGCATGTAGCATATCTAAGTACAGGAAAGCAGGAAGTTGACTGAGTCTCAACTGTTATTGGAGCACAGAGCAAAAAGGGGCGGGACTTAGGAAGGGTCATTTGTTTGACCTGAGAGGAACAGACCCTCAATCAATATGATTGGTACCACCTGTGTTTACCCTACTATTTAATGTGAAAATGTCTGCTGTGAGAAAGGTCCATGTACTGTATCTGTGCAGAGTGAAAACCGACCCGGTCTCCATGTTGCGGAGGACTTGCAGGTAGTTGTGGTGGCGGCGGATTCTCTTCTGAACCTCCTGAACGAGGAAACGAAGCTGCATGAAGATCACGAGACTTGGACAACCAGATGTTCAGAAGACCTGAGAGAGACCAGGAGAAGGACATTTACAAACTGTATCAATGAAACTGATTTGATTTATTTACATATTCACATTAACACTTAAATCTGAAGACTGATTTTCTGGAAACGTTCTCCGACCTTCCAGAAGACTCTCAGTGTCAGTTCGTGTTGTAATTTCACAGGCAGTTAAAGTCTCATTAAACAGGCTGAGTTTGTACTTTTCTTCCTTGATTTGAAGTGTTGCATGAAACAGAGTCTGTGCAGTGAGAATTAATGCTGATGAGGACCTGATTGAAACTGTGATCGGTTGGGTCGCTCCAAAATCTGTGATCACATTTTATTTTATAGAATAATTTAAAAATATATATATTACATTGAATAGGATATTTAACAACTGTCTGACTTTGCTGCTCAACTTTTTATGAAGCTATTTTGAAATGTTGATGAATCTACATGAGATACTTTAAATATACTTGTAGCTTTTATCTTTTTATATTATCTTAATGTTAAACTGTCAACTAACCATAATGAACTGTAGGTTAGCTCGCTGGTCACTAGCTAACTTAAGATGTGACTATATGGTACAAAGATTAAGTTCTGAGTACAGATATGATAATTTAGTTAGTTGAAGACATACAGATGACGGTGTACTCGCTCATCCCTACAAGCTGTTATGGTTTAATTATGATGATAACGTGTGACAATATATGTCACTAAAGCTTGCTAGCTAGGTAGCTAATAATCAATCGCCAGTAAGCTCGTTAAAACAAGATAAAAAGTTAAAATTGTGAGATAAAAGTAATAGAAAACTAACTAACAGACCAAAATAAACTCACTGACATAAAATAAAGACTAACAACCATTTAAAGAGAAATAAACTGGGACCAGCATGTGGATGTGGTGCAGCAGGTCGAGACCCAGCAGCAGCACGTTGTTGTCCCAGCTGCCCTCCTGGTTCACGTCCCCATATTTGATTATTTTTAATGCAAATATTTTAATTAAGCATGCACCAAAAATATTATTGTCTCAGTACTGAGTGAATATTATGATTTGAGACGCAGTTAAATAAACAATAGAACAACAGATCTAATATCAGCCCTAAACAGGAAGTGTGAAAACTTTGACCGCACTTACCGAAACATGACGTGTGTCGTCCTCACGGTCACCAACACTGAAACACAGACAGCAGGTCAGCTCACAGGAAACTTTATTCAGAGACATCAGGAGAGCAGATTATACAACCACAACGTAAATACGACTATTTGCAGAATGTAAAGATTTAAATCAAAATAAGGAAACAACTGATGACACTTTACAGAAGTTTTGATTATAAATGAGAAGAAGAAAAAGAAATCCCAGCGGGAGATTAAACTTAAACAGGACGTCCTGATTCAAAATAAGAAAAACAAAATAACACTTCTCCTGACTGATCCTCATACTTTTAACGTCCTAAAGGGACAGTTTGAGTGTTTATAAGTGGGGTTGTATGAGGTATGTCCAGTAGACGGCGGTCAGCACTTGTGTCTCCTGCGAGCTAAAATGACTGTTTTTGTTAATGGAGTCTGGTGGCTTTGAAGAGGGAACATAGATCAACATAAACGCTTCAATTCTGGGGTATTTCTGGGGCCTAAATCGAACTGAGCTTAGTGAAATAGTGAAAGAGCAGCTTTATTGATCATGACTGAAGGCTCTATATTGCAGGAAATGAGACCTTCAGGTGTTTATTAAATGAAAATGTCACTGCCACCATGATTCCTATCACATTCTCCGTAAAGATAACGCCCCACAGGCTGCAGACAGAGAGAGTCTCACCTCAGCGGCCATGAAGGCGGCGGTGTGGCGGCCCTGGCTGCTGTGGTCTGGCTGCAGAGAGTAGCCGGACCACAGCAGCAGCAC
>NW_023339762.1:26405481-26406863 GCF_004916995.1 Morone saxatilis | reverse complement strand
AGCACCAGCAGCACCAGCAGCACCCGGGCATGGCTGGACAGCTGGACGGACACAGAGTCATACTGACCCTCAGTGATAGTTTGGATTCACTGACAGCTTGTTCTCTCATTCTCTCGTTATTTTAACCAAACTTTAGAACTTTATTCATAAATCAAACCCTTTCTGAGTGTCTTTTCCTCATATCGGTGTATTTACAAGTCTTACATAAAGTCTGTGATGAGAAGGTGACATTAGCACATATTCAGGACACACATTCTAAATATTTTATGATTTCTCAGTTGTTTTAACTTGTGACTCTTATATATTTATTTCTGTTTTTGCAATCAAGCTCATTTACATTAATTGTTAGCTAGTTAGTTATATGTCAGTAACGCTCACTAACTAGGTAGCTAATTTACATCGATCACCAGTAAGCTCGTTAAATCTCTCATAAATTATGAGATAAAAAGTTAAAATTACAATAATATATAATATAATATTGGTGTTTTCTGAGTGTATTTTCCTCATATTGGTGTATTTATGTACACAAGTTTTATATATAAAGTCTTTCATACCCTAAAGTCTATGATAAGAAGGTGACATTAGAACTTCAGGACACAAATTCTAAATATTTTATATTTTAATTCATAATTGATTATTTCTCAGTTCTTTTACTTGACTTGTTGAATATTTATTTCTGTTTTTGTATTTAAACCATACAAAACCCCTTTTTTATTAACTTTAAGGAACACTTGATTTCAGGAACCAGTTAGTTTAGTTGATCATCTTTGTGTCCTGAGCTTTCCTCTGGCGCCATCCTCAGGACAAACTTCATACTTTTAGTTTCACTACTGGTTTAGGAGATACTACGGGAGCCTCTGTACTCGTTTTATTCTTCATCTAAAGCTGAAATATAGTTTGAAAGTAGCTGCTGTCTCTACTGTACTCCTCTCTGTGGTTGGGTACGATTCAGGGGATCTTACATATTCGAAGCGGTCCTTACAGAGCTGAACCAGGAGGTGAGAACCAGAGCCACCACATCACCACCTCCTCCACCATCTGCACGTTCAGGACGCCGAACACCAAGATGAACTTGTAGAAGATGAAGTTCCAGAACTTGTCCTTCAGGTGCTGCAGAGGAGAGAACAACGTCTGACACTCTTTTCAGGATGTTATTATATTATTATGATATTTTCTGAGATGGTTAAAATCTGATCTGGTTACATTCCTACTGTCACTTTGGCACAATGTACTGAAACTGTGAACTCCAAACTGAACAACTTTTTCCTCTTAAAGGCCGAATCACAGAGCGAGGGTGACTCCTCCCCCTCTGGAGCTGAATGTATTATTAAACTAACAGCAACCACAGACACACAGACAGACACACAGACACACAGACAGAC
>NW_023339762.1:26399940-26405456 GCF_004916995.1 Morone saxatilis | reverse complement strand
GCCCGACCCGCCTCAGGAGGCTCTCTGGCGGCCACTGAGGGTGGTGACACCGCGGATGACTGGGGATGGAGGAGGGAGGAGGAGGAAGAGGAGGGAGGAGAGGGAGAGGAGGAGTGGTGGTATGAAGACAAGACAGGTTCAAAGGAGCAGGCTCCAGAAACAGGGGTTCTATATTTTATTTAACTTTCTCCGCTTTATATAAAAGTATAATTTTACTCTCTCTTATTCGTCGTTACCCTTTAGAACGCTAACGACCTTTTTAGTTAGAAACTACGGAACGGCTGCATCACAAACTCGGTTCTGGATAATTTTTTTGAAATTGTTCTTTGTTTTTCGGAATAATTTTTTGGTTTTTCGCGGAATAATTTTTTTTCTGTTTTTCGGAATAATGTTTTCTTTCTGGTTTTCGGAATACATTTTTTCTGGTTTTTCGAATTTTGTTTTCTTCTGTTTTTTTTTGGATTTTTTTGTTTCTGTTTTTCGGAAAAAAAAATTTTGGTTTGTTTTTTCAGAGGTGAAAGCAACGTTTTTTTTCTGATTATCGAGATACTTCGAACTGCCCTAACGGCTTCTCATCCTGGAGAAACCATTGCTACGCGTCGACAGATCTGAAGGTGCTTGTCCTTCTGAACAACCGCAAAGTCTCAGTGGGTCTGTGCGTAGAGTCGACCACGGGCTGAGATGATAATACCATTCTATATGATTTAACAGACGAGGAACTAGGTCTCCGCAAGTGTCTGGAAAGCCAGATCAAAGAAGGAAAAACTGGGGAGACTGAAACTAGAACAAGAGCTGCTATGTTTCCGTTTCAGTCGAACGTCGTCAGGTAAAGGAGGAATGAATGCGTCTATGTTGTTTCAAAATAAGGTTCTGAAAGCGCGAAAATAGAAGAATTTAGGTCCGAAAATGGAGGAAAGGAAAAGTTTACTCCTAGACAAAATAAATTTTTCAGAGGGATAATGGCAAGTGAGTGGGGGTGATAGAAAACAGATATTTCTTTGATATAAGAGTATATAAAGTTTATTTCTGTCTTATACGTTAAGTGAATTAAAATGAATGTTTTAAGGGATTTGGTTGAATTGTAAGCTTAATTTCTTTTCCGCCAGCCGGGCCGGGGGGTGAGGCCGACTGTCAGGGGCTTCAGGACCTCAGTCTGGTTCAGGAAGACGTTCCCGTCCTCCGTCCGTTCTTCATCAGCGTGGTGGAGGAGTCGGATCTGTCCGGGGAGGAAGACGAGCTGCGGCACGCTCAGCAGCTGCTGAAGGAGTACGAGAGGAGAGAGGGAGTGGCGGTGGCGGAGCTGGAGGGCGGCGAGGACGGTGGCGGTGGCGGGCAGGAGAAGTACGAGAAGACGAAAGCGCGCCACGGAGACGCCATCTTCTCCAAGTTCATGAAGAAGATCTCGCTGTGTCCTCAGCAGATCCTGCGGTACTGTCGCGGCGGGAAACCGCTCTTCATCTCCGAGCCGCCGTCCAACATGGCTCACGTGGTTTCGGCGTGCGGCCACTGCGGCGGGTCCAGGACGTTTGAGCTGCAGCTGATGCCGGCTCTGGTCAGCCTGCTGCAGAGGAGCGGCGGCGGCGAGGCGGAGCTGGAGTTCGGGACGGTGCTGGTTTATACCTGCGCCAACAGCTGCTGGACTACAGGATCCAGATCCGCTGTGGAGGAGTTCTGCTTCGTTCAGACAGACCCGGACCAGCAGCTCTTTAAATGAGCGACCAGGGTCGAGGATCAGTCGGATCCTGATTGTCCTGAATCCGTTTCCTCCTGGAGGATTTACAGACGCAGTAACTGACTGAAGAGTTTGTCTCAAAACATTTAAAAGTTCACTTTCAGCTACAAATTTTACCAAAAACTCTCCTAATAAATCCCAGTAAACTCCTTCCTGTGTGTTAATTTATACTTTTATCTGCGTATTCCTGCGACCGACTGAGTTCAGGTATAAATAAAGGATTTGAAGCAGGAATAATGACGATAAACTGCTCAATAAAACATCAAAATGTAGTTTTTATATGTTTTATAACCCGGCCTCCTCGTGCCTGAACCCGACCAATCAGAGGAGGACGACTACAACTCGTCTGAATCTCAGTGAGTTCTTTGACCCAACCTGCCCACAAACCATATCTGGAAGTTCAACTTCCTTCCCCGACCGAGCTCTGACCTTTGACCTCTCTGTAGTGAACCGCCACGAGAACCGAAAGTGCCTCGAACGTGTTCCCGCTGGTATCGATCATTTTCACAACTCACACTCCTTTAAAATGATTTATAGAAACACAGAACATCCGACATTTTCTTTTCTTTTTACTTCAACCTCACGATACATTTCTATCATTCAGTGTCTGAAGCTTCACACCAAAACAGGTCGGACAGCATTCATGTAATTCAGCCAAGGAAATGTAAACCGTACAGAGTTAAAACCAAGCTATAAAAATGTAAATAATCAGCTGAAGGACTTTAGTTTATCCTGGACCTGATCCAGAGTATCAAAAATAGATTTCTTAATCAATTAGCCAATAAATAATGACAGGATTCTCTCGTTTGTGTGCGACTTTTAGCCTCTAATGACGTTACTGATTGCTAACGTTCACTTACAGCCCTTTTTTTTTTGTTCCAATTCGGTCACGAAAAGCTACAAAAATCTTTGGTTCGTCAGTGAAAAACTTCCTGAGAGACGAGGACGAAACAGTGACGTGAAAAACCCTGATGAGACGAGCTCGTCGGAGGCTGCTGATTGGTTCTCAGGCACTTGGTGCGCTCTGTGCAAACGTACGCGAGCGCCGGCGTGTTTGTGTCCAGGAAGCGAACAGTAGAAGAAGAAGAAGCAGCGGGACTACTGAGGGCCTCCACAGAACGGTAAGGCAGCGTCGCCGGACTTGTGATCCCAGTCGTACTGGTGGAACTGGTCGAACTGGTCGGGCTGGGCGCCGCCGCTCAGACCGCCGATGTCTCTGTCGATGATCTCGTTCACTGCAAAACAGAAGAGGAAAAACGTTTGAGAAATTCTACCTGATAAAGTTGGAAACAAAAGATTCTCTGAAAAGATTTAGTGGCATCGAGTGGTGTAGTTGCAGATTACAACCCCCTCACATCACCCTCTCAACCCGAGTGTGTTGGACAAACTACGATGGCCACGAAACGCATGAAAGATAAGTTCCCTATCTGGAGTCGGTGTTTGGTTTGTCCGTTCTGGGCTACTGTAGAAGAGGATCCGCTCGTTCTAAGGTAGCGAAAACACAACAAACTTGTTTTCAGGTGACGCACACTTTTTAAAAAAACTTTTTCTTAACTTATTTTTGGTCGAAATGTTCAGAAATGGTTAAAAACTCGGAGCCGGTTCCCTGTTGGTGGTTTTAGTGACTTTATGACGGGTTTAATGTGGTCGTATTTCTTACGAGTGAGGATAAAGCTCCAGTATTTAACATTCAGGAGGATCGATGGGCAGAAATATAATATCCACCGTATGTTTTTATATACTTTTCTATAAATCACCTGACAATAAGAATCATTGTGTTTCTGTTACCTTAGAATGAAACGCGTCTGCCATGTTTCTACACTAGCTTTACTTTAGCTTCCTACATCGATTTTGGATAAACTCAAAGGGTGAGTAATCTTTCACTAAAGTGTTTTTAAAGCAGTGGCTCTCAACCTGGGGGTCGGGGCCCCCACTAGGGGTTGCTGAAGCTTCACAGAGGGTCACGAGGCCTTCTTGATTTCAAAGCGTGCTAGAAAACTTGACAGTAGGCCGATATCTCAGCATTTGGTTCATTTCAAGTAAAGGAAATTGTCTAACAGAACAATGGCATCAGGGACAAGAAAACACTTCATTTGACAAAAAAGAAGGTTATTAAGTTTGTTAAAATTATAAAAATACAGAATACAGACAGATAATTGTACAAAAAGTTCCATAAACTGGAAATAATCTGCTCAAAATTCCTCCAAATCTCTGGTTTCACACAAACTTCCTGCAGTTACTGAGTTCAATAATATGAAATAACTGAGTCAGTTTAATAAATAATAGAAAGGGCTCCTTTAAGTAAGAAGGTTAGGAACCAGAGGTTTTAATGTATGTAGATGTTAATCTGGTGTTGAAATCGCTGTGTCGTAAACACCAGAAAATATTGTGAAATAATTTGTTTGTTCAGAAATATGAAACTGGATTCTGTGTTTCAGCTCCCGGTCCGTCCACCGGGGGGAGCAGCTGGACACAAACTGTTTAAACATGTTCTCCAAAAACCTTTCTATGACTCTTAATGAACTTCAGCAGGTTTGTAAAAGAGAGAAACTGCTTTCACCAATAACATCCGACCCACTGATTAATACAGACATACTCAGAGCTTCAGTTTGTGACACGGTGAGCAGGCCGGGGTCTCGGTGGAGCTGAGAAATGATTATTATTAGTAGTAGCAGTAGTAAAGCTGCTGTGCACTCGGTCTATACATAGCGCCGCACTGAAACCTGAAGCTCGTGAAACCAACCGACACTCGTCACAACACGCTGCCCGTCAAACACAACTTCATCTGCGTGTACCATCGTAAAAACCATTCACACAGATTACGTTCAAACTCGTCACATAAAAACATTCCACACCAGCTGCCTGCACTTCCCTCCAGGACATCCAGGACCTCCAGCATCCTGCAGGTCCTCTAGGACCTCCAGGATCCTCCAGGACCTCCAGGACCTCCAGGATCCTCCAGGGTGTGTAAAAACTTCAGGTTATCTTATTAACTTCTTTTTAAAATACAAGCATATGAAACTATCGGTATCGGCCACGAGGAACAGGTAATTATCAGTCATCATATTGGCTAAAATCCATATTGTGAATCCCCAATAAACAGGATAAACATGAACACTGTATATTAGTATTATTATTGATCACTACACTGACAGAGCTTCAGTCTCTAATCAACAGCCTCGTCCTGCAGTAGGAAACAACCAAACACACTGAATCTGTCACAAAAGAAGCCTGTTAAGTCTGTTTGATTGTTAAAAAATTATAAAAATACATAATACAGACAGAGAATTGTATAAAATATGATCTCTGATCAATATTCACATCCAAATCTGATTTGACACAAACTTCCTGCAGTTATTGAGTCACTGTTTGGTTTCATCGTTCAGTTTATCTGCTGTTATTGTTAAAATAATATGAAAGATACAGGAAATATAACACCTGTAGTGTTTTTCTACCAAATCAGTTCTGGTTCTCGAACCGGTTTCGTTCAGTTTTTAGAGTGCAACCACCAACAGAGGGCGCTGCACAACGCACCCCCACCTGTAGCATAAGACACGCCCACTTTGGTTCCCAAGGAAAACCCGTCTGCATCTTTAGACTTTATCACCACTAGTGGGCAGCAGCAGTAACGTGACAGTGTGATAAACCGCCGCAGTCTCACTGGTTTTACCGGCGTTTTATCGGAACCGGCTCCGTTCGGTTCGGGTCCACTCAAGAATCCTGAACACCTAAAGAGTTAATAATAAAAACAACCAAAGTGTCATATTCTACAGGTGGTTGTGCA
>NW_023339762.1:26394894-26399840 GCF_004916995.1 Morone saxatilis | reverse complement strand
CACACACACACATATATAAATAACACACACACACACACACGCCCACACACATACCACAGCGAGCGCTGCACATCCACAGTCCACATTACCCGGAAAGCACTGCGTGTTATTCCACATTAAAACTTCAATTTAGTCGTTAGTATTTTTTTACTTGTGAAAAGACAAACATGATATATATTCAATAATTATCTATAAACGTATAAATTTAAGCTGATTATTTCTCCTGTAAAAACCAAACAGTGGTTTAAGGCAGTGGTTCCCAACCTGAGGGTCGGGACCCCCACTAGGGGTCGCCAAAATGTCGCAGGGGGGTCGAGGCCTTCTTGATTTTACAGCTAGAAAACTTTAAAAACAATACACACAGTAGGTCTTTATGTCAGCATTTCATACATTTTAAAGTTCAACACTAAAACCAGATGAGTTCATTTAACTGACCACATCGAACATTTTAAGTAAAACTAACTCAAATTCAGTCAAGTTCAAGTTAAAAAAACATTTTTTCATCAAGTAGCTTTCGTGATTTTGACATTTTTAATTGTACTGTGAAAAAAACTAGTAAAAATGACTTAATTAAGAATGTTTTTTAAAGAACTGAGTTAAAATGTTCTTGGTAAACAACTTTTCTAAGTTGAAATAATTTAATGACATTACAGTGAATTATTTAATATCTAAACTCTGATCAAGTATCAGGGAGAAGAAAACACTGAATTGGTCAAAAAAAGATCCTATTAAGTCTGTATGATTATTAAAAATAAAATAAAAACGTAATACAGACAGAGGATTGTATAAAAAGTTCACAGGAAATAATCAAACTTCCTGACGTTACTGAGTTCACTGTTTGTGTTCATTGATCAGTTGATCAGCTACAGTTTACTCACTGAGAGATAAAGGAGTCCCTAAAGGAACAAGGTTGGGAACCAATTGCTTTAAGACGTTTCTATGGATGTTTTGGATGTTTTGGATGTTCGAGGTTGAGACTCGTAGTTACGGATCCTACAGCGGGACAGTGAACACAGCTTCCTACCGTCATCCAGCGTGATCTCCCGGAGGCCGAGGGATCCCAGGTTCGGCTGGGACTCTTCCGGCTCCTGCTTGATGTTCAGCGCCTCTCCTGGGCCGGAGCGCGGGGAGTCCTTCTGCGGGTCGGCGGCGGGCACGAAGGCTCTTCTGGAGCTCGGAGACGGTTCCCTCTGGGGTCCACCGGAGGAGGTCTGAAGGGGCACGGAGGAGGCCTCGACAGGCAGGGTGGCGATCTGAGGAGGTATGATGGAGGTCTGGAGAGGGATCAGGGTCTGGTGGGGGACTGCGGAGGGCACGGAGGAGGCGTGAGGAAACATTAAGGAGGGAGGGGGGTGATGAAGACGAGGCGCGTTAAGGGGAGGAGGACCGCAGTGCACTGGGATGTCACAGGAATCATAATACAGCAGGTCTGGGCCGAGCACTCGGTCGTGGGAGGTCGGACAGAAGCCAGGTGGATTGTGGGGGATGTGGTCTGTGTCCCAGTGCTCCTGTTTGACTCCGGCGGCGGCGGCGGGGAGGTGACGTCTGACTGCGGGCAGGTAGGTGAAATTATGCGCTAGACTTCTTTTTCTCTTCCCGTTTGAGACGTAGAAGTGGACCTGGACCGGATCCGATGTCTTCCTGTTGTACGGAGGAACCTCGACCACAATGCTGGACTGAGAGACACAAACACAGACATGAAGTCAACTGCAAAATACAACCGCAATGTTTCTACAGTAGCCCAGAAGGGACAAACCAAACACTGGCTGTAGATAGGTGGAGCGCGTTTTGTGGTCACTGTAGTTTCTCCCTTTGGAAGCAGAGGGTGAAGTGAGGGAGTCGCAATGTACTACACCACTAAATCCTACACACCAGACCTTTAATAAAACTTTGAATTAGACTTTTTCGATAGTTTTATGCTTAAATTTATTTATTTCTACACATTTATATTGATTGTTTATCTGTTTTTAATCTGTCATTGCACTGTTGTGTCTGTGAAGTAAACCTGATTTTGAAAATGCTATAAAAACAGTTAATATTATTTAATCTATATTTTGTGTTTTGACATGTACCTGCTCAGTTTATTGATCTATACTCAGAAATATAATATTCATAGGTGTGTTTTCCTCATCAAGAAATCTCTTTAAATGCAATAAATTCATTTAAAAACATATAATACCATCAAAATAGTTCACAATTTAAACTGTAAGATTGCTGAAATGTAACTGAACACATTAACTCGCCTACAACCCTTCAGTAACGGAATTTATTTTATTTTACTGAGAAATTCAGATTCTAGAAAGTTAAAGTGTATTTATCAACCACAGCAACAAGAACTGTGATGTTATATGTGTGTGTAGATGTGAGAAAAGAATCTCACCGACAGTCGAGATTTAAACACAATACACATCAAAGTTTATGTAGGTGAACACATTCAAATATTTCCAGGATATTTGGTCATTTTAATAATTTCCAGGTGTTTCCAGGACGTGTGGGAACGCTGTAAAACGTGATGTTAAGATAGTGAGCGGAGTTAAAATGAATGGTTCAGAAACAGTGCAACCAGGAGGACCCCCTTCTCCACCACATCTTGAACCGGTTCCGTTCAGGATTCAGGCAACAATCAATAATCTGAATATTGAGAATAAACCTGCCTCTTGTCATCCTTTTATATGAAAGAAAGAAGAACTGAAACCTGCTCTGTCTGCATCTGTCGCCACCTTTAACCTCTGATATTGTTTTGGCCTTTAATGAAACATAAATAAACATCACACTCGCGTCTGTGTTACAAAATCTACTACAACCTCCAGTGATGTCACGCTGGCTCCTCCCTCAGACTCTGTGGTTTCAACAAACACTCGTTAACTTCCTCTTTGTACTTCCTCTTGGGAGGGAATCCTCACCGCCATCTTAAGTGACGTTCAAATGCTCCAAAAACCAGAGTGAATGTCTGTGAGATCGACCCTTCCAGCTGTCATATCGGATATTTCCTGGTATTAACGCGAGTTCTGGTGGACGGCTGTGAAAGCATTAAAGTCTCATTGAGGACACACAGACCACATTCAGAGGACGAAACGCTGTCTGATTTCCATTTTGTTCACTTTTAATGTGTTTGGGTTCAGATCTATTAACCACAATACCACCAGACTTTAAAAATCACACTTTTGAGGGTTGTCGAGGAGAAACTTTATGAACTTGCTGCATGTGACAGATTCTTTATAATTTGGGTATTCTTGTAAATCAGGCAAACTTTACACATTAATTAATTCATTCATTCATTTCTTTGTATAAAAACGACTGTGTCTGTTTGTCCCAGCGTGTCGGCTGCAGCCCGGCAGGAGGGGCGCTCCGTGGTGCGAGCAGGACGCACACTTTTACTGTCTTTGACATTAATCGTATGTTTAAACACTAAATGTGTAAAAAAAAGATTTAAAAATTAATAAATATTGTGTTTTTTATAATATATTTAATTATGAACATATAAGTCATGATAGTGTCCACCACTGCCATCGGAGTCATGTTTGTGTCAACCTGATGAATGTAAATATATAAGACTTTATGTTGATTCTGGCGCCCCCTGTGGACAAACATTAGTGTTTCTACCATCTAATTTCATTGATTTCAAGGGGAATCCGACCGATGGCAGACTATCTTCTCACTGAGAGACATTTAACAGTTCCTTGTCGTACGTTTAAGCTCCATTTTATTCTCTGTGGTATCAGGACACGTTAGCTATCTGCTAACAGGAACACAGCACACAGACTGATATCCTGGCGTACTGATGACCTACTTTATCAGCATCCTGTTGCTGTGGGACTGACAGGGAGTGGTGTCGCACAGACTGTATGCAACAAATTCAAGGGAGTGACTGTAAAATCCTGTTGTTTACTCCGGCAGAGGACTGAAGCTGTTTGGGTTCCTCAGTGTCCACTGCACATGTCCAGACTGTTTTAAATAAATCCTTCATATCTTATAGTTATTCATTTAATATCTGGTCTTGTGTGGTTCATCAGTGAAGTGTTTTACAGCCTGGAGTCTCTGTTAGACACAGACAGACAGACAGACAGGTCTGTCTCACCCTCACTGCAGTGCATTATTATAAACTATAATGAACTGTGAGTCACAGTTTTCTGTTTCTACTTACTCCGCTGCTTTTCTCCGGCACAACTCTGGCGTCTGTTTCCCACAGCGCTCTTCCATCTGAGGGGGGGAACAGTTCAAACATTTAGCAGGATGTTACGTGTGTTTAATGCACGGTAAGTTACCGTTAACTGCTCTTACCGGGCCCCTTCTCCGTGAACACAACCCTGGACTGTGTGGAGATGTTGGATCCGGTGATGAGCAGCTCCTCTCCTCCGTCCACGGAGCAGCTGGCTGGACTGAAGCTCTCCACCTGGGGAAGCTCCTGACCCGAGCGCTGGGCTGAAACAACAACACACATTTCAGTATATGTGCAGTTTCTCCGGCAGAATCAGACAGAGGACATATTCACTCAGCAGTGAGAAGAAAACCTCACTGATTATAATCTGGGTTTGTACGAAGCAACACGTCCCTCGGACTTCCTCTTCTGCTTCTTCGATTAGAATATTGTTTCGATATGAAGGATGAACATTTTCTGTGTCTCCTCTCTGCTGAGTGAAAGCCTCCCTGAATAACTCAATCAGATGTAGATGTGACGTCTGTGTTACAGGTGACTCACAGCACTCCACAGGGACGGACATCGTCTGCAGCCACATCATCCGGCCGTCCGGCTGCGGGACGGCGACCCTGAACACAACGCGCACCCTCGTGTTCTTCCGCCCGATGTCCGTCTCCCCTTTCTTCAGCTCGATGTCGGCGTTACGCAGCTTCAGGATGCCGGCACAGTCAATGCTGTGGAAAAGAAAAGCAAAATGCATTATGCTGCTAATCTTAAAGGTTTTATATGAAATTTAAA
Source organism: Morone saxatilis (assembly GCF_004916995.1). Taxonomy (NCBI): domain Eukaryota; kingdom Metazoa; phylum Chordata; class Actinopteri; family Moronidae; genus Morone; species Morone saxatilis. The sequence continues at coordinate 26,394,904 of NW_023339762.1, read as the reverse complement.
TCATTAATAT
>NW_023339762.1:26390646-26394852 GCF_004916995.1 Morone saxatilis | reverse complement strand
ATTGTTGGAAAGACTAACAAAGTTCTGGTCTGAGATGCAGTGAATTTCATAGACATTATAACCTTTGATGCCTTAAGAATCAGCTCTACATCCAGCTCTGTTACCTGGCGGACATGTCGTTCTCTGGAAGCAGCGGGATCTCCAGGACTTTGGTGCAACCCATAATTTTCTCCTGGCAGCTGGTGGTGACCATCTTCCCCGTCACCCGGTGGACCTGGTAGAAGGAATGAGGGCGAAGGTAGCGGTCGTCGGAGGTGCCGATGAACAGCAGCAGGCTGACCGGCTGCTCGCTGTATCCCGTCAGCTGGAGACAAAGATTCAACGAAACACATCAGATCAACCGTTGCTCCTCCTGACAGACGACGGCTGTGTTAGATGTGTAGAAACTGGCGAACTACTGAGGAGCTCATGTCTTATTAACAACAAAACTGTGATGCATGTTGTGATGTTCTTAGGCATTTTATTTGCAATGAAATTCTGTGTGAAAGTTTTACAAACTGAAGTGAGAATAACATCGACTCTTTGAAGGGTCAATGTGTGATGTTGGTGTCGCACACGTCTGCATCTTCAACACTAGAAACCAGGAAGTGAGTTTGGTGACTTATGACTCAACTGTTTGTGCAGGAAACTACAGATTGGTTGAAGACTGTGCAGAATTCACAGCTTCCAGGAGGAACTTCAGATCAGAAAATAATTCCCCCGTAAGCCGGGATGTGGCTCGCACACTGATGACGATCTTATGCCTGTAACTAACTTCAGTAAAACTAATTCTGATGACACCTTGTTAACCACCAGGACCCTGCGTACCTGCGTCATTAATAAGGAAAGATATACTTCTAACATTTATTTGCTCTATAAAAAAGCTCCCTGATAAATTCAATAAAGTTCATATTCAATAAATATTGGTTTGTACAATGAAGTAAATAATAATAAGTTATGAAAACTGACAAACAAATAGATTAAACATAAATGAATAAATAATAAAACACATAAAAATAAAGAAATAAAACCAAACAAATGTATAAAAGTATTTAGTTTCTAAAATAAAAGTTAAATAAAAGCATGATGGCAGGTTTGATCCGGGACGATATGGTAAAAACATCGATTAGTAGGAAGGATCATTTTTACATCACAAATTTAATTTCCACTGAAAAAAATATTAAAAACACGATGACGTGACATTTGTTGGAGTCTGTACTAAACAAACTTAACTTCTTAAATCTGGAGGAGATTCGTAGGCAGCGCTACAGAACAGCTTCTTGTGATTTGCATATTGCACTTTTATATTAATTCTAGTTTGCGTGTTGCTGTTCTGTGGATTTCACAAACAAACAGCTTCAGTTTCCTGTGTGACACAGCAGCACTGTGAGTTTTTACACATCTTGCAGCAGGAAGCTGGTCCGGGTTCAGCAGAATGCGACACCCAGAATAGCCCCGCTGGTGTCCGTTACACGCGAGGCCTTGACGGAGCTTTACTCGCCTCAGCCGGCCTCTGTCCTCTGATCCAGGAGGATCCACGTGGCTGTTCGCCCACAACATCAGCCGACACATCGCTCAGTGGCTCTTCACCTCTCTGTTCTGATAACAGATTTCAGAGAGTCCAATAGTCTAAACCCAAAACCCTGTTGTATCTACAATGATAGAAACAGAAAGACGTGGAAAATCCTCACCTGGAATATTTTCTTAACAAATTCATTGATTCAAAATCGCTGTCAGATAATTTTCTGTCAATAAATTCAACATTATCTGATAAATAAATAATGAAGACATAGCTTCCTCATTACAGTTTGACCAAGATTTGACAGGAGACATAATACAAAGTTTAAAGATAACAAGCACCTTTATTGATCCCCGAAATTCAAATAGTTAGTTAAGATGTTGATTATATTGTGTATTGATTCTGATGATGCTGAGCTACTTTAAAGAATATTAGACAGAAAACGGCAACATATGTTGGACGTGAAACTAATGTGTTAAAGCACCAAAGTCAGTCTGGCTTTGTAGAGAGCAGAGATGAAAACAATGGCTCCAGTCAGGACGGGCTGTATGACGGCAAAGTAAAGCCATTTCTTCTGCCGTTTTTCAGTCACTTTCTGGCATTTTTCCCTCTTATGAACAACGTTTGGTACCCTCTGGACACCCCATCAATATTTCTCTACATCCGCCCCTGTTCGTACCACAGGAACGTCATGTGCAAACAAGCTCTAACCGTCTGTATCAGAACATTTCCTGCATCCCAGAATGCTCCACTGACATTAAAACCCTCTTTCTCAGAGACCTGAGCACAGACGTCAGAATTAAGTTGTCAGGAAACCTTGTTTTAAAAACCAGGGTGAGTGAGTGTGTGAGTCGGTCTTACCTTGACGACAGGATGTCCTGAAGTCGCTGCCTTAATGGACCCTCTGCTGCCCTCCGTCTCATAATGCGCCCTGTGGTAGGATCTGGGCTGGACCTCCACCTTCAGCTCACACTGGTCAAACTGGCTGGGTAGAGGCCAGTCCAGAGGAGGAGGCGACGAGATACTGGAGGCAGAGACAACAGACGATCAGATATTGTACGTCACCAACCAACCAACTGTTCCTTCAGTAGTGGTTCTCTGAAGGGAGTTAAAGGGTTCCCAGCTGTCAATCATGACGTGAAACTCCTTTTTTATATCTTCAAATAACCAATTAAGCGTGATAAGAATGACCTAAAAGGATAGAATGAGCTGTACTGCAGTCAGCCTCCAGGGGGAGATAGAGAGAGTCTGGTTTGACTTTGCAGAAACTACATATTTTACGTTTAACAGGCAGATATGAAAGTAAATTCAACGTCCAGAAAGAGAAAATCTTTCCTTGAACAATGTTGAGCACATTTAAAAGCAACAACAGCTTCAGAGAAGTGAAGCCAACCTGAACAGAGGAGGGTTTCCAGGTTTGGGTTTGTTCCAGCTGAAGTGGGAGGGCACCTGAAGAAAGAGCTCGGCCAGGCCGTCCTGTTCGCGCCCCTCCTCTGTCGGGGAGTCCTGGAAGGGCTCCAGCCCGGGGTCTCCCTGTCCGGCCAGGAGGCCCAGCTGGCTCCCCGACGTCCTCCTGGTCTTGGAGGGGACGTCCAGCTCCTGGTAGCCAGACATCAGGAGGGATCCCAGCGCGCCGGCGGGGCTTCCCACCCAGGTGTCGTCCGTCACGCTGCCCCGCGGAGAGGCGCCCGGCGTGGGGCTGGGGGAGTGGTGAGGGGAGGGTGAGCGAGCGTAGGGGTCGGCACTGGAGTGGCGTCTCTTCCCGCAGGGGGAGGTCGGTCTGGATGACGGCCTGCGAAAGAAATCCGGTCGGGATTAGTGTTTTAGTGTTTAATCACATTCTCTTTATTAAATCCATATAATGATATAATATAGTTTCTCTTTTCTTGGATTATACTTATTTTCTTAAAAATAAATAATGTTTTATTTTTAGATTCTGTCTCTCAGAGAAATGTACATTCAACAAGGTAAACATTAAAGAGCTGTTAGCATGCTGACGTTAGTAAACTGTAGAAATCAATAAAATGTAAATAATGAAAAATCTAACTGGATTTTTTTTGCTGACCTCTTAAAAGCTGAATTTGATACCGTCGTTTATAAACTCCTGCCTATAAGTCTAGAGGAGGCTGCACTGAATTGGTTCCATGCTCACACTCAGTAATGGGGTGCCACAGGGCTCTACTCTTGGTCCTTCACTATTTACATTGTGTGTTAACATTATTCTTCCTAATCAGTACTTAAATATTTATTTGTTGCTCGATGGCAGATTCAAGATTCATATTCAACATGTGAAAATGAAACTGCTTGTTTTGTAAACCATAAACCAAAAATACAGTCCAGTGGTTGTCTGACCATGAATGTTTCTTTCTCTCAGGTCTTGATCTCAACGAGACTACTGCTCTGAATAAATAAAGTTACTAATTACACAATATTGTACCTGGAGGTGGGCCGTCGGTTCAGCCAGCTCTCCTCTGTAACACTGGTACGAGGGGAGTGGCAGGGCGACTGGCGTGGCGACTGGCGGGGCGACTGGCGTGGCGACTGATGAGGCGACAGCGCCGGGCTGAAGGCTGAAGGATGCTGGTACATCTGCTGCCACAGCTCCACCCCAAAGGCCCCGCCCCCGCAGCCCGGGGACCCCACAGGTGATCCTAGGGGGGACCCCAGGGCGAGGCGGGCAGCATCGCGCAGCTCGCCCTCCACCTCAT
>NW_023339762.1:26383550-26390621 GCF_004916995.1 Morone saxatilis | reverse complement strand
ACTGCGCTTTTAAAGTTCTGCTGGTTTTCCTTCATATCAATACCCCTCTCACTTTCTATACCATCTTGTATCCAGCCTCTCATTCCATCTACCAGCTGTCCTATTCCTTCTTCCATAGATTTTATAAATGGGACCTCAGATAAGGCTATTTACCAAGTATAGAATAGGATTTGTGTGTGGATTCTCCCTCGCCAGCACGATGTGAACAGAGTTAATTCACTGCTGACGAGCCACCACATGGAGGACATCTAGGTGCTGGCTGGAAGAGCTGAATGTTGTATGTACACGGTGAGGGACGTTCAGGTGTAGCGGATGGCTTGTCTGTCTGTTTCTGATGTTCTTCAGCATTTGCAGCCAGAAATGCTGAAGGTTGCGGTAAAAAGCGGCCTGAATACTGTGAGCGGTCTCGGTGAGAAAGTGAAAGACGTTAAACAGGGGAGTCAAAGCGAGCTGCTGAGGTCAGGGTGGACCCGAGAGCGTCAGGTGACCCGGAGGGCGTCTGCCAGGTGGTGGAGGGGGAAGAAGGAACAACCATTCGGACCAGTCGGACCTCTCTAACGTTCTCCAGCTGGGGAGTGTTTGCAGACAGGCGTGACGGGCCGCTGGCTTTACTTCCCGGGTTCTCTAACCGCCTGTGGCCACCAGCGGGGGGGGGGGGCACACTTTTGAGGTATTTATTGTTGGCCAAGCTTGCGGAAGCCAGATCACAGACGGCTTTGACGCGGCTTTCGCAAGTGAACATGAGAGAGAGAGAGGAGAGAGAAGGAGAGACAGAGAACAGAAGGAGAGAGACAGAGGAGAGACAAGACAGAGAGAAAGAGAGAGAGAGACACAGAGAGAACCAAGAGAGAGACGACAGAAGAGAAGAAAAGAAGAGAAAACAAAAACACAAAAATACCCAAAAAAAGGAAAACTAATAAAACAACACAAAACCCAAAACATAATAAAAACATACAAAGAAAACACAAGAATCACAACAGAAAAGCCGCACAAAAAAAACCCAAAACATCGACAACAAGTTGGGCAGAGAGCAGCATCATCCATCCTTTGTCATGTCTCCTGCACAGAAACCCTGAGACATCCCCAATAAGCGCGCACAGAGTAATGACTTGGCACCAAACACAGGAGCTACCAGCACCAATGCCCAAAAAGGATACACCAGATATACTGGACCTGTCCGGATTACTTTCCATTTTTGTCCTTCCCAAATCCACCAATTTCTACTATATAGGGGCTTCTCACCCACACCAAAGAAACCTTATTCATTAAGACCCGGAGAGCACACTATTCTGAATGGAAACACTAGCAGACAGTTCGTCAGCTATAATACACAAGGCCAGATCTGGAGGTGCGCCTATGCACAACGGCAACCACCCAAAACAAAACACCACACCCCGTGAACACAACGACTGATACCGCAACCAATCATCTGGCACAAGCCGGTGATCTGAAACTACACGAGCCACACCTCCAGCACGACACCAGCTGGGTGCCACAGGGCGGTTAGAGAACCGGGAAGTAAAGCAGACGGCGTCACGCTGTCTGCAAACACTCAGCTGGAGAACGTTAGAGAGGTCCGACTGGTTGTTCCTTCTTCCCTCACCTGCAGACGCTCCTCGGGTCACCTGACGCTCCTCGGGTCACCTGACCCTCCAGCAGCCTCGCTTTGACTCCCTGTTTAACGTCTTCACTTTCATTCACACCGCTCAGTATTCAGTTTTCTACCAAACGTTTCACATTTCTGGCTGCAAAGTGCTGAAGAACTCAGAAACAGACAGACAACCATCCTACACCTGAACGTCTCACCGTGTACATACAAACATTCAGCTCTTCAGCCACACTCAGTGTCCTCATGGTGGTGCTCTCAGCAGTGATATACTGGACCTCTGCTGCGATCGAATCCCAAAAGCCTTCTGATCAATAAACAGACGAGATATGATGCGATCATTGTTTAAAGTGTGTGTATGTAACGGAACAACGAGCAGAACTTTAAAGGCCCCAGTGAGTTTATGAGTTTATTATGGAGGATATAAAATAACTTGTTAAATGTATAATTATTATATAATGTGGGAAACTCATCGTATCAATCGATTATCAGAACAGCTGCATCGTTTTCTGTTGATCAACAAATTCATTTATTAAAAAAACTCCTCAAATATTCTTACTTCTCCGTGACAATAATGTAAATATATTTAATTTATTGTCTCTTTCTAACACTCACATTATCTGATCCCAAACAACACTAATCAATATATACAAGTGATCAATAACAGTGATCAATACTGATGATTTAGATCCACATTTTAATAATTTAATTGAACAGCTGCTTCTGTCACTTCCACTACAATGAGCACAGCATCCGGCTGCACTTTTCAAAATAAAAGCCTGTGTGCAGAACAGGGCGCGAGAAGTGAAACTGATCTTTACAGAAGTTGAACCATCGACCGTTTCCATGCATGAATAATTATTTAAATCATTTCTGCAGGAAATGATCCGTCTCGATCTTCTGAGATTATAAATGATTATGAATAAATCTTTAGATAAAATGAGTCATTTATGTCAGTTAATTATATTATATTTGTTTAGATCACCATGACTTTATAATAATAACATTTATTTGTGTCTTTTATGGCTGTTTATTCTTGTTTGTGTTGAGTATTTGGAGATTGTTTGTACCAAAACCAGATGAGTTCATTTAACTCATAAAACTGTTGAAACTGATTAAATTGAAACTTTTAAGTGAAACAAACTCATTTTATTGAGTTAAAAAGATTCCTGATTAAGAACTTTTTACTAGATATTTTGTTTTCACAGTAGAAATAAGAGTCAGTGTCACTTAAATTTACTAAAACTACTTTTCTTTTTTGTTTTTAGTCAAAGTAACTTCTGGTATTTCTGTGTATTTTTGTTTTTCTGGAATAGTAATTTCAGTTTTTTACATTTTTGTTCTCTAAAACAGACGAGGACTTCCTTCCTGTGTAACAACCGTCTTCTGTTTCCATTTTACTTTTTATTAATGTGCAAATAAACAAATAAAATACAACAAACAGGCTCAACCTCAGTATATTCAAATCGGATCAACTTAAATGAAGAAATCAATGAAAGCTGAGGACGATTAATGTCTTTATTCTTTTTTCCTTCAGGGACATATTTTATAGATATTTTACATTAAAATAAAACTGAACAGTGAACACAAACAGTGAACTCAGTAACTGCAGGAAGTTTGTGTAAAACCAGAGTTGGATGAATTTTAAGCAGATTGTTATGTAATTATATGTAAGATTACATTTTAAAGTCCAATACTTCTGCTGTTATTGCCTTATATATTTTAAAATATAAAAAAAACTGTTTTGTTTAGTAATACATCTTAAAACTACAATTTGACAACTGATATAAAACATATAATTTATATATATATATTGAACCAAATATTCTAAACATTCTGAAAAGGCGTGAATTAATGAGTCTGTAAACTCACATTAAATCATATTATTTATTTATTTCTCTCCTTTTGAGTGTTATTTTTATTTTAAATATATTTTGTAACTTTTTTCTCTTTTCCCTGATTTTATTTTGAAGCCCTCGCCGCTCCACTTCCGGCGTCCCTCCCGCTTCCAGCCGCGAGCTTCACGCACACACAAATGGCGAACTGCCGTCGTCAAACTGACACGTACCTGCTGTCTGCCGGCCGTCGTCCTCAAAGATCAGCCTGAAGTCCAGCTCCTCGGCGAAGTTTAACGTGGACATCGAGCCCTTCAAATGTCCCTGAGCGGCAGCCGTTGAAAGACCTGTCTGTCTCTAAAGCCGACCTGTCTCACTCACTTCCATCCGACTGAAAGCAGAACTCTTGTTTCCAACCGACCAACGACGTCGCCCACAAATTTTCCCGGGCTTAAAAGTTGTGAATCGACACGAAAGGCATCAATAAAAACGCGTCCGGGTTGCGTGGTTAACCCGCAAACGTCCCATTATTGCGTGAACTTGTTGCGTTCGCGGTTTCTGTTCGGTTGCAACTCTCCTCCAGGTTGATCCGCGTGCTGCGTTCACGCTCCCCTCGGAAACTCTACGACTCTAAAAACAGACCTGAAGTAGTTTGTTCGTTATAAATCATTTTTAAAAGAGTCAAACTTGCATTTTTAAATACTTTTTTCTATTTTTTTTGTAATAATTAGTTTCTATAGCGATAGAAGAGCTGATTATTTTTGTTTTTTATATATATATATACTTTATTTGCAGTTAGCCCCGCCCCTTTTGGCTCTGTGCTCCAATAACAGTTGAGCAACATTTCTTCCTTCCTGTACTTGTTGGTTATAAAACATTTCTACAACTTTCAATCCCACAAAAAATATATAAAAGAAATACATCTTAAAACACTAAACTGTAAATTAAAATAACCCTTTAAATGAATTCAGAAGAACAAGTTTTAACTTTAACTCACCTGAGCGACAGAAACAACAGAGCACCTGTTTAATACGACGAGCGGCTAAAGTTTCAGTGTGGAAGGCACTTTAAAAACGAGTTTACGATATTAAATAATGTATAAGGAAGGTAAAAAATGCCCACTTTAAGAGTTTCTTTCACATTTATGTTATTATGATTGTTATCTGTCATTGTAACTTATTTGTTAATAACAACAGATTAGCCTGGCACGTAGAATATCTATGTTGAAAAGACATTTTGAAGATGGTTGAAACATAAAAGCAACACGTGTTCAATATATATATTTCATATAGTTACATCTCAAGTTAGCTCATACTTGTTTAGTTTTTATTTATTCCTGGAGATTAAGATTTACAGTTACTGTGTTTAATAATTAATAAAAACCTCTTAAGTTAGTTACCTAATGTTAGAAAAACACTAGCTAACTTATTTACATCTTAAAATGTGACTGTCGAGCTTTTCAACACAGATTAGCGTAACATATATATATATTATAAAAAAATAAAATATATATAGTGAATAAAAGTATAAAAAAGAAAAAAATTACGTCACTTTAGAAGTACATTACAATTAAAGTTACATACATTTAAATGAGAGCTGTTTTTAAGTTACAATCAGGAGATGCAAATGTTGAATTTTAAGACAAAACTTAAAATCATAAAGTGACATTTAAAACTTTTTAATCATTCAGAGACAGAATCCGGATATTAAATTATTGTTTTAATTTTTAAAACTCAATTATTCTGGTGGCTCTGTACGTTTAAAGTAATCTGAATAATGTATATAATGGTCTTGTTTAGTCACTTATCTTTACATGAATCTGTTTCCTGTTGCAGCTGTGACAATTATTTCCTGCTGATATCTTATCGATCGATCGATCAGCTCGCTTGTTTTGTGCACCGAAGTGTTTCAGAGACATTAAAACAAAAAGGTTCTGTAACTTTAAAAACACTCCACAGGGTTTAATTAAACTTTACTTCTAGTTTATTTTAGTCCTTCTGAGACTCAGAGTTGCATAGTATGGTATGCGGTTGCAGTCCTCGTGTGTCCCAGTGCTCCTGAAGGCCCCATTAGACAGCCCCGGCGCTGACGTCAGCGTCTGGGTGTCTCNNNNTTTAAAACAATTCAAACAATCAGCTGTTACTGTATCACGATGCCTTCACTGTCCTCAATGTAGGGACCCTGAATGCAACAGTTTGTCAGTTTCACACCAACAACAAACACTGCGTCTGTTATCAGATCTGTTCATCTGTTCACTGGGAGTTCGTAATGAAAATAAAGAAATAAAAAGTTCCTTTAACGTATCAGAGTGTGTGTGTGTGTGTGTTGTCGTGTGTGTGTGTGTGAACTCCGACATCAGGAGTCTTCAGGAAACACGTGATGAGTTTAAGGCCCAGGGGAAAAATCAGGATTAAAAACAGAAAGGTTTCTTCTTTAAGGCACCGAGGTTAAAATAAATGAAGTTAAAGTGAAGGTGCAGCAGCGCCACCTGCTGGCTGAAATATAGATGTTAGGGACAAACGATGGAGACTTTGACCCAGTGGAAGACTGTGGGCAGATCCCAGTCTGAACGGGTTCAAGAACGGGTTCTACTGAGGGAGATCAAGTAAAAAATAAAACCATCTGAAGGAGTTTGAGAGTAAATCCTGGAAATTCGTTTTCAGGATTATTAGAAAAAGAAAAGTTTCTGGTTCAGAGAAACAAAATAAAACCAGTTCACACGTTCGTGCGCTCTCTTCGTCCCGTCAACAGTTCCTGTTCACTTTGATTGGTTGTTCCGCTCCCTGTGCTGCGTCGCCCTTCGCCGACGCCGGCACTCTCCGTCTCCCGTGTGGACGTTGTCGATTACGTGTCTTTCTGCTCCCTCTTCCTCCACGGCGCGTTGGTCTTCCCCTCCCTCTTCCAATTCTTGCAGACCAGACCGGAGTCTTCTCCCGATACGAGCCCCTTCGCCGGTACTCCCGAGGCTCGCAGGCACGCGAACGGCGGCCGCTTGTTCGGGTCGAATTTTCTTCGCTTCTCCATGAAAAGGGCGGGAAAATGCTTTAAAACAAGTGTGTGTGTGTGGTGTGGTGTGTGTGTGTGGTGTGTGTGTGTTGTGTGTGGTTGTTTGAAGTGTGTGTGTGGTGTGTTTGAGGTGTGGTCGTGTTGTGTGTTTTGAGTTGTGTGTTGTGTGTGTTCTTGAGTGTGTGTTGTGTTGGTGTGTTTTGAGTGTGTGTGTGTGTGTGTGTGTTTGAGTGTGTGGGTGTGTTGTGTGTGTGTTTGAGTGTGTGTGTGTGTGGTGTGTGTTTTGAGTGTGAGTGTGTGTGTTGTGTGTGTGTGTGTTTTGAGTGTGTGTGTGTGTGTGTGTGTTTGATGTGTGTGTGTGTGTGGTGTGGTGTTTTGAGTGTGTGTGTGGTGTGGTTGGTGTGTCTGTGTTTGAGTGTGTGTGTGTGTGTGTGTTTTGGTGTTGTGTGTGTGTGTGTGGTTGTGTGTGTATGACCACAGTGAGGATCTGTACTGTGTTCCTGCAGCAGTAACGATGGATGAAAGCCTCGATCCTGAGCGCGCCTGCAGCGCTCACAGCAACACACACCACCACACACACACAGCCCAGCACAACCACACCATCACACACACACCACCACGCGG
>NW_023339762.1:26381028-26383450 GCF_004916995.1 Morone saxatilis | reverse complement strand
ACAGACGCACGGGGACAGACGCACCTCTAACAAATGAACTGAAGAGAGACTCACGTATTTGAGGTATTCCTCCATCACGCTCTCCACAGGAAGTGGACCCCGGCTGCTGAACACCGACGCGTTCCACATGGCGGCGCGGGCCAACATGACCGACGAAGCGCCCGTCGCCTTCCTGAACTCCTCGATGTCGGCGTTGGTCTTCACCAGATCCAGAGAGCCCCCGCTGCCGGAGGGACGCACACTGATTAACCAACTGCTGAAACTGCTTCAGGTAAATAATCTCACTGCCGGTTTTTAAATATCAAACATGAGAAAACCAGAACAAACACGTCTGTAAGCTTTAACTGTCACTGTCCTTGGTTACGTTACATTTAAGGAGACGGGTGAAGCAGCTGAAGATAGAGAGAATAAAAGGTGAAGGACTGATGGAGGAACTGCAGTTCACCGGAGACGAGGAGGGGACGACTTACTTGGCGATGACGGGGATGGAAACGGCCCGAGCGACGGCCCGGATGTAGTCGCAGTGGACGGGGTGTCTGGGACGCTCGTCCTTCAACCTGAACGACACGGAAAGGTTGCAAGTGAACACATCGCGTTGCATTAATGAAACAGGCTGACAGTCGGGAAAAAACACAAGAAGATAAAAATCCTCCTAACGAGAGCACAACAGACCGATTCCAGGGTAAAAAAAAACAACTGATCTGTTTTATTTATTTTTTCTTTCTATCGGTAGAAATAATGTGTCCAGTAATTTCCAGCTTTGTGTTTAACTCTGAAAAAGCCCATTAAAATAAAAAAAGACATTATAACACTGATGTAAAAAGCATGAGAGCATGACGAGCAACCAAAAAAGTTCATTACATACAACACAGAAAAGACTTTAAAGGATTTAAGTCATTTAAAGAAATGAAATAATACTTAAAAAATGTGAAATGTGGAGATGAGAAAAAACACACATATGGACACAGAAATATAAAGTACAAATTAATGAACTGAATAGTGAACTCAAGTTACGACAACTTCCTCCTTCATGGCGATGCATCAAAATTCGACACCACGCCACGGGCACGCCGTCCGATGAAAACTCCAGCTTTTGAAAACCTTTCACGGTGAACGTGTTAAAGTCGCACTCAGAAAATCTGAAGTCGATCCGACCAATCGTCTACGAGGAGTTCGTTAAAGTATACGGCGTGTAAATCGCCCAAAATGACCCGTTTTTGTAACATCATTGATTTCATACTAATAATCGGTGACTTGCCGTCTATTAGCTCCTGGTTGAAGGATGTCGGCGTGTTACAGACGCAGCTTACCTGCCGTGAACAGCGACCGCAGCGACGCCGGTCTTCTCGATCCTCCGGACCAGACCGATCGTCTCCTCCAACTGAAACCAGCGTCAGTGATCAATACTCCCGTTATTAAAGCATCAATCAATCAATCATACCGTCAGACAACCTGATCGGAATCAATCTGCCTCCGATGTAACGACGACAACACTCACCGAAGGCAGGATTCGGATTTTACACGTCACCGGTATGGAAACTCCTGTGACCAGCTTCTTGAGGATCTACGGGTCAAAGTGGTTTCACATAATCAATAATCAATAATCAATAATCAGCTGTTTTTGTTAATAATATCTGACAGGTTGAACTTCAGGTTATTTTCTTCACGCCGTCGTTCGGCTGAAATACTCACCGCCTCGATCTTGTCGGGGTCCGACAGAAGAGCAGCTCCCATCCCGCCCTGCAAGAGGTCAGACAGGGGTCAGACAGAGGTCAGACAGAGGTCAGACAGGGGTCAGACAGGGGTCAAAGGTCAGAGCAGCAGCAGGTTGGGTTACTGCAGGAAACTCACCTTAGTGGAGTATTCTTTAGGACAGCCCATATTCACATCCACAGCCGCCACGTCTTTCTCCCTGTGGACACATGAACTCGTCTTTAACAGAACAACAACGACGACGCATCGTCCAAATAAAATACGGGAACATTACAGATAGTAACGTTATTCTAAATATGATCGTCAGTTTTACAGCGTTCAGTGTTTGTCTCTGCTGACTGCAGTTTACTGAACGACCACTGGTGGCGCTGTTAGCTGCAGTCCAATAACGAGGTCTGTTTTTACTGTGTTCAACATGTTGAAGTGGATTAAAGGAGAGCTGTGGACTCACACGAGCCGGGCCACCGTCAGCGCTCTGTCTGGATCAGCTGTTCCCTAAAACAGAGAGGAGGAGGAGGAAGGTCAGAGGTCAGAGGTCGGCCCACTGGCAGACTGCTGCAGATGTTTTCTGTCTCACCATCTGGAAGACGACTCTGTCCTTCTCCCTCTCGCAGGTCCTGAACATCACTCGATCATCCGGAGCGACAAAATCCACCGTCTCCAGCACCTCTGATCAACAAACAACAAACACACAAACAATAAATAAACA
>NW_023339762.1:26371838-26380928 GCF_004916995.1 Morone saxatilis | reverse complement strand
AAACACACAAACAATAAATAAACACAAACAATAAATAAAAACACAAACAATAAATAAACACACAACATGACACTGAAAGTGTCTCTAAGGTTGTTGTGGATCAGTCGGTGAGTTGTTTCCTTACCGTTCACCACCCGGTGGCACTGGGCCATTTTAATGTCGATCAGCTCCTGAAACACACAGCACAGAGTTACCAGCACTGATTTCACCCCCCTGACTTCACCTCCATGTGTCAGAGCCTCCATCCTCACCTCACAGTAAACCACATCAGCTCCATAGTCCAGAGCCAGCAGCCTCATGGGCAGAGTCCCCACCCGGACCATGGGAGCCAGGGCGGTGATGTTACTGAAGCTCAGCCTGTTTGCTGCCATCATGGCTGCTCAGTGGTCCTGTGTGCAGACAGCAGTTATCTTAAGAACCGGGTTTTATTATTATCTACGGTTATTGGTTTGTTTTCTTGCGCAGAAATATCACGCCAAACTCCAGTCAAAAATTGGTCAATTTAACGCGGTTTCTGATTTAGTCCTAAAGCGCAGTAAACAAACAATAAATTAAGAATTTATTTTAAATGGTATCTTATAATCTTCAACCCGGCATTCATTAAAACCTCCATTGTCCCACATATAACCGATAATATTCCTTTTTAATGCAGCTTTCATCTCTAACTTCTCCCACAGGTCTGCAAGTTAAAGCCGTCTCGAGCGTTCAGAGCTACAAATAAATTAAGATTTTAATAAAATTTAATAATAATTAGCAAATAAAATGAGTGCCGAATTATCCAAAGAGTGATACAGATCTATAATAACGTTAAATTAAAGCTCTGTCAGGTCTGTCCGGTTACCGACAACCGAGCAACTTTTAAACTGACACTTTTCTAAACGCGGTTCGGCGGAACAAATCGATCAGCGCTATGCTAAGCTAACATTGTAGCTGCTCAATCAGCGCCGTTCCACCGGAAGCTGAAACATTAACACGGTGGCTTATATCTGCGCAGAGGGTAATCGATATATCGGTAATATTAAATCAACTCACCGGCATTTACGTTGTCCGCTGACGACAGCAGCTGTAACGCGCAGTCACGTGGGGGAAAGACTGAAGCGTGCTGTTTAAACTTCCTGTTTAGGCCTCCACGTCATCGTGACGTTATCGATCACTAATCATGTCGATCAGCACTCTGCAGAAGATTTCTATCGATTGGTCTTTTTTTTTTTTTCTTTTGTTGGAAAGATATCTGTGCTTTTATATGAAAATGTAAAGTTTGTTTTCACTTTTCTACCAAAATAAATCAGTTATATATATTTTATTTTGAAAGTGAAATCAATACTTTATTACTTTATTACTTTATTACTTTACTATATTTTGTAAACAAAAGAAAGAAACCACACTTTATGTTTATTTACTTTTTATAATTGATTTAACTCATCCCCTGCTCATTGTCTATGTTTACCTGTTTGTAAATAAAGTTATAAAAGATACACTTTATTTTGTTAATAAATGTGAATGTTGTAAAAATGAAGATAATTAAACATCTATTATCTGATTAGAAGCCAAGGATGTAATACTACACTGTGAATGGTCTACTTATTAATTTTACACTGTAAATTATAACAACATATCGTAATAAAAGCAATAAATTAATATAAATTAATCCTCCAAAACGTTTGAGTCACTCACATGAATTACATCTACACTGTCAAAGATCTGTCAATTAAAAGGGTTTTTCCTGTTTATTTTACAGATTTTAACTTTTTTAAATACATGGAACTATTAATAAAATTACAAAAATAGACAAATAAATGTAAAATAATGTGAAAAATGTAACATCTGTTTGAGTTATCTTGTTTTTCAGCCTTCAGTTTCAATACTTTTTGTAGTTTTTGTAGTCAGCTCTTTTATTATCTTATTATCTCTTATGTAATGTTGTGTTCTTGTTTGTGCCTGTTTGTCAATAAAGTTGTGAGAGAACGTAGACCAGCACCACATAGAAGTGCGACATACAGAACAACAGAACAAGTTCTTCAAAAGGATAAACAACATCAGTCTCGCTCCAATTCATTCTGGATTTATTGTGCTCTATAGTTATTTACTCATTTTTACAAAAAGTGCTCTAAAATAGCTCCGAGTTAACGTTCCGTGTAATGATCCCGTTGTAAACACCGGATGCTTTACAAATAATTTACAGTGTGAAAGTGTCTGTGATCCTGTGCTGTGGGTTTCCTGATCTCCTGCACTTTTTACATGTTATTATCTAGTCTACAGAAATACTGATGTGTCTACGTAAGGCGATTAAAGACTTCTGTTATAATAATAACGATAATATTAACGGTAAAAGGCGAGTGGGTTTGCTGTAAATCCAAATTAAATTGATTTGTTTTGGGCTTTGTGTGACGGGAACCACCTTCTGTTGGAGGTTGTACGATAAAATGTTAAAGTACAGAAACACTTTCAGAGTCAGCTGGTCTCTACGTTCAAACAGAAGCAAGTGAAACAGAAAACAAGAGATATGTAAACAGTTATAAACGTGTGCTGTGTCCCAATTCAACACTGCATACTAATTCAAAGTGTGTTTATAAAGGAAAGTGTACAAAAAACCTCAGAAGAACACAATAAATGAGCCAATATAAACTTTATATATATAAATATATTGTATATTTATATATATGTATATCTTTAGAAAGATATTTTAAATCTCTCTGTGAAGTTTAATTGATCCTTTCTAACTTCCTCCTTTCCTGTACTTATATATGCTATATGCTAAGCTAACTTATATTGAAAAGACAACCACATTTAAAGTTAAAAGATAAAAGAAACATTTTATATATATAATTTTACTTCAATCGTTAGATAGCTTATTACCGAATGTTTTGCTAACATTAGATAACTTAAGATGTGAATATTTATATGTCACTTTTTACTTTTCAACAGCCTATCACTTATATTACTATTATTATTATTATTATATTATATTATTATGACTTATATAAATAAATGTAGCATATATAAATACAAGAAAGCCGCTAACTAAGTAGCTAATCTACATTAATTGTTAGCTACGTAGTTACATCTGATAACTAATGTTAGCTAACTAGATTTACAATTTACACCATCGGTTAGTTGGATATTTATATAATAACGTTTTATTAACATTAGTTAACTTAAGATGTGATTTTATATAAATATATATTTTATCTTTTAACCATCCTCAGAAACATATATTAGCTTAGCATATAGCATATCTAAGTACAGGAAATGAAGTTAGCATGTCAGTAACTGTTTGAAGTCTGATGGGGTAAATATATATTTCTTGTACATTAACTGCACCAGTATACTGTGAGGATGTTATACATTCGGTACACAGTTGCTTTCGAGCATTGGGACACAGCTTGAGGATATAGTCATAAACATGTAATCAGTTTAAACAGATTTAAACAGATTTAATGTAACAAAAGAAAAATGAACCGACTAAAAGTGTGATTTTACAAATATCACCAGTATTCTTCATCTTATGCTAACATGCAGCGTTGAGCAGATCAAACAGGACGTAACGTATGACGCACATTTTAGTTAATGAAACATTTTTTTAATTCTGTGTCTAATGGCTACACATTTCTACTACTGGAGAATGTAATAACCACTAAATTATAAGTCAGTGATAATAATTATAATATTTTTTGTCTGCCGACTCCTGGAGGTTATTGACAGTTGGGTTCGTATCATTTTATAGAGTCAACTGCAACAGCAGAAGTTATTGATTTGATACCAAGAAGAAGTTAATGGACAATATTTATAAAAAAAGGGCCAGTTTTGTCTCTGTCACACATTGAATGCTCATCATTTGATAAACAAAAGCTGCCACAACAGCATTACAATCTTACTTTGAGTTAATTTAACTCAAAAGAAATGTTCAAACAAAACAAACTTAATCTTATAAATAAAAAAAAAACATCCTCGATCACGTAGCTTTTTGTAATTTTAAGTGACTTAATTTAGTAATTTTTATTAAAATACCTAAAAGTGCTTAATCTCGAACATTTTTTCTGAGTTAAAACAACTGATCCCATTACAGTGTGCAGTCAGAGTGATGTGGGTTGATGTGAGAGAGCAGCAGCAGGTAAAACTACTTTGTTAACAACAGATTAAGAGTCCAGCTTCATGTCGAGTTCGTACTGAACGGTGAGATAACAGACGATGGAAGACCAAAGTGCGTCTCAAACAATCAAATGCAATACACAAAGGCACATGCACAATATATTAAATTGGTTAATAAACATTTTGAATATACATTTTCCCTCAGTAAAAGCCTTTTCACACCAAGTCTGACGTTTCCACCAGAATTTAAAAAAAAATTAATTCATATTGCTGATGTGGTTAATTTTAATACGTACATTGTTCATGTGAGTTTAATTCTAATTATACTGTTTCACATTAAAGCCCGACCGGTACATCAGTTTATCCAGCAGAGTGCGCTGCAATTTACAACAGATCGGTTTCACAGCAGTCACTCTGATACGACATTACAGTAGGGTAAACTCAGGTGTTATGAATTACACAACTTAAGGTTTCGTTCCAGGTCAAACGGAGTCAGATTGTTGTTACTGTGCTTGTTTCTCACTGGAAAAAGGCTCTGAGAACCTTAAATACTGTCACTGGTAACACCTGTGTTTACCCTACTCTTTCATCTCAAAATGGCTGCTGTGAAAAGGTCTTGTGTATACGGTGGCAAGCAGCAGAGATGATGAACTCCTCCACTTTTAATAAAGTTATTTGTTAAAGAAAGCAGCCTTCTGGCTACCTTCGCAACCTTTAAAATCAGTACAGTATCGGTCGGGCTCTAGTTCATATCTTAAGTTTAAAATACACGTCGTGTCCGATCAGCTGATGTTTTCACAAACAGGACGTGTTGTTATCCTGATAACTCAGTAAACCTGCCTTATGGAGGAGAATTACCAACAACGTGAAGTCTTTATGTAACATCCGGTCCGCTAGCTTCTGAGACTCAATGCAATCTCTCATTGAGAGTAACTTTTACTGGTTTCTGAAAAAGTGAAACGTGTTCTGTTTGCAGTCCATAAGATAAATCAGTACCAGTTTATATTAGAATTCAAACCCAAAGTTAGCAACAAATAACGAAACTACAGCTCCCATAAACTTGTTTCCGATTGACCAGAATACAAGATTGATAAAAACCAAAATATTAGGAAGAAAAAAAGGTGATACTAAAAGCAGTGAGGCAGCAGGAAAGAAGAATAAAAATACATGAAAGCAGATCTTCTCTAAAACAATTTGCACCTTTTTCTTGAATACTGACTATAGATTTGTTTGGGACTTGTTGTGAAAAGGCCTTAAGGCACGAACACCAGCAACAATCAGAAGAAACAACCGTCAGTCGGTCAGAGTTCGTCATGTTACAGAAAAAGAAACAAAAATGTGTCCAACATGGGAATAAAAGTCCTTTTCACAGTGACACTGGTGGCATTAGGTTGCTGTACTAGAAGACTTAGTTGAAGAGAGAAGAAAATAAAAAGTGCAAGCAGCCTGCACAGAAGAACAGGCGTTTCCAGTCGACTGTAGGGAGTCTCTGAGGGTCAAAGGTCAGACAGGAAGCTCCCAAAACAAGGAGGAGTCTGGACTTACACCAGCGACGGAGTAAAAACAAAGATCTGCATATATTCAGAAAAAAAGTTTTAAGAATTGGCAGACAAACTGCTCCTGCCTGAAGACCGGTCAGTCCATTCTGACGGAGTGGCGATCTCGATGGGGTCAAACTGAGGAAAGACCACGAAACACAACCTCTGGCCCACGTACGTCGCCCTCTCTGCGGGGAAAACACGAGCCGAGGGTTAAATATGAGCTGTAACGGACCTTTAATCAGACCTCCTTTAACTAAACTCACCAATGAAGGTGTAGATGCACTTTGGTTTTTCTTTCCAGTGGACGCCCAGGAAGTAGACGGGTACGCCGGTGAGCATGATGACCAAACCAACGCCGCAAACCACCGGCTCCGAGTAAAGACTGAAACCCAGCAGCAGCGCCCAGAACATCAGGTAGCAAACAGGAACCAACAGGTTCACCTGAAGAAAGCAAGTCGATTAATAATTCATGACTTATGGACAATGTCATGATATTACTTTTCCCATTAATTAGTAGTGTAACTAATTACTAATAAAACTGATTAAACTAGCTTAGAAGATGGAAACTCTTACACTCAGCAGCTGGAAATATTCCATTACTTTGATTTTAACAACCAAAACTGGATTTTAAATCGACTTAAGCCTGAATTTTGTGGAGAAAGGACACAATTACCAATTTTGTGTGGAGTAGCAGAAAAGTAATATAAGTAGTAGTGTAATCAATTACTTTTGACAGGGAGTGAAATGGACCAAAAACATGGCAGTACCCTTTAATCCATTTAAAAAAAGGTTTCAGTGCTGTTTTCTTAGCATTAAGCTGTTTTTTAACTTTCAGCTGTTTTTTAACTTTCAGCTGTTTTTTAACTTTCAGCTGTTTTATAAGCATTAAGCTAGCTAGCTTTACACACAGTTACCAGGCATCTAAGAGTACCTCACCAGCACTGCTGTACGCAGGGTTTTAGATATACCAAGGTCCAAAAACGTGTATAAACAACTTGCTAGAGGGGTTTGGGGCAAGTATTTTTTTAGACAAATATTTTTAATGAATTTTATTTTCAGAAAAAAAAGGAAGGTCCTGACTTCAGTGACCTCAGTGGTGGGGATGGCAATGCTCACCACGCAATAAGAAGTAAGGGTACTCATGTGGACAAATATCAGAACTGACAGTTTTACAATAAAAATGCTGAGTATTTTTCTCAATTAATGGATTTATTGTTTGATTTGTAAAAATTCTGAAAATTGTGAGAAATTCCGTCACAATTACCCAAAGTGACTTTTCAAAGAACTTCTTTTTGTCCAACTAACAGTCCAAACCTCAAAATTATTACAAATACATTGAAATTATTAAAATAATTAACAGGAAAAGCAGCAAATCTAAACATTTGTGAATCTGGAATCATAAAATATAACTTAAACAATTATCAGTCTCCAATTAATTTTCCATCAATTGACCAACTGGTTAATTGACTGATAGTTTTAGCTGTACTGCTGGGTTGTTTAATTTATAACAGAACAATAAGATTTAATTTGCTCTTTGTATGTTTTTGTAAGGCAAAAAGTAGAATGATGAATGAAAAGTACAAATATCCCAGATTTGTGCTGCTTGAGTAAATCCACCACCGGTAAACAGAAGTGTTGGTACCTTGATGGGTCGGTACAGGTTGGGTTTCTTCCAGCGGTAGTACAACAGGCCTGCGATGGTGACGCCGTACGACAGATAGTTGATGAAGGAGACGTAGTTGATCAGGTTGTGTGTTTCTCCGATGCAGAGTATAACGATGGTGGCAGAGCACTAGAAAACACAGCAACATAACAAAGCAATGAATGTTAAAGGATGTTTGTGTCAGTTCCCTTGAGGTGTTCCTGAGATATCGCGTTCACAAGCATGAGAGGGACCAGAAAACACAATAAATACCTAAAAATATATAAAAATATACACAGATTGGAGCATCTAACAGAAGCAAAACAAGAGAGAACCACATCAATGTGAGGTTGTACGTACGCAGACCAGCAGGGCAGGGATAGGGGTGCAGTTCTTATAGTGGATCATGGCCAGCAGGCTGGGCAGGTGACCTTCTCTGGCTCCAGAGAAACACAACCTGCAGGCAGTAACATCAGCCCGTCAGCAGCAGCGAAAACTAAAGCTGTGTGGGAAAGTACAAAGCAGCGAGCAGAGCGGCGAGTCTCACCTGGAGGAGGTGAACAGGTAGCCGTTGATCCCTCCGAACGTGGACAGAGCCACGGAGATCGGCATGATGACGGAGAACATTCCCAGCAGCTTCTCTCCAAATGTCTGAACAGCACAACAACAGACAGACTCACTGACGTGTACAGAACAACTGCAGGAAGACCAGGTGTGCTTCATCTGAACATGTTTCTACCTGACGATTCATTCCACGTCAAGAAACAAGGTGATCTAGAACCAGTGTCTTAAATATGGAGCCATTATTTAGCATAACTGTTTACAAATGTGAGTGAAGAGTTGTGTAACTGTATCTCACTCTGTGATTGAGATACAGTTACACAACTCTCCACTCACATTCTGTAAATAAAACCAAACTATATACAATACTTTTTAGACCGTGTACCACCTCAGGAAATATCAGGCTCTCCACCATCATGGCCGACGTTAAAATACAGCAGCGTAGACCGACACTATTCAGCTTCACACAGGAGGCAGGTTTATTCCTAGATTATTTATTGTTGACTGATCATGAACAGAACCAGAGCTTATTTGGCTCTGATTGGTTGTTTTCGTTCAAACCTGTCGGGTTGTGACCCCCACTAAGGGTCGCCAAAGTTTCATGGGAAATCGCAAGGTCTTCTTGATTTGAAGGCGGACTAGAAAACGTATATAAACAGCAGGCCTATTTCTCAGCATATTAATCATTTCTGTAAAGAAACTATTATTTTTAACATTTTAAGTAAATCTAACTCAATTTTGTAAGTTCAGAACGTTCTTTATCAGGTAACCTGTTGTAACTTGTAACTGCAGGAAAGATGGTGTTATAATCTTTGACCTCCTATTTGTTGCCTCTATTATTCCTGATCTAGAAATGTATTGTGAGCTAAAGGCCTAAAAGATGAAGCATAATGGAGCCACTGATCGTCATTGGAGCCACATTACTCACTACAGCCACAGCATTGGATGACAGCAGCTCCTCGGGCGACATGGAGGAGAAGTAGGCGATGTTGGTGAGCGTGTACACAAAGGTCACCAATGGTATGGAGATGTAGATGGCACGAGGTAGATTCCTGACCAGAGGCCACACACACCATGCACAGATGATAACAGTCAAAACCAAAAATTCAACATGCATGAAAAACACGAGAAATTAAAGAGAAAAAAGCACATAAGGAAACAGGTTCTCAATCATATAAAGTAGAAACTGCTGGCGACCAGTGAGACAAACTCCCACATTAAAACAACAAAAGAGAAAGTTAGATGAGGTGGTGAAGC
>NW_023339762.1:26364551-26371738 GCF_004916995.1 Morone saxatilis | reverse complement strand
AAAGGGGATATGACGCCATTGACGGACGACCGGTGAAACGCAGTGTTACCTACATCTAAAAAAAATTATTAAATAAATAAATAGTTGGTTGGTCGTGGCTTTTCTCCACAGATCAGAGCTGAAAGCTGCTTCTGACATGAGCTGTGTTACCATTGGACAGAGCCAAGCTAAGCTAAGCTAACCTGCAACCAATTTAACAAACAGATATAAGAGTGGTATCAATCTCTCTACCAGAGAGAAAATTAAAACATTTTCTAAAGAGTCAAACTATTCGTTTAAGACTTGATTTAGACAAAAACTGCCTTTGAAAAACCCCAAAAGTCACCAACAGTCTGATGCAAGCAGCAGAACAACGAAACAAGCTGAGATGGAGGCTGAACATTTGCATCAAAGATGTTGAAAGTGATGAGAAGCACAAATATTCACCGTCTGGGTTCAACCACTTCCTCCGTGACGTAGTTGAGGAAGTTCCAGCCGCTGAAGGCGAAGGAGGCCTGCAGAAAGGCCAGAGCGATCTGCCCGACTGACGGCGTCCTGTCCATAGCGAAGGCCACCTGAGGAGTCAGCGCCTCGTAGTTCCCTGGAAGACAAACCACACATATGAGTTTGTTTTTGTCCTCCAGGGAGCGGTAAAGCTTTGGACCACAGACTGTTACCATTGCAGATCTGGACCAGGCCGACCACGATGATGAGACCCAGAGCCATCAGCTTCCCCACCGTGAAGACGTCCTGGATCCTGGTGGCCATACGAACGCTGGAGCAGTTCACCCAGGTCAGCAGCACTGAGCCGAACACACACAGGATCACAGTCAAAAGCATTCTGGGAACTGATTCATCAATAATTATGGATAACGTGGTGAGATTGTGAAGAAGAAAATACAGTCTAATATTATGCGTCAATGTCAATTTTTTTTGTCAGAGTTCTGGTGTCCCTGAGTGAGAAAGTCAATGCTAGACTCTCCCTCCTCAATAACATAGGAATAAATCATACTAAACACTAATTAAATAGGCTCTGGTTAAGCATATCTTATACCAGATGTTCCCAACCTCGTGCTCAGATATCGTATCAATACATCTGTACTTTTATTAGCACTTGATTATTAATAAAAGAGCAGAAATCCCAACAGGAGCCAAAAGAAAACACAAACATTGGTGATTTCAGGTTTGATGAGGTTTGCGTTGAGACTTTTATTGTACCATCATCTTCTAAATGTTTTGGAGTCGAAGTCAGTGGGCTTGTGGTTCGATGTCTGAAATAAGGCTGAAAAGATTTTCACGTTTTGTTCTACAACATAAAATGTCAGTAAATACCGGTGAATGTGTGGTGACATTAAAACACAGAGACATAGAATTTACTCACTAATCCACCTTTACAGCCTTGGTGTTGTTGTCATTATACTCGCAGCAAACTAACTCAAACTTTACATCTTGTAGGTTTTAATTAGTTGAAAGTTTCGTGGTGCAGACGTTGAAGTCATGTTTTTAGTTCATTAATTGTGTTCATTGATGGAGATTATCTTTAATCTGAACAAAACGCAGATTATTTTCTGCAATAATTGGCTTTTTGTCAAAGGAACCAGAGTGATGCTGACTCCCGGGTTGTGTTACTTATTGGGTCAATCCTAACATATCATTCATTATGTTAGAACATTTCGGGGGTTAATAAATTAGGTGGTATCAAATCTGTGCAGACACACCTACTCGGCGATACCACATTTAAGGGACTATCAGAATAATTTCCTGGTACTACTACTTGTTATACTGCTATCTGTATCACAGCAACTCTAGTTCACGCTCTTGCAAACTCAAACTTTCCAACTTGTAGATTTTAATTATAAAATGTAATTTCAAGTTGTTAGTTTGGTGGTGGAGACGTTGAAGTCATGCGGCCGTGCTGTAGTTAGTTTATAGCCTAACGTTAGCTTTTAGCTTCTCACGGTCACATTTACGTTTCAAAATCCATAAAAATGTGGAGATGATCTTTAATCTGAACAAAACCTGCATCATAAACCTTTGGAAAAATCTTTGTCTTTTTGTCGAGGGAACCAGGACGATGCTAACGTCTGGGTTGGACGACAACAATATGACATCATCAGTATTATTATTATTATTATTATCGGACTTGTCGAAGGTTCTTGAAAGTTTCTTTTACTTTATTCAGCAGTTTTCAGAGGCCTTATATTATTACTACTGACTTTAAAACAAAGATTGGTGGAGTGCTCCTTCAAATGTATCAGGTACAGTTCCATCCCTGCATCGGGGAACCGGTGCCGGCGGTGGGCGGCAGCAGCCAGTTGCCATGGGAGGCAGGAATGTGGGAAACGGGCAAGCGAGGGGAGGGCACGATTGTTTCACCTCGTCCATCATTGTCACCGGCTTTGCCCCACTCTCTCTCATGGTGGCCTCGCTCTCCAACACAAAGACGAGCTGTCAGCCCCACAAAACAAACCACTTCCTGTTGCAAAGAGCAAACAAAACGTGCCGAGCCCGGACCCCCCCACTCTCTCTCTCTCTCTCTCCTGCCCCGAGGAGGCCGGGCAGAGCTCACGTTTTAGGGTCCGGCTCCAAAAACAAGCATGAATGATGGCGTCAGAGGCGAGGTATCACACGCTGAAGTCCCGCTGTTTAACCTCGCAGACGGGATTCCAGGCCGCCGTTATTTACTCACTGATAAGACAAAGAGGCTTTGTTGATTAAAACTCGTCAGTGCAGGTACTTTCTGGCAACGCACCAAGCAATTAGGCAGCCCGACAGGTCCACAATGACTAATGTAATGTCAGCTCAGGGCCCGGACAACACTGCACTGTGAAAAAACTAAACCTGTACGTTTACAGGATTTTACTGTATTTTTTTTAATGTATGTAAATATTACAAAAATTACAAAAATAACCTGTGAATTTACATGTCTGATGTGAAAAATATGCAGATAATCATGTAATTTCTGCGTATTTAAAGAAAATAAATTTTTATTTCACATCAAAAGATTAAAATACATTTGCAAATATGATTATTTAATAGATTAAAGTTTAATACTGTTAATATATTTTAAAATTATGTAAAATTTATGAGAATTAGTTTGTTAATTTACAGATATCTTGTATAATTATGGAACAAAAACGCTAAATAAATGATGAAAAGATTTTATGTAAAATTAAAGCTTAAAACTTTTTATTTTTTTTATTTTACATTTTTTATTTTAATTATATGTATTATATGTATTTTTATGTTATTTTATAGTACTTTTTTGGTGCCCGGCTGCTTGAATATTACCATTTTTTTTTTTACATCTTTTTTTTTACAGCGTGAGATCCTCACAGACTCTTCCAGTACCGACAGTCGACATGCAGCATTTCTTTTTTAATACAATCAATATTTGATGGGAATATTTGAATGTTTGAGGAGTGAAGAAGCTCTCTGCTGCTTTTTACATCCCTAGAACCCTGAATGGTGCTCCATCATATCTGCACATACAAGCCGTTTTAACCCTTTAAGATCACATCCGCAGTCATACTGTTCCCCTATTAGATAGATATACTTTATTGATCCCAAGCTGGGAAATTGCAGATAATTGGGAATTAACCAAATCATTTACAACAAAATCTGTTCTTTGTTTGTTTTTATATCAGAATCCATCATTTTCTCTCCCTGTAAAACAAACAATGAACATACGCATGAATTAACTGATTTCATCCAATAATATCATGACATTCATGATGCTGGACGGACTCACTGAAAATGAACCTGTCAATCACAAGGTAGCTCTGCCCTAAAGCATACCCTGCTTTATGGGGCTCTGTTTTACTCTAAATGCGGACCATCAGTTACTAAATGAACAATCATGCCGCTATTGAAGAAGACTGAAACTAGAGACTGGAGGAACAGGAACACTCATTTTTTTTCTGATTTACTGTCAGTCTTTAGTTAAATATACATAAAAAATATATAAAAATGTAAAATTATTTATGATGAAATACAGAATTCACAACCTGCTTTTGTTTCCCACACATTCTCTGCTCTCCTCTCTCCTGAAGGCTCGTCTGCATTATTTACTACAACCATAACAAAAGGATTTAAAAAGCCTCCAGACCAAACTTACATAAAACAGATTTTACATGTGACCACTTCCCTTTCTGACACACGTGTCCTACAGTGTTGTACGACTGGAATATGCTGAGAAATCAGTGGCACAACATGGAACTGGAAGCTGCCCATCCCCTGAACGCCCTCGGCCTGTAAGTTGGACAGTTTCACGAGGCTGTGATTATCCTGGAGGTCACAGTAGCTCATTTCATACAGTGAAATCATCACACATCATATAACTGGAATCAGCGAATCCTCAAGAAGCTTTTCAATCATACCAAATAAATGAATTTCCAATGCTGTTTATGGCCCAGAGTAAGGAGAAATACTCAGACACGAGGCGGAAATAACATATTTATACTGCATGCAAAAAACAGCATGGGATGACCATAAAGTGTCCGTAAAGAAGAGACTTGTGGGTACCCGTAGAGCACTTTCATTCATATATCTTGAGGTCAGAGGTCAAGGAACCCTGTTTGAAAATATCCATCGCCAACATCCCTAAATATTTAGCCCCATTCTGGATACCAGCGTCTTCACCTGAGCTTCAAACCTAAGTCTGGTTGTAATTGCCAATATGTCCAAGTAGTTTCAGCTGGGAGACGAGTTCACTATGACCAACAAGCTCTAAAAGCTTTAATAAAGAAAATAAACTCACCAAATGTCAAGAAAGGAAAAGAAAAACAACTTGTTTTCCTCATTATGGATGGCAATATATTTGTCGTCCAACCTTACCACAGCCTCTGAAAGACAGTAATGTCGTCAGCGTAGAATTGAAGACCCAGCAGCGTCTTGTTTGCCATTTATTTTCACATATTAACACACACATATTAAAGTCATGACTCACCCGACTGTACAAAATATGTACGTGATGTATTATTTCCATCGGATTGGTGCTCAATACTCGCCGATACACAAAGTTCGGGGTATTGGAAGGAAATAACGATATTGGAATGTAACTGTAATCAATGGTGAAGCGACTTACGGAGGCAGGTGGCGGACAGCATCCGTGTCGCCATGTATGGAGGAACACAGTTCGGGAAGACGGGCTGCAGGACGTAGCTGGAGAACGTGAGGGCGATGACAGCCAGCGTGGTCGGGTACATGATGAGGACGGCGCTCCACAACAGGAGAAACCTGAATAAGAGAAAGATATTCAGTGAGACTGATTCAATAATAAGTGCTTCAAAAAACGTCCTGAAATTTTGTTTTTGCGGGATAGTTCGCTTATTAATGCACTCAGCTTTAAGTTATTAATACTCCCGACCACCAGGGGGCAGTAACAAGTAATGTTCCTACCTGTAAGCTACACATATTTTCTTTGCTACAGTAGTTAGGTGATCAATAATTATTCGATGAACAGACCGAACAGTCTGAGCCACCGTAAGGTCGTTAAATCATAAACCGGAAAATGAACGGGATCTGCTCGGATGCAGTTTTCCACTATTTTCTGGTCGGACAATTGTAACGAGCCCATTTCAATTCCATTAATAGTGTAGTGGGTTTACAGTAACACGTTTTTCCCAACACTTTATTCCTGCAACAGGAATCTTCCACATGGACAGGGAGTTATGACCCAGAGAAGAGGTTTAATATTCATTAAAGCTGAATTAATCGTGAAAATCGGACAATTGTAGATCCAAAAGCTTTCCTGTGAGTCCTAAAACATGGAACTGAGTTAGCATTTAAGTGCTCTAATTCACTGGTTAGATACCTGAAATAAGATCTATTAACATAAGATTAAAAGTCCAGTTACTTTAAATTGAGTTGTTTTTATCTACAGACGCTGCTGGTCACCTTCCGTGGCGGCCGCCATGTTCAACTGCCATGTTTCTACACAACGGACAAACCAAACACTCTGGATTGGGGCTGTTCACAGCCACCGTAGTTTCTCCTACACGCTTGAAAGGGGAGGGTGAAGCGAGGGAGCTGCAGTATGTAAATACACCACTAAATGCCACTAAATCATACACAGACCATCCAAAGGACACGTTAGTCCACTTTTGTCGACATTTCTGGTCAAACAACCCGTCCCCAGTTGGATTTAATTAATCCAGTTTTCAATAAAATTTTATTTTATATCTGATGATCTTTTTCTGGTTTAATTTTCAAATATCTTTATTATTTAGCAATTTTAAGTAATAAAACCACATTGACTGAAACCCTGATGGCACAAAAAGTACAGTGGAGGCTCTTTACTCACCCCATCAGCCCTCCAAATATCTCTGTGACATAGGAGTAGTCTCCTCCAGATTTGGGGATGGTGACGCCCAGTTCAGCGTAGCAGAGGGAGCCCAAGGCAGCGATGCAACCTCCCAGTAACCAAACCACCAACGCCAAACCCACTGAGCCCGAGTGCTCCAGGACCCCCTTTGGAGAGATGAAGATCCCAGAGCCGATGATGTTCCCTGAGGAGAGGAGGAAGAAGGTATAAGACGCTAACAGTTGGGCTGTGTATTAGTAAGAATCTGATACGAAACGGTGGTTACGATATATTGTAATACTGTAAGCAAGGAAAAATGTCCTATTTTACAAATCATATGTATATAAAAAGTTTACTTTGTACTGCAACCAGAAAAATGGGTTTCCAGTTGACAGCACTGCTGAGGGATTTAACACCAAAATAAAAACATTATTTTAAAAGAATTGATACAATATTAAACAACAAAATATCACAAAACAAACATTTTCCATATTTTCTTACAGCCCCAACTGATGTTTGTGTTTTCTGTTAATAACAGATAATATAGTAATGTGTATGCAGATAAAAGGGCGACTGTAGTTTCTACTTTGCGAGGGAGTTGCAAACTGCAAAGACACCGCTAGATGCCACTTAATCCTAAACACACTGTACCTTTAACTTCCTTAATAAAAATGTTAGCGGCAGGTGGAAATTAAAATGTTGAAAATGCTCAAATAAAAAATACACATGGATTTCTAGCCCATGACTGGAAGTTTGTGCATTTAATGCATCCTGTTTCCAGTCTTTATGCTAAGCTAAGCTAGCCATCTCCCCCCCATTTCTGGTCTTTATGCAAGTGAAAGCACTTATTTTATCTTATTTATAAAGTATTTCAAATGTGTATCTCTTCAAAATGGCTGCTTTA
>NW_023339762.1:26361375-26364451 GCF_004916995.1 Morone saxatilis | reverse complement strand
CCCTCTGATCATCTCTCCTGTCAATCACACTGAGTAGAACAACCATTTGATTTTCTACAGAAAGATTCACATCATTTAATGTAATAAATGTATATTTATTGCTGATGTACAATGTATACTACTTACTGCTACAATATAGCAGTATTACCCACTGATTGATATCATTATTATTTAGCATCTAATTTATTTTAATAACTGCATTGGCTAGCTAGTTAAATCATTGGAAGACAATGTGCTCAGAAATAAGAAGCAATGTCTGGTTTCCAAATTAAAACCATTATATTGTCTTATCATTATATAAGAACTGTTGCATCCTGGCAAATAACTGAAGATCCTTTTCACAAATGAGTAAAATCATTTACTTTTCTAAACAAAATCAAAATAAAGAGTTTATTGTGTATGACGGGACATACTGTAGTTTTTGTTCCACTACATCTGGCTAACAGCTGGATTAGCTGTTAATCAACAGCAACAATATGATGCATTTAACTCTCTCAATACTATAGAAGCATTAATTTTTTCCTCTCCTATTGAACCAAATCAAATCCATCAATATTGATTTTGAAGGACCCTTCAAATTGAGTTGTATCCAACATTAATGTCTGACCCAAATTTCATGGGATTCCTTCCAAAAGTTGTTGAGATATTTCAGTCTGGACCAAAGCGGCAAACCTCAAAACAGAGGAGCAGGAATATCCAAAGTAAATCTAACTGAGGTCAGTTTATTCATCGAGACGTCTCCGTCTATGGAGTGACCGTCCAATCAAACTGACTACGACAAAAGAGTTTAAACTAAATAAAAACAGAAGCTGAGGTTCTTTAAAGAGGTAGAGAGGGACTCGGTTAAGTGTCTGAAAAATGGAAACAGATGAACATAAAGAAGGCTCGGAAATCTCATAAAACAAATATACAACCACTCCAACCTTGGACACATTCTGTGAAAACAGATTCTCAATTTCTCTTTTTAAAACTCATGCCAGGTTGTATTTACGTCTCATCAGGTTTAAATTTAAACCTTTTAAAGTGCTAAGACCAATTTAAAAAATGATAACATTTTAGAAGACAAAAAGTCAGCAGGACTTCAAGAGGAGTTTGTCAATCAATAAAGAAGCAGTAGAAACACTTTCAGTCCGTCAACCGTCAGTCTGATGGTCATCGTGGTCGTCCTGGGGTATTTCCTGTTCTCCAGCAATGTCAAACAAGAGCTCAGTGATGCTCCATAGGCGGTTCAATGGCACTGCACACACATTTAACAGCTAGGTTCACATTTTCCAAACAGTGAAAGTCACAAAGAAACGGCACTTTGAGAGCGTCAGGCCTCAGGAAAGAGCAGATTTGTTGTTCAGTGGAACGTTTGGGGATTTAAAGGACCAGGATTTAGTGGCATTCAATGGTTGTAGCTAACTAACACTTTACCAGCGTCATCCTCTCGGCTCACTAAGAGCGCTCACATAAACAAACAAAAACCAGGGGTTCAGGATGACGATACAAAAAAGTTGTGTATCCAACATCCAAAGGAAAAAAACCAACATGACTTTTTTAGGGATTGAAACGGAGACTGTTTAATTAACAATGTCTGTAGTCTCCGTGTCATCACCACGAGAGCCGCAGTGAAGCTCAGTGAGGTCGGCTCTGGCCCAGCACCATCTTGGCAGTCCTGACTGAATGAAGCCTGGTTACTGAAAACAGCCACCTGTCACTCAAAGCAACCAGGCCCCTAATTATACATAACTTTAAGCCTTAATGTGATTTAAAGGTTAGTTGTACAGTTGACTCTGTACAACTAACCTCTAACCAACTAAACTCTGTGAGACTGACTCACTGCTGGAGACAGCCTCTAGTGGCCGTTTGAGGAACTGCAGATTTAGCTTGCTGCTTAGATTTAATCTGTCTGATTTATTGATGGGAGCTTTGAAGCCACCATTAAAAATACTGCTTGTAAGGAAGAAAGTGATTTTTGTTTAGCACACTTTTATTTTAATAACATGATTTCTTAAAGGTTTCCTGTAGAGTTTCTCACCACTAGGAGTGCTATAGTGTGTTTATAATGGGTGACGCCCTCCTGCCAATGTTTTCCACTGATCAATGGGCAAGAAACACAACAATGTGGCAACAAAGGACAAAGAAAATGATTTAAAATACACAGGTAGAGAAAACTTATGACTGATTACAAGAAAAATCCACAGGGACCATTTAAATATACGTAATTTAAAACCAACAGAAAGGAATAATAAGTATAATAATAATAATAACAACTGTATAATATTTCATTTGATTGTGCCTTTACAGCTTCATGTTGACGCACACAGTGCAGCTCAACGTCTACACACACACAAACATTAATAACAGCAGTGGTTCTCAAACATTTGATCGGTGGTCACATGGTTTCTGCGGTCAGTAACGGCTCTCAGAAGATCCAGCATCTTAACGAGCACATTTAAAAAAACATTCAGGCTCTGAGTCTGAATCTGTTCACTGGTTCTCCAGCAGCATCTGCCTCCAGACACAGCCCTTTTTCACAGCAGCCATTTGGACATGAAATAGTAGGGTAAACACAGCCGTGATACTAATTAAGGCCTCGTCATTTAGTGTAGCAGAGCCTTTCCAGTGAGGCAGCAGCACCCTGACCCTAATCAGTATC
Organism: Morone saxatilis; assembly: GCF_004916995.1. Classification (NCBI taxonomy): domain Eukaryota; kingdom Metazoa; phylum Chordata; class Actinopteri; family Moronidae; genus Morone; species Morone saxatilis. Next base: position 26,361,810 of record NW_023339762.1, on the reverse strand, counting down.
ACAACACCTTTATTGACCCGACTGTTTAATGTCAAATGGCTGCTGTGAAGAAGGTCTGTACGTACTCCCAGTTGGGACGATGCTCCTCCACCCAAGAGGAAGGTAAGAGATGGAGACCGCAGCAGAGTCTGAACCGGGTTTCTCCAGGTACAGAAGAACTGGACTCTGCAGGTCCACCAGCACCATGAGGCAGAACCACCGTGGTTCTGGTTCTAACGCTGTGCAGTGTCAGACGGAGAACTCTGCCCCGCCCCTCCAGGTGCGTTTGGGGAGAAAGGTCGGCAGTCTGAGTCCAGCAAAGGGGCTGATCCACATCAGGGACGGCTGACCCCCAAACACCGACCTCAGCCCGGCCCAGCGAGTCTGACGCTCCCACGTCGGCTTCTCGTTCTTCAGACGCTCGATCTCCTGACACACACACACAACCTCGTTACA
>NW_023339762.1:26352809-26361275 GCF_004916995.1 Morone saxatilis | reverse complement strand
AAATAAATTAAACAACTTCCATATTGAATCTGCTGCATTAGTTCAAGTCTCTTTACACGCCTCACATTTATCAGACTGTTTCTTTTTTAATTATTTATTATAATAAGTTCAGTGTCAAAGAGGTTAATTATTATTAATTCATTTTCAACAGTTAACGACATTAATCTCCATGCAGTGAATTCTTAAGAGTAATATTAAACTATGACAGTAAAGTATGTGTTTGACCAATTAATTTATCATTTTTTAAGTTCAAAACAATCTTTCTGGGGCAGAGTTACAGTTTTTATATAATTCCTAATGTATTTATTCTCAGTAAGGTCAACTTCTCCAAGGAATAACTACTAAATACACATTCAAGGCCTTTCAATTATATATATATAATTATATCTACCGATCAATATTATGTGTGTATATATATAATATTGATAGGACAGCTTGAGATAGACAGATACCTGCACGACAACGCTAATGAGTCCGTCTTAATTTGAGATTTTAACCTTATTTTTCTCTTTTGTTTTACATTATTTCAGTATAAAATCAACAGTTTCCTGTAGAAAGACTTAAGATTAGACCCATTTGTTCAATATTTGCCCAACATATCACTTATTAATACAACAATTATTGCCACTGGCCTTTAATTCTGATAGTTTAGTGTCCCTGAATTAAATTCTCTTTATGTTTATAATTTAAAGATTCACTGGGAGGTGAATTTTTATACAACTAACCCCTTTAAATGACATTAAGGCTTAAAGTTGGAGAGGCTCTTTCAATGAAAAAAAAAAAGATTAATAAAAGCAGAATTAGTCTCAATGACAGGTTTATTATCGGTTATTTGGGTGTGAATTAAATAAGGCACATTCACATCATATTTAAACATTCAAACCTGAAATTAAAAATAGTGGTACAAAAATAACTAAGACTCAACTTTTTATTGGGTTCAACATCCTCTTCTGTTTAAATTAAACGCTGCGAGACACAAAGTGAAGAGCCGGTGGGTGTTTGAGAGCAGACGGTCACAGAGGTATAAAGTTTAAACCGAAGCTTCGCCCTCAATGAAACGTCTACAGAGAGTGAATAGGAACACGAGTGGCGTACAGTACTGCTGCTGTTAAATATACGATTAAATATCTTCTAATGTGTTTAAGGACCAAACTGGAGGTTTTTCTCATTAAATCACAGCTGACCAATTTCCAAAACCTGTTTTTAGATTAATTTGCAGGCAGAAAATCAACTTATAGAAGCTTACAACTCAAAATATGATGATTGTACGGAAGACCTGAAAGGCAAAAGTGTTTTTTAAACTTATAAGTTTCATATAGTTTTTTAATTAAAACTTAATAAAAATTATATTTTTTGTTTCTCATTTTACATTACATTTATTTTTCCTCAGTAGCATTTTTTAAAAATTGTTTAATCTGTGACAACAAGTGAAAAAAACATTTTGTCACAGAAAAAATAAAAAAACAGAAAAACGGTTTTTTTACTTGTTTTTCAGGGCTTCCATATAAACACAAAATCATGTGAAATAATAATTTTGCTAAACTTAAATACAATGAACTGTTATATTCTGCATTAAATTTAATCAAAACTTTCACACATAAAACTTAATCTGACAATAATTTATTCATTTAATCAGTTAATAAATCGTTTTGGTCAGAAATGTTCTCGGTTTTATTTAACACATGATTCTACTTAAAATCAATAATATGATTTAACCTCCAGTCTTTTAGTTTTATTACTTGTCAACTTGCAGTATTATTATTTTCTTTGCATTATAACGCTTTTAAGACCATGTCGCTGCTGGTGCGTTCAAGGACCGTTGGACATAGCAGTGACAACGGGCTGCAGAAAAACAAAAACACATTAATGTTTGTATCATTTTTACCATATACACTTTACATATAGTTTGGCAGTCAATGTTTGTTATCAGAGTGTTCCTGAATGCACCACAAAGGTCAGATGTGTGTGGTTTATCTTCTGTAACCTACAGGACACTCATGAATAAACGTATGATTTATTGGCTCCTCGACTCGATAACTAAACTCACAAAAACAATCTCTCTCTGCAAGTTGAGTGTCATAGAAATAAACTAAAATAAGTTGCAATTAACAGGTAAAACATTAAAAACCAGCTGTGTGATCCTTGAACCTGCTGTGTCTGTGGAGAAAACACATTCAGGAGAAGCTGAACCTCTCTGAACACACGACCGTCAACAAGGGTCATAAATAAAAGACTAAAAACATCAGTGGAGTAGTACGATGTTAAACGGGGAAACAACCAAACTGTAAATCAATCTTTAACAGTGAAAACAACAACTAGTATTCAAGTAAAACAAAAATAACACATATTGAAATGAACTCTGGTGCTGAGATCGGAGCTACAGTCTCGTGGCTTCAAACTAAACTAAAGCAACAACATTCATACAGTATGAAACTAAAGCGACGTCAGTATGCATCCCTTTTTCTTTTTGTGAAGGCGAGAAGAAGAAAGTGCTTCAACCTCAGGGGAGGAGGAGGAGGAGGAGGAGATACAGGAGACCTTGTCGGACCAGAGGAAGTCTGTTAATGTTACTGACAACATCTGAGCTGTTAAAGTCACAATGAAATGATATTTAAATGAATTTAAAGGTCACTTATATGAGATTTAAAACATTAATAAAGCAGCAAAATATCTGCTATGTTCACATACAGCCGAGTCACGAGCTGTATGTAGTTTTATTTAATGAAGTTACGATGATCTGTGAGGTTAAATTACTGGTTTTTCTATGGAGTCTGGTGCGGCTGGATGCTAAATGTCACATATAACATAACCTTTAATGACTAAAGATTCACAGGAAGATAAAATGATGGGATTAAAGAGATGTTTGACACAGAAAACTACAGTTTAGCATTTCATTGTGACTTTAAAGGGCCAGTACACCCACATTACAAACACATTTCTCACTTACGTGTCCAGGTTTCTGTTTGTGGGACTGATGAAACTCAATCAGCTGCTTCTCGATTAACTGACAATCAAACGTATTGTTAAATTAATTTCCACCACTGATAGAAACGGCAGCGTACCACAGCTGGTCAGGAGGAAGGTTTGATCCCAAAACTAAATCTACTGTTTATACCATGAGGAGTCTGTACGGAGGTCCTGAGAGGCAAGAGAGTAAAAAAAAGTCTGATATAAATTGTTTTCTCTTCTGTGTTTTACGACTTTCAAGGACATTTTTAATCTGTGAATAAAAAAACAGAGGTTTCAGCCTCTTGTGACAACAACAAAACACTACCTGACAAAAAGGACCACCAATAAAAAAAAAGTGACTTATTATCCTGACAGAACCTTTTCAGCAGTTTTACATAAAATAAATAATGAATTTAGAAAGATTACCTTTTTATTTTCACCTGTTCTGAACTCAGAGACACAAGAGACAAAACTATTTAGATCAGACTTGGAACAAATCTTATTTCTTATTTGCCTCTCAAGGCCTCCGTAGAAAGTAAGTAAATGGACTGTTTTGTAAGATGAGTGACCCTTTTAAACATTTACAGTTTCTGAGCGAAGCTGAAAGACGTTGGACGAGCAGCTGGTAGAGCTTCATCAGAGTCGCTGTGCTTTCTTTCTTTTTTCCTTTTGGCAAACATTTTGGTGTTCGTGTGTCACTGAGGGAAAGTTTCAGTGCTCCTCAGTAATCTCTCTGCACGCTGTCTGGTCGCCGCTGTCAGTCTGCGCTGCGGGAGGGAGGTCAGCGGGGGGGAGGTCAGCGGGGAGGGCGGGGCTGGAGCTGTCTTCAGTCTGGTTGTCAGACGACTGTAACTGTCCGTTCAGCGCGCTCTGGCTGTCGGGGTCGTGTGAAGCCGAGTACTCGGCGTTGTCGCTCAAAGGTGATGCACGAGGGCGAGGACGGTGGCGTGTCGCTCCCGGTGCTGCAGTCCTCAGTGGAGTGCGTCTCACTGGTGTCGTGGTCCGTGCTCTCAGCTGTTTTGTGTGCGACCTCTGTCTGATCACTCTCTCGCAGAGCGCGCTCGGCCGTGTACTCGGGCTCAGGCCGCTCCGGCATTTGCTCTCCAGAGTCCAGAGTGTGACAGCGACCCAGGGGCCGCTCTCTCAGTCGGGGCCCGGCGTCGAGGCTTGCTTGAAGGGGGCTGCTTGACCTCCACCGGTCTCACCCGCCGCAACCTCCTCCTGTCGGGATTCACCTGAAGACAAATCAAGATCACGTATGCAGACGTCTATTTACTACTACTACTACAATCCATCCAGTCGTTCTATAGTTGACAGATATTTCTGCGTGTGTACCTGGTTCTGGGTTGAACACCTGGGTGGAGGACCAGAGGAGCCTTTCTTTATCTGCTGAATCCTGAATCGAAGAACATCCAACAGTTAACACAAATACTGAAACAACATCTACGTTCTTATTTTTGGTCGTTGGAGATCATCACCTGCTGATGGACTGGGCCAGTTTCTGCCTCCTGCCGTTGGTGTGATCCTGCAGCCTCAGACGCTGCACGAACGAATGAGCTGCAGCGACAGAGAGGAGAACAAAACCGCTGATTAATCGATTAGTTCTAAATCTGTTTAAACAATCGATATCTTGGAGGCTGACGTCGTTACCCAGAGCTCCTTTGGGCACCGACAGGAGTTTGATTGGCTCGGCATCGGGAGAAAGTCCAGACGCTTTCTGCAGAGCTCTCAGGATCTCCGTGTTCTGCAGGAGAAAAGCTTTGTGTCACTGTTGAGCTTAGATATGCTGCCGAACTAATCTACATTACTCTGCAGAGACCCTGAAGCAGCAAAAACCTGAATGAAAATACATTAAAATCTCCTGAACATTCAAACTGAATAAATACAGTATGCTAACATTGTTTTGATTGTGTTTAATTAACAGTAGCACCACCTTTCCGCCCAGTTCGTAGGCGCAGTCCAGCGGCGTCCTCTGCCTCTTGTTCCTGAGGCCGGGCGAGGCTCCGCCCCTCAGCAGCAGCTCCACCAGCGCCTGGTGTCCGCCTCGCACCGCCTCGTGGAGCGCCGTGTTCCCCTGGAGGTTCACCACGTTCACCAACGCGTTGCTCTGCGAGGACGAAGAGCGAGACACTTCAGACTTCCTCTGAGAGCGACACGTTAAACTGCCGTCAGGTTAAAGTTAAAGGGGTCTGACCTGTAACAGGATGGTGGCGGTCTCCAGGTTCCCACAGAGACAGGTCTGTATCAGAGGTGTGTTGCCATAGTGATCCTTCTTGTTCAGTTTGGCGTTGCACTCGAGCAGAAACCTCACCACCTAAACACACACAGGCTCTTCATCATGTGACCAACACAAAACAACTGTGTCTTAGTGGACTTTCTTTAAGCTTCCACCAGAAACTGTTCAGACTCCTGAAAGGTCCGATATGTCAGCATTTTATTCATTTCTGTGAAGAAAATGTAATTACATTGTAAAGTTTAGATTATTATTTAAGAACTGAACTTTGAAGAGCTGAACACAAACTGTACTGACAGAGCTTCAGTCTCTGATCAACGTTAGAAAACAACCAAAGAACTGATAAGAAAACTCTGAATCTGTCAAAAAAACAGTGTATTGAGCCCGAATGATTGTTACAAATACATAAAAGAGACAGCAGGATGAGATAAACTGCAGTGTGTTCATGGTGGTGAAGGAACATTGTGGCTCACTGATGTGTTTTCTAACAGTGGAGCTCTGATACACACCCAGTACCTGTTAGCAGATATTGTAGTCGCAGTATTTATATTCAGAGTTTTATAGGATTTGTTAACAGGAAGAAAAATACAGAATATCAGATGTCGCCCGGTTAGCTCAGTCGGTAGAGCTGGCGACCCATATACTGAGTTGGCCCGGGTTCGAATCCGACCTGCGGCCCTTTGCTGCGTGTCATCCTCTCTCTCTTTCCACCCACCTTTCCTGTCTCTCTACAGCTGTCTCTATAAAATAAAGCCAACAAAAGGCCAAAAAAATAACTTAAAAAAAGAAAGAATATCAGATGTAACTTCCTTCTTTTTGCCACAAGGTGGTGCCAGTAGACCTGAGCCTGAAGCAGACCTCCTCCCTGCAGAGAGACGTCCCTGCTGTGGCTGACCCACTTCTACGTAACGCACTCCTGTGAAGAAGTTATTTTTATCTCCAGTGTGACACAATCGTGTAACACAGCACAGACACCTCGAGCAGGAGATCTGCTGATTCTGTATCCACTGCAGGGAGATTTAGTGTTTGAATAACAGTAACAACTGCTCTTCCTTTAGTATCTTATCTCCATGTTTCAGGTCACTGGGCCTCGTGTTCTTATCTTTACTTTCTCTTACTAACTTTCGTGCGGTGGGATCGTACAAGTTAGATCCAGCAAACGCTCCTATCTTCAGATCTCTGTGTAAATCAACTGAGTAAAAAGGATGAATGTGTGTAACGGAGCACAAACACCCTGATCACACCATATCAGGCTGCACGGCCTGGCCTCCGTGGGAGGAGGTTCATCTATGGAAGTAGTACGGAAGAGTACGAAGAACAACTTTACGAGATCTCAGTGGAATTAAAAGACCGGCTAAAGTAAAGGAAGGAGAAAAATAATCAAGAAGAAAGAAAGTTTGAGGGGAAGTCACAAAGAGGAAAGAATAAGTGCAGAGGATGTTCCTCTGGACAGCAATCTGCACACACTTTAACCCCGTCAACAGCACATTCATATGAAGTTTGGCTCTACGATACAGTTCAAATTATAATTTAATAAATTAACTGTACAGTCTAACAAGAGGATGTCAATGTGTTAGGAAGTTTGATTTACATAGGAAACTTTCTGTATCGGTCTGATACTGGATCAGATACTAAAGTATAATTCACTTCACCATGAACCTGAATAATAATGATACAGGTTCCTGGGTTAGTGTCTCGGGTTTGTTACAGGTTGGTGGTCAATTAGACGCTCTCTGTTCTTTTTTTATAAATATAACAGTAACAGTTTAAAATAGGAAGAATTCATCTTATTTTACAGATAATTCATCCTCCCTTTATTAGGATATTAACAGAAGACGTAGAAATAGTTTTTGTTCAAATGCAGTTTTTCCAGGAGAATAATATTATTTCCAGGACATGTGTTCTTTGGTCTGGTGGTGTTTCCAGGTTTTCCAGGACGTTTGCGAGTGTGTAGCGACTGGTTTGTGCGTCTAACCTGGACGTGGCTGTTCTGGCAGGCCAGGTGGAGCGGCGTGGCGCTCTGGTTGGTGCGGGCGTTCACGTTGGCTCCGTGGCGGATCAGCAGGGCGGCCAGTGCGGCGTGGCCGTGCAGGGCGGCGACGTGGAGCGGCGTGAAACCGTCGACGTTACAGCTGTTCACGCCGAGCGCTCCGGCCTGCAGGACGGACAGCTGCAACACACACAGAGGAGGCGGGGTCAGAATCCGTTACCGTCTCCCAACAGCGAGCACGTCTGTCGGTTTCTGTCAGACCTTCTGAGTGGGAGCGCAGTTCGGACACTGACACAGCGGGTGGCACAGCAGAGCCTCGGACCGAAGCTCTCCTTCATCCTCCTCTTCCTCGTCCATCCACTCCAGCAGGTAACGCACCTGAACACACACACACAGACACACACGTTTTTACACTTATTTCATGTTCTTACGTTTGTATTTGTAGATCTTTTTCTGATTCTGCCTCCAGTGTTTTCTCACTGCCGACTGCTGAGACAGCTTCTCCTCAGTTTGTGTTTTTACTGTTTTATTGTTCAAAACTTCTTACTTTATATGTGTGTGTGTGGGGATTGATTGAAGACATAGATACTGTGATATTAAAAGGTAATAAATAAGTAGTCGGTTTAAACACACACACACGTTCCAAACTTTGTTCTAAATTAACTTCATAAAGCAACAAAACTAAAAGTCACAAGAACCTCCACTGCTCACTTTTTAATGTACAACTGTTTATCTGTGGGGACAGTAACTGTTTGAATGGTTTCATTATGACGGTTTCAGCTTAAAGGTTTATTTTTAGGACACTTGCACATTCAGTCAGTCTGCTCTTGTTCCTCTCTGTTTTATTACAGCAGCTGCACATAATATTCTTTACAAAAGCTTCCATTATGTAAAGTATGTTTATGTGTCTTCTCCATTACACCGAGGTCAGCCTCTGTGAAACCTATAAGTCCAGGATACTGACTGGACCAGGTCTGGATCGGTTATCCTGGATTCATTCATTCTGCTTTTGTGAAACAGGACGTTCAGATGGAGGAAATGTGACTGTTGTTTTGTTCTCACCATCTCCACATCACCGTCTGCCACAGCACGCAGCAGCTTCTCCACCTGTCAATCACACACACACACACAGTCAGTCACCATGGAAACAGCAGCTGATTGATCTACTACCACTGTGGATTATGAACTTTGAGTTGAGACATTTAGTTTCCCGCACTCACCTCTCTGTGTCGCACCCGTTCTCCCTCCGGTTTGGCCTCGGAGCCCAGAGAGGAGGTGCTGGAGACGGAGGAGC
>NW_023339762.1:26352515-26352709 GCF_004916995.1 Morone saxatilis | reverse complement strand
ATGCTCCACTATATTCACCAGCTCGTCTCCAACTGCTTCCAACTCCACGCCTTTTACAGCTTTATCTATGAAAAAAGCTGTTTGCTGATAGATAATGAGAAATATATAATTATAGCTGCAAATGGAGGGGAGTTTCAGGGATGTTCTGTGTTATGTTTACGCACACAGGTGTAGGAGTGTGTGAGTGTGTGTTT
>NW_023339762.1:26351932-26352364 GCF_004916995.1 Morone saxatilis | reverse complement strand
ACACACACACACAGAGTTATTTACATCATTACATCATTAGAGGATGTTTGATGCCTCTGTGTGTTGACAGCTGCTCACCGCAGATCGAAGCGACGTGCAGCGGGGTGTAACCTCGGTCGTCTCTGGAGAACGGTGTGACGATGGACGGGTCGTTCAACCGGCTGCAACAGGAAGACAAGAAAGGTTCCTCTACAGTAGCAGTTAACAGCTGAACAGGTTTAATTAGAGAGCGACATAAAGGCAGAAGCAGATCTCAGGTACAGTAATGAGAGTCTGGGGGAATAAATTAATACATTTTTTATTTAATTAATAATCTGTCTTTGTGAACTGTGAGACAAAGTTTTCTCAGGGTGATCAAGTCAAGAGTTTAGATGCTAATTTGTCCCTTGTGGGCCACAGTGGATGAAAATACCCTATGTGTGTGTGTGTGTG
>NW_023339762.1:26351520-26351813 GCF_004916995.1 Morone saxatilis | reverse complement strand
GAAGAAAGGGGGAAATGTGTTCGAGTGTAAACGAAAGTAGAAATCAGAAGGTTTCCAGGACAAACTTTGCATAATTGTTTCATTTCCAGTAAAACCGACAATACAGAGTCCCTGATTGCCCCGAGGCCAGTAAAAAGTTAGGACGGGGCAGTAAAGACAATTAGCTGTTAGCCCGACCGAGGCAGTGGAAAAAGTATTTCTGAACCCTGAAAACACCTGAACATGATGTGTGTGCCTCTTAAAGCAGCTTTATTAACACATTGTATTTCCTGTGTTTGTGTGTTGTGTGTGTG
>NW_023339762.1:26349462-26351492 GCF_004916995.1 Morone saxatilis | reverse complement strand
TGTGTGTGTGTGGATGCTGACCCAGACAGCTGAAGGTCACAGAGGTCACAGGAGCAGAGGGGATGACACATCCTGACGTCCTCGTCTCTCTCTCCTTCACTCAGCAGACATTCCACCTCCACTTCGTTTCCATTCGCTATGTGCTACAACACACACACACACACACAGGAGAAATTAATATACCTGTATGATCACAAACATCGACATTCCCTAAAACACCACTTGTCTTCACACTGGGGACCGTTAGAGGAACGTCAACCTCAGCGCTCAGCCTTAATGATTACTGTTTGGAAAACTGGTGAAAGTGATGGATTCTGGGATGTCTGCTGAGTGGGTTAGCTTCCTGAACTCACCTCAAACAGACAGTTGATGGGCGTGGCAGCGCTCTGAGACAGAAGACTCATCCTCTCTTTGAACAACGCCTTGTCATTCAGCTCACCTGAGCCCTGAGGGGACAGAGAAAACACAGTCGACCTTCAACGCCTGCTGAGAAACAACGCGGGAATAAAATCTGCCTTCCTGTGCGACTCACGGTGTTCTGCAGCTTCCCCAGGTTGATGTACTCCACCGCTGCCTCGAAGGTGCTCAGACAGTAGCTGAGCTCATCTTTACTGGAGTGGCTGAAGCAGAAGTTCCTGATGTAGCTCAGGTTGGCCATCCTGAGGACAACAGTAACTGTGATTGACCGACTACACAGAGAGAAAACACGCAGGCTAACATTTCTTGAGACCAAGAACTGAGAGTGTTTTGCTTTATAGCGGAGTAAAGTCAGACTGAAGCTAACAGGCAACAGTTTGGTGCTGAAATCAAAGACTGCATCAGTTTTAACCTGGATTGTCTCATTTTTCTACCAAAACCAGTTCAGCAATTCTAGCTATAATTGCATAAAAGTGACCTTTGTGCAGGAAGGTGGTCCAACTTCACATCTATGAGATCTACTGAGGAAAATCACAGCTGAGGGCAAAGATGTTTCTAGTATTTAACTTAGTTATTGTTCACTGTTTGTTATTTGCAGGTATGTGTTGTTCTTTTAATATCCAACCGCTGATAAATATATGTAGAAAGGGAGTATAAGATTATGTATGTCTTTATGCACTGTGGAGGGACAAAAACAATCAGTTTCAATCATTTTAAAATGTGTTTTTTTTTGTAATTCAGCTGCTGTGGAAGATGGACAAGAAGTTCTGTTACAGTGTACAGTCAGTAATAGAGGCTTACTGATTACTAATAATCAGTATCTGTGTCGGCCCTAGCAGGGCTGCAGACCCTCTCCGGTTGACTCATGACAGACAGGAGTGATGCTACTGGACGTTTACACACTCCAGAAACGACAGATCAGCTTTTTTGTTTCCTCAAAACAACCCAAAAAAGATCAAAGGTCACAGTGAATCCCCACTCCAGGCTCACCAGTTAGGGATTTCAGTCTTCACCAGCAGATAGAGGATGACAGACAGCAGGTCGTCCGCACTCACAGCCTCTATGCTGACTGCAGGGGAAGACACACACACACACACACACACACACTCAGTGAACACAGCAAAACCCACAAAAAATAACACTTTGAGTCCTGACACTCTGCCTCTGTCCGGAGCAAATGACTAAATTGGCCGCTGGACAAACATTAATTAGGAGCCGATCGTACCACTCTGCTGACTGACAGCGGGGTTGTTGTGGGCCAATAAGCTCGGATTTCCAAAGCAAACTGGACAAACACATTAGACGCCGACAGAGCAGGTATTGTCCTGTGAGCTGATCTGATTATAGACAGTGAGAGCGCGCTCAGAGATCATGTGGAGTTCACTCCGCCTGTCCAGAGAGGCGAACGGCTGACTTACACACTGACCAGACAAAATGTGAGTCACACTTCCTCCCTGATGAGGTCAATCATCAATAAATGTGCAATATAACCGACTACAGCGTGAGATAAAGAAACTCAGTCAGTGGACAGAAAGAGTGTTTCATATGTAAGATACTGAATCACTTCACGTGTTATTTTTATCTTTTAATCAGTGTTTATCAGCAGAGAGTGA
>NW_023339762.1:26342268-26349437 GCF_004916995.1 Morone saxatilis | reverse complement strand
GTTAAAAGATAAAAAACAACACGCAGTGGGTTTGAGGCTCATTGGCGTGGCTTGCAGCGTCAACTCGTCTGTATCAGGAAACAATGCCCACACCAGGATCTGCGGTATTAAACAAATTAAACAGTAAAATGTTTTGTGAACAGATTTTAGGAGAAGAAATAGTCAACAACAGAATCTGGCGGATCCATATCTGATCAAGCACTGGGTTGACAAGGTCTTATCTGGAGTTTGCGTGGGTGTTGGAGGCTGGACGGACTCACTGGAGAATTGAACCTGTCAATCAAAGCGTACCCGCCCTAAAGCCATACCCTGCCTTTATGGTCTGTTTGGGACTCGTAAATGGGACCATCAGATTACTAAATGATCATGCTGTATGGAAGAAGACTGAAACTAGAGACTGAGACCAGAAACTCATCAGGAAACTGTTTACTGAGCTCATAAATCAACTGAGAAGTGGACTCATTTCTCCATAAGAGCTTGTTACTCACTGATGTTCAAAATGTTGAGATTTTTCTTTTAGTGTTAATATTTATGTATTATTATATATTTATAAATTATCTGTCTGTTACTGAGCTCTAAGATCTGTTTATGATGAGGCACAAACGCATCCTTCTTTACTGAAACCATAGAGTGAAGCTGATGTGTGATGGTTGAGAGTGAGGTTACCTCTACTGCCTGTTTGAGAAGAGTCATCTGAAGCTCCTGCTTCGCCAGAAGTTTCTGTAGAAGCAAACATTGATCCGATCAGTAAATGCAGAGAAATGCATTATCACTCATTCAACTGCTCTTGTTTCTGTGATCAGGCAGAAAGTAGAGACAACGGTGCTGCAGCTATGAGACAGATTATCTTATTAGACTCCAGAGGGCCTAACAAGACGTTCTTGTGTCCTGTGGTGTCCTCACTGATCTACGTACTCTCTGTGTTTCTGTTCAGGGTCAGATCAATCAATGGACACAGATCATGATGAGTATGTTAGACCTGGACTGGGTTGCACCAGCAAGTGTAAGTTCTCTCCTAAGTGAGGGTGTAAAGTCGACACTGGAGGATCAGTAACGGCTAGTTAGTTTGTAACCAGTTTAATTAATTAGGGTATAACCGAACTAGTTTGGACGTAGAAGTGGAAGTCATAACTGAGGCAAGTGGTTGAAATGATATCAATAAATCAAGTCTCTATTGGATTTCAGTGTCTCAAGTGAGGCATAAAACAACTTATTCCGGGACATCATAAATTATTCATATACAGCTTCAGTTATCTCCATCAGTTGGTCCTGCAGGTCAGCTTCTACTTACCAGGCGAGAGTCTCTCAGCAGACACTGAAGACATTTAGTGTAAAGACCGTTCACCGAGTCCTGAGTGGAGAGAGAAACAGGAGGGCTCAGTACAGCAGGAGGCTCTCTGCTGACTCACTACAACCTTTCAGATTCTAAAGGTCTACTTGAATTATTTATCAAGGAAAAGTACATCCTGAACTATATTTACCCAATGTAAGCAAGAGGAACAGATTTATTTCTGGGTATTAAAATACAGAAAATGACTTCAGGTCAATCAATCATTACCAAAGAAAAAATCCTGCAGGAATGAAAGAACTTAAAAAGGAAGAGAATAAAAAGAATAAAAGGAGTGAAGCAGAAGGGACAAACGAGGAGGAAGATGGAGGAAGAGGCAGAAGGAAAGAAGACTGAACAGGAAAAGAAGAAGAATTTGTCGTACTATGTGGTGTCGGAGTCCCTTCCTCTCCTGCTCTTTGAAGGCCTGACAGAAGCCCTGGATGAACTTGTCCAGTTTCTGGGCGTGGCGGCCCAGGAACTCCCTGACGTCCTCCAGGCTCTTCAGGCAGTAGGGGGGCGGCGGGCTGAGCTCGGCCGGGCTCGGGTCCACCTCGACGGGCCTGGAGATGCACAGGATGCTGTAGCTCTGCTCCTGGTCGTTGTAGAAGGTTTCCTCAAACAGGATTGGGACCGATGCCAGGGCCGGGAAGCCGGATCCCAGCAGGACCTGCCTGTCCTGGATCCTGACCTCCTGCAAGGAACACAGTGTTTGACTTGTCTTGTCAGAATAGATTAGCCTAGCATATAGCATATCTAAGTGCAGGAAAGAGAACCGGGATCCTGACTGAGGTTTTCTCAACTGTTATTGGAGAACAGAGCAAAAAGGGGCGGGGCTTATGACGGGTCAACTGATACACAGTGAACGAGGCAGATCACTAATACACTAGATACACAGATACACTCATTTGTCTTCAGTTTTTTAAACCATGGAAAAGGTTATTTGGAACAGCCAGCTGGAGCGTCTTGTTTTAGTTTCAGTTTTAGAAAAGTCACTTGATTTTGGAGACGCCAACAAGAGGAACATACTTTTAAACTAGCTATTAGATCATCTTATTTTTAAGCTACAACAACATTGACTTTAGAGCACATCATACGACCTTCTTGTACTAACTGACTTGGGGACAGCCAATAGTTTGTGTGATGTTTACACAGCAACTTCTTGACATTGCATCACAAGAAAAGTTCTATATTTTATTGAGTTTTGTTGTCTCTAAGAGATTGGAGTGCTGATGGAGTTGAAGTCTGTGAGGTGAATCAGTGTGTCGGACTAAACAAACCTTTCCATCCGCAGTCTGGTATCCGTCCTCTGCAGGCTGCAGAACATAGCTGTCGAACTGAGAGTCTGAGTAGCTGCTGACGGTCAAACTTCCACAACAGGGCACCAGAACCTGCAGGTGGTCACCAACACGGGACAGAAAAATGTTACTTTTTCATTCAGTTTATTAACCACTACACACAGATTCAAACTGACCTAATCCAATCTTCCTAATTCCATTATAATTTATGACTTTGCGTTTGCTCTGAGCTGCTGACAAGCAGAAAATTTTTCCTGTGGTTGGAAGTCTGATCACAGATTACAGTAAATTTACTCTTCCAATGTGACAGCTCAGAAAAATTAGAAAATAGTGAAAATGAGCTTCTAATTAAGCGCCAAGTAGAGGATAAAACAGAACCACAAATTCTGAACTACAAAGCTCCTTCAAACTATTTTTGTAAACTTTTTTTTCTGCTTTATTGCTGAAAACATAATTGAATGATGTCTGATTGGGTTTGATATTAAAGGTCATAACTGTACAAGGAGATTCTGACTATGCTGGTGCTAGTTCCTTCAAACGTTGTTGTAATCTCTTTTCAGCTTTATTTCTCTATATGCAGTCAAAGTGGATGGACACTGTTTGTTTGTGAGGATGAAACCATATTATCACCACTATCTTGTTGCTGCTGTTCAAGTCATTCAACCAGAAATATTTCCTCAGTGTATATGTGTATACACTTATTTTAATGATTTTATATGATATTCAAGTATAAGTATCTTTTTCTATGTGTCTAGCGTGAAGGAAACTTTCATTCCGTTGTACAACCTCGTGTTGTACAATAATCAATAACCTTGGTGAACCTCTGACTTTTCATCTATCGCTATCATCAGGTCAACATCTTCATGTGTCCAATATTGTTTATGATCAAATACCTGCATGACATTCCCATCAGCCGCAGCTGCACTTTGTGTGTAGTGCTAATTAACAAATGTTAGTTTTGCTAAAAAGCTAAACTACGATTGTAAACATTGCTGCAGACTCTTGTTCTGGTTGAGACTGAAAACTAAATCCAGACTTCCCACCATACTCTTGACCATTCATGACAAATTAATACATTTCATTTGGAGGAGTCATGGAGGATTTAAAACTTGGACACTAGCCAGGGAAAGTTGTGAAACCAGGAAGTATTGTACAAAGTGTAGTGCACATATACAGTCTCGTGTTGTAGAACTGATTTTTCCAGGTCAGCAGCCTGCTGTGAAATGCGCATTAGAGGCTGTAATCCAGTTAGATGCATTTTCCTGTGCTCTGCTGATGTTTTGATGGCGTTCAGATCATCTGAGTTTCCAGAGCAGTCCTGATGAGTCAGACATTCAAACATCTGATCCCCGTCTGCTGAGGGTTCAGGCGTCTTGACAAGCTAAAACATGGCTTTTGAGAGCAAGTATGCAGTCGTTTAGGTCATTTGATATTTGTCGGTTTTCACAGTGGTTGCATTTTCTCGCTGGCTGGACTTTTAAAGCTTCGTGTGACTGAGCTGACTGAGTAAACCAATCAATCACATTATCAACCCTAAACCTAATTTAAAGGTTCTGAATCCACTGTTTTATTGTTTTGTTTTTAAGATTATGTTGGGTGTAGGACAGTAGCAGCTGAAGATAGACAGGAGAGTGCAGCACTGGGCTCTTTGTACATGGGACGCACTCGTTCACTCACTGCCAATAACAAGTGATTGAAAATGCTTCAGAGTCTTACACAACCTTTAAAGAAGTGTCCACCTAATCCTGTCACTTGCCCCGATCAATCACAAGCAGAGAAATGCACTGAGAGGAAAGTGTGGGCTGAGAGAGGAGGAAGCAGCTGAGAGGGTGCTAAAACCACAACAACAAAACCTTGTGAATTGACGGCTCGAACTGCTCTCAAGACAAGAATCGACCTGACAGCAGAACATGTAGCTTTACTTTGAAAATGAGCCTGAGCCTCCTGATCTGACACACTTTAACACTGATGACACTAATGAGTCTGATCCAGGCACACTGTGGGAACTGTCTGCAGTACTCATGTACAGAATCAACCAAGGTCCGTACAGTGTTTGATCTCTGCGCAGTTATACAGCAGGTTCAGTGATCCAGAGGAGGAAGTGATGAGTGAAAGGAGCTGGAAGGGAAACTGGCAGATATCTGTGGTCTGTTCTCCCCTGCAATGTTCCCGGTTCTATTATACTGTTGTTCTCTCTGCAGTGTTTCCTCCTTTATTTCAGTATATTTCTTGGGATGCACCAAACCATTGTTCATACAGCAACCTCTTGCAAAAACGCTGACCTCCGTCTTTTCTCTTTTTGGTTTCTTTTGGTATCTTAACACTTACACTTAGTGTAGATATTGTGTAGAGAGCGCCATCGCCAGTTCTTTTATATGACATTTTATTTACCTAATTTAATAATCTGCCTCTAACGTAAAGAGTATTTTCACATCTAACCGCAGTAAATTAAGGGCTTATTTCGACTAGTTTGACAACAGTGAATGCAGTAACAAGGTTATGTACAGAGGCTCCAACCAGGACTCTGATTCCAGGGAAGATGAGGACAGGGACAGGAGAGGGAGGCTGGGCATCAGAGCGGCTGCAAGCCAGAATATTTTCACACCTAACTCAGTTAGACACCAGAGTTGGTGATTGTTGGAACAGTGTAAAGATTAATAAAGAGGTTTTTTTATGCAAGAAATGTCTCTAAAATCCTGAAACAACTTTTGTCATCCATGCTGTCTGACAAACACAAGTTTAACAAGTTTTAAATACTACCTAGAAAGTGAAAATAAAGGAGTGAACAGGTGGGACTCACAATGCCGTGGAGCTCTGCCACTCGGCTGCAGAGGTCCGGTCGCTGCTTCTCCAACGCCAAGTAGAAAGGATTCTTCAGGATGTTCTCATCATATACAGCCATAAGGAGCTGGAAGTCTGGATCCTGGAGAGGATAATGGAAGCAACGGATTAACATGATTAAACAGAGCTCAATGATCAATTTTTAATACACTTTAAAGGTTTTAAGCTCTAGATGGTTTCTACAGACTCAGTACTGAGAGAGTTGTCCCCAAATCTGAGTAGGTGGCATTTGGGACGGAAACTAAAGAATAATTCAGACACTAAATGTAATATTTACATTTCATGAAGAATAATTAACTGATTGAGTGTTTATGATATATCAGTTCAGCTTGTTTCAGTCTCAAACAGGAACCTGTTTCTGTTTCTATCTGCACAGATTTTGATGCTCAGCTTCAAGTTTCTTTTCACACTGACTTCTTATATTCTTATTTAACTGCTCTTTCAGTTGTCAGTCTGGTTGAACTGCATGCAACGTTTTCTTCTCCAGGTACAAAACAAACCCGTCATACAAAACAACTTCTCTTTGTGAAGAGAAAACCCAAAAGCATGAAAGCATTCACAAGTACAGAGTAGTGCTGTCAGCCATCTGACCCCCAAACCTCAGGATCACTGTCAGAGTTCATTCAGTCCTCTCTGATTGATCCCCGGACTCTCAAGAAAGCATGAATGAAATTTCTCTTCAAAAGACGTAACTTCTGTCGTCTGTGAAGAACTTCGTGAACCCGTATCCGACAGGTTTTTTCTTTTTGTCTCATGAATACACTGCTGTAAGCTGTAAGCTGCAGACAGTCATGGAGCGCGGGGGTTGGGCTCACTGTTTACAGACAGGTATCATAAAGGTCATCAATGTGGATTGTTCTCGTTGTACAGCCAGACTGGCGGCTCTGTGAGGGCTGTAACTGTGACCTGATGATGGCAACAGATGATGCCCAGAGTGATTAAAATTCATCCCGGACGTCTGGCCCAAATGTCACGACAACCCGGACGACAGTCGGCGAGACTGCGAGGCACAGTCAAAGGTGGTGCAGTAGAAAAAGTCAAGAGGGATTCATCAACCCAATAGTTGAGAGCATCACTGCTGTGCCCAGAGCAACCACCAACATCAACTCTTCCAACTATAAATAGACAGTAATTGATAAAATATGACGGGGACAAACAAAAGCATGTGGAAGTACTGGACAAGAATTGAGTTACGGCCGATTATTGATGTTCAAGAGATGAAGAGAACAGATCTTATGATTCCTTCATGTCTCCAAATTAATCCCTTACGACGAAATACATGTTGAATAATATTCTTTATAATAACATTAACCACTTTGTTCAAATCAGTTGCTAAGATTGGGAATACCAGACAAAAAGTCCCTTTCAAATTGTTTTCCAGAATTGTTACGAGGGGATTTATGTTTCTACCAGAGTTGAAGTATTTGTCCCTGAGGATTAGTTTATGTTGCCGTCGCCATCAATCTGAGTCTGTCAGTGGAAAAAACAACTTTTAGTGGACAGACTTTGACGGGCGCATGTATCCTCAAGGATTAGCGTTAGCTGACGTCGCTGCTGCCATTGTGGCCCCTTTTTTGAATATTTTGACATCAAATTTGCTGAAATAAAGATTTATTTCCACCAAACCAGAGTTGGTGATTGTTGGAAACACTAACAGAGACGGTTTTAGTGAGTTTTATTCAGTTTCTGTCCACTTTGAATGA
>NW_023339762.1:26327893-26342168 GCF_004916995.1 Morone saxatilis | reverse complement strand
TATATATATAATATATATACACATTGTTTATATTCTACCTGTACTATTCTATCTATAGCCTCTAACTCTTCTTTTGTCCTGTGCAATAATAAAATATTTCTAGGCCGTCACTGCCTGCTCCTTTGTGCACATTTTTAAAAACAGAAAGAAAAACACTGACATTGTGCTTTTTAGACATTTTAATGCAGAAATGTTTCATATTAAATTTTTAACACAAACAGTCTTTGGATTTATTCTGAACAGAAACATCAGCAAACAAAAAGTGTCCAACTGGATGTGAATCAACACGTCTGCAAACAAACATCAAATAATAATCCAACTGTTTTACAGTCTGCTCACTATATAAACTGTACAAATATAAAATAACAATAAATCAACAAGAATTCAATCTAAATAAAAGTTGCAGCTGCATTTTAAAACAAGTGACTTCTTTTAAATCTTTCTTTTGTGTATTAATGCATTTTTATTTTATAACTTCACATTTCCTCCAAATGTTTTTTATTTAAAACAAAAACTGGTTATTTCAGAAGTCTTGTGGTGTTAATCTGTCAGTGGTAACAGAGCAGAGACGACAGTACGAGGTCCGACATTAACTGCCAACAGAAGGTAAACTGAGAGACTCTACCGGCCAAAATCATTATTAAAGGCTACAAACTGCATCGATTTGAGATTCATATTTTAGGATGTCGGGGATCAGTGTCGCCACATCTCTAATAAATTACCTGTATGCAGAAGTTTGTTGGGGCAAAGGACAGACAATGTGCAGAAAGCTCCAACAGCAGCTGCTTTATTCTGATTCGCAGGTACACTACACATTTAACACTGCGATGTAATCCTGTCCTCCGCTGTGGCTGCAGAGTTCTTACCCCCAATTTACATTTTGGACCAAGGGTCAGCAGTTATCTTCCCTCACTGTAATCTTTAAAGAAACATTAGTAACTTCTAATCTTTAACGTCTTTTAAACATCCAACTTAAGTCGGGTCAGAAACAGAAAGTCCCAAACTCTTAAACTCTAACAATATTAAACCAAAACAAAAACCTTTCTCTAAATATTTTCAAACGTTACTGTTCTACAGAACCACACAGAGAAATACCAGCACAGACGATCTCCACTGACCACATTGGTGTCTTCAAGTACTAAATGAACATTCTCGTAGTTTCACATATTATTAACTTTATTTTAACTTTCCTTTCTGTCTCACTACTTTGAGTCAACAAGCTTTGTGCGGAGTGTTAATCGATATCACGAGAACCGAATCCTGAAAATGTGCGGCATACGCCTGCAGGTATTCTAGTCTGTCGTTAACGGCGTAGACAGAAGAACATCAACCAGCACAAGAAGAATTATAACGACAGCTCCACCTCGACTCATCGGAAAGGAAAAAACTGTTTTCACGTAAGAACTCGAAGACGGTCCAAGTCAGACGTGTTCTCGCATTAATGACGACAAACCGAGTCTCAAAATGACCAAAGAACAAAAACTATCAGTCCTTCCAAGGAGTTGTGATCGCAGTAGTTAACGTAAATTCAGCCAATGCTTGAAAATTTAGTGCAAACTTGCAATTCTGTCTAATCAACGCAACTTTTATGAAAATGATTATAATAGTTCTAGTTTCCAGCACAAACTGTCACCACTCACTTGTAGACACAACCGTCTCAGAGCTTTATAATCCTGAGCTCTTTCTGTAACGTTACTTTGAACACTGATTTTATTCTCACTGGAACAAGTTGCCTTCGATTTTGAAACAATTATATTTTTCACTTTCTCCTGCTAATTTTGTTGAAAATGCCTAAAACATTTCAACATGCAAATATTTTAGAGAAGCTGCTGTGAAATCAGGTCGAGTATTATTTCATCAGTATCTTATATATATATGGTGACTTCCCTTCGTGGTACGAGCAGCTTTCCTCCTCCTCCACGTTTTTACAACCGTGAGTTTCCCACATTTTTCAGGAGTCAGGCTGATTAGATAAGCAGCTGTTTAAGTTTACAACATCAGGACAAAATTATTATTATTATTATTATTAGCAATGGCATTTTTAATCAAATAACTAAAGCTCACTTCCCTCAGATATTATCATGTTTTAATGAAATGTCAAAAACCTCCACGAACTGAAACATTCTGATTACAGTAAAACCTCAATGAATAACTTTTATTTGCTTAAATCACTGAACTCAACCTGCCTTTATCTCTCGTTATCTGTGGGAGAGTAGGGTCGAATATATATCGGCTATCAGCGACTGGCAGTCCATCACTAACCGAACACGTCGCCCAACCTACTGTTTATCTAATGGATCCATACTGACCAAAGTTTAAACATTTATGTTTCTGCAGCTCTGAACTCTTCCTGCCTTTATTTGTCAAAACGTGTAGCGACAGCAGGCCAGTAAAGGTAAGAGGGAGACCGAGCCTATTTGGGACATTTGGGTACAACTTTGTCTTCAATAAGAGTTTTTTAACGCTTCAGAGCTTAAAGACTGGAAACGGGGAAACGGCGAGCCTCGCGTGGTCCAACAAAATCAACCAATCAGCACCTTTAAAGCTCAATAATGAACCTGAGAACCTGAAGACTGACCACAGGTAGGAAACAAACCCGGTTGCAGTAACGACTCCTGTGAGTGGCAGAACGTCTTTATATTTATTTTGCCGCCTATATTAACAGATTAGAGCTGCCAGAGTGAGACACAACGAGTGAGCAACAACGTATATTATTACCTTTATTACCTGTTTCAGGAGTGATGCTGTGTGCAACCTTAGAGAGAACTAATTCTGATTTAGATTCATACAGTAAAGCTCTGCTAATGAGTGTGCTTTGATACGGACTGAACGAATGAATGAGAACATGTAATGAGAGAAACTGAATCTGTACGTTTTGACACGTTTTATGTTGTTTTACTTCTTATTTTGCACCTTGTGGAACTTTAGCGTTAGTGATGTGATTTGTAATATTCAGGGACATTAAAGGGAAACTGAACATTAAGCCTCATATAAAACAAACTAAATAAGAGAGTAGTTCATGATGCTTTATGTGGAACTGCAGCGCCAGTGTGTGTGTGTGTGTGTCTAACCACCAAGGTTAAACAGTGTGTGTGTGTGTGTAACCACAACAATGTCATGTTATGCGCGTCTCAAAAAGAGAGAGAGGAGCGTTTGTACCGTAGGTTCTGCAGGCGACGCGTTTCTATCGATACTGACTTTAAAGGGATAAAGAGTTGGATTGTTTGTGCTTATTGTAATTTAACTTTAACATTAAAGTGCTTTTAAACTGTAATTCAACATTAAAACAGTTGAAGTTATGAAGATGTTGAATTGTTTTTTTTTTTTATCAGGAATGAAACCAGAACAAACTACAAGAACAAACATTTTCATTAAATACTGAACTCAACCCCCAAACTGTAACGGACATTATTTATCTTTACATCATTCTGTATGTGTTTAAATTAAAAAACGCGTTAAACGTGGAACTTAGAGTTTTTGTTATGTTAATTGTTTTTCATTGTGACGTAAATAGAAGCTTACTTTTTACGATATCAGTTTATAGATCAATTCCAGCTTTTGCTCAGGGTTTCTTTACACCTTCTGTCCTCAGACACCCTCTAATCCAGCAGATGGACTTACATGGGATTGTAAATGTTTACATTTATATTTGTCGTACGATAATTCAGCTGCTTACCGCAGCGGCCGGGTTTGATTCCAACCTGCAGCCCTTTGCTGCATGTCTCCCNNCTGTCTATCTTCACCTGTCCGATCGAATAAAGGCATTAATAGCCCCAAAATATCTCAAAGAAATAAATTATCCATTTCTGAGTCTTATAATTACTCAGTCCACGGCCTGGATCAATACTGGATTCTGATTGGCTGCATTATTAACGTCGGACCATAGAAACAGAAACAAAGATTCTGGTTGTGAAGTGATCAATACTCCGATAATAATAACAATAACTATACAAAATCTACTGGAACTCGTTTAAGACTGAAAACATTCTGATGAAATCTGTTTTGTTATAAACATGAGAAACTGAACCTGATATTGATTACTTGTTATTAATTCAGTTACTCTGGTGAAGTGAATAACTCTGATTATCTGGTTATCAGGGCTCCTGTCGTGGGGGGGAGGGTGGGGGAGTGAACATTAGTCCTCAGAGTTGATGTGTAGAAACAGGAAAAGAAAAATGGCGCGTTGAGGATCTGAGTCACTTTGACAAGTAACCACAGGGTGATGGAGAACTGGGGTAGCACATTCCAACCTGAGCTTGTGGGGGGGTTCCCGGTCTGCAGAGGTCAGTACCGTATCACAGTGTAAGGAAGGAAAGAAACGAGACAGGGTCAGGGGGGCCGAGGCCATTGACTGCAGGGGGAGTGAAGCTGCCGTGTGGCGATCAACAGACGAGCTGCTGAGTCAAATGCTGAAAAGTTAATGCTGGTTCTGATTAGAAAAAGGGGTAGAACTCACAGTGCAGAGCAGTTGTGGATGGACAGTCGGAGATCAGTGGCCAAGTGTATGCTTTGATTTGTTGTCCGGGTTAAACTGGAGAGTGAGCAGATTCTGATTAAAGTTTTTGGCTGGAACTTTTAAGTAACTGGAAACTCAAAGCAAAGTTCGTCATATTCAAATAAAGTTGGTGAATCAAACTTGTGGGGTTAAACTCTTTTCAACTAAAGTTTAAAAATAGTTTTTAAACTCACTTGCAGAGGTTTATTCCAGATTATAATTGAGCAGCTTGAATATTAAGGGAGGTCAAAAGGTCAGAGTACAATTACAAGATGATCGTATGTTCGTGATTAAACAGGATGGGTGGGTTAGGTTTTTGTTTGTCTCTTAGAGTGTACTTCCATCTTCAAGTCGCTGTCGTGGTCGCTCTCTGAGTTCAAACGTACCAGTTTCTTCTCCTGTGTTCCCTCAAACGCACAGACTGCGAACCAAACATTAACTTTAAGGATCACAAAATACCTCAAACGTAATAGATTTTCAGTGAGCGTGTTCTTACCGTTTGGGTTTTTACTTCATCATCTCATGTGTCTGTAAACTCACAAAAATATTATGTTGGGAAAGAAAACTTGTTAAGTTTTATTATTCTTTTTAAATCATAAACAATCAAATTTTCAACAAACAACAGCGCAAACACTGAAACGCTGTAAAAATAACTGCAATATAATTTAAATGACGTTAATATCTGCATGTCCTATATTTATGGACGTTAGCTCGCATGCTACTCAATAGCTCGCCGTTTAGACAGACAATAAGACAATTTCACAAGCTTCAGTAATGTATTTTGACTTTTACCTGTGTCGGTGGCTCTGTGTGGTGACCTTCTGTGTGTGGCTCTGTTGTGTGGTCTGATGTTGGCTCCTGTGTGGTGGAGCTCTGTGTGGTGGAATCTGTGGGTGGGACTCTGTGTGGGATCTTGTGTGGTGAACTCTGTGTGGTGGACTCTGTTGTGCTCTTGTGTGGTGGACTCTGTGTGGTGGACTCTGTGTGGTGGACTCTGTTGGACCTTGTTCCTGAGGAGTCTCTCCCAGTATCCCTGCCGTTGTTTGACCAGTTTGAGGACCGGCTCGTTGGACTTCATGTCCCAGCGGCAGCGGTCCACAACGACGTTGGCTTGAAGCTCCAGGTTGGCTCTGTAGATCCGACCGTTCACTCTGCCACTGAACACAACCAACACAGAGAGCGTCAATCTGATCACACTGAGGAAACGTCTCTGTTTGTTTACTGCGCTGCGTAGAGTGAGTTAGTTTCCTTCCATGTGAACTCTATAAAGGTTATAAAGTACGACACGCTGCACTCAGTCCGTCCTCACCTGTCCTCAGGACGACCTCCCTCACGTCCTCAGTCAGACAGGAAGCAGTCAGAGTGGCAGGTCTGAGGCCACCGTGCACCAATGTGCCGTTACATTTTTCATTTGGGTTTTGTTACTCCAAAAGCAAAAGCACCACCTCAGTGAGGTTTACTTAAGTTCCAATGAAGTGCGGCTGCAACCAACACAATTATTGTGAGTGAAATCACAGATCAGTGCTTCTTCAAATGTCTTGTTTTTATCCGACAGAGAGTCAGTTTAGTCTCACATTTGTGAAGCTGGAACAATTCATTGTATTAGCAGTTAGAGAGGGACCAGCAGCTGTAGTGGATCCATTAGTGGACTCTGTTGGACTGGGAGCTGCCAGTGAACAGCAGGTCCAGAACCGGGACTGAATGGACAGTTTGACGAATATGAAAGTACCGCGGTGGTTAACATTAGCTGGACGAGTTAACATCAGTAAACTCCATAAATCACCTCGGTACCGCTGCCGTCACACTGTCCTCTGTCTGCTCTGGTTGTGTTCACTGGGAGGCTGCTGACTCTAACAGCAGCTACATCAGCAGTTAGTTAACGGTAGATTGAGTCCCAGCGACATGCTGCAGTAGCGGCGTTACTGAGACACAGAGTGTGTTCGCACCAATCTGTGTCTCAAATGAGCTTGTAAAGAATAAAGCTGTAAGTTGTTGTCTCTTGACCAACTAGGGCTGAGTATTGTTTAATACCTTCGATACTGGATTATAAAATTAATTCAAACGTAAGAAAATGACATTACATGGTACAATTATTCAGAGACCTGGGAGATGATGAAGAAGCTGATGGAGTATTTATCTGTATTGGACGATGAAGAAGAGGATGACTGTGTGGTTCTGGGAAATACGAGCAGCTCGTCCGTATCTGAAGACCTCGGTTGTATTTCTCTCCGTTTACAGCAAGCAGACACAAAAACAGGTTTAGCTGCACTCGCCAGCTAAACCTGTTTTTTCTGTATCCTTTAACGTCGTGTAACAGTCGACAATCTGCTCTCAGGTTACTGCCGCACTGATTTACTCTAGCAGACATTGAGACTGAACCAAACGACGAGGCATCTTTCGAAGCATTCGTCAACCAACTGCAATAATCATGTGACACTAAATATTGATTTGAAAACATTTTATTACAGACTAAAGTAATCGAGAAGCTTAACGCCAAAAAACAGTTAAACACTGAAACGTCTGTTAGAAAGTGTTGGAATCTGTCACTGCAGAACAACAGTACAAAGAGGTTTTCTGAATGAACTCAAAGTGTCCGAGCTAACATTTGGTGCCACATGACGTCACAGATTCATTTCATTAAATCTTTAACGGCTCTATTGTTCAGAAACAAGAGATGACAGAATAACTCCAGTGGCCCTAACAAAGGAAAGTGATGGACTAATGATCAAACTGTAAACCTGAACTATGCCTGATGTGTTAGCAGCCACTCATTGTGTGTTTAATTCACACAGAGGCTTGCTGTGCTAAACATGTACCCGCTCCCGCCGGTGTAAAGTGCTCGGGATAAAAAGCTCCACTGAATGTTGGATGAGATGTGAAGTAAGTGAGCGATCATTGGCGGTCTGCTCCCGACAGACCTGTAAACGACTCTGTCGGGGTAGAAATCACAGTGCTGACTCTCCGGGTTGGTCAGCTTCACCGAAACGATCACGGAGTCGGACGTCTCGTACCAGCGGACCTGAGGGTGCAAACTGAAACACAACCGGAGGAGAAACAAATATAGTTTAGTTTAAAAACCACTCTGGATTATCTGCTGTATGTTAATAAAGTAAAATGTTCTTTCTTCCATCAAATATAAACACTACGGAGGGCAGGAAGTGAACAGCAGAATGGATGAGATGGAGCTGTGCTAGTTTAAAGGATATTGTGATTCTTTGTCTTTAAACTGATCTGAAACTTTTCTGGCGGGGAACTGAAGTCGTCTCTGTTCAAAGCCACCAGACTCCTCAGATAAAAACAGTAATTTCAGGAGTTGCTGGTCTACCGCTGCCTCCATCGGTGTGTGTGTTTGTGTTACTGTGTGACTTTGGTGATTCAAAGAGCGTCTGTTGGCTTTGGAGAGAGCACAGATGGATAAAATAGCTTCAGTTCCCCGTAAGAAAGTCTGACAGCGAGGTAAAGTGGTGAGAATATTTTAAATATAGCGCACACTTAAACTGATACACTGTGTTCTGCTTTTGATTCTCCTGGTTTCTTGTTTTCTCTTGATGGTGCTTCCAATGTAGAACATCACTTCCTGCCCTCCGTCTGCAGCGGAGCTACATCCAGATAAACCTTCCTGTACCTTTTTACAGAGTAACTGCAGTCTGTCTTATTAGTGCTGATGAGCTGCTGGCTGATGATTTGATCGTCACCTGCAGGCACACCTGAACACACACACACACACACACACACGTTTACTGTGTGTTAGCAGTGGAGGCAGTCAGATCACGATTATTGATCAGAATATTTCTGTTTCAGTTTACAGTAAGTGATCTTGTGTTATGCTGAGGTAGATAAAAACTTCTATATACACATTTGGAACATCTTAAAGTCCCCTGACAGTAACACAGTGACACAGTAAAAGCAGCTCTGTAATTATTTAAAGGTCCAGTGTTTAACATTGAGGAGGATCTATTGTCAGAAATGAAATATAATATCTACATGTATGTTTTCATTAGTGTATAATCAGCTGGACCTGGATCTTTGGACACAGCTAGGACAGAACTTTTGACTTTTACCATCACAGGGGTTGAGAGCAGCATCCTCGCTGGTCGTGCGGTTAACTTCTCCTTCATGTCCGTTCCTGTGGATCAAAAACATAAAGCTTCTGTTCATTAAATCCTCTGAGGGACTTTCTGTTCTCCTGATATTTTAACATCTGTGTTTGTGTGTGCTGACTGTATCGGATTAAAGAACAATATATTTATGAGTTCCTCAGTAAAGACACCGACCTCATCATCTGCTCGGCTGACGTCAGATCAGCAGTGTGGGTGTTTCTCTGACTGTCTGAGAGGGATTTCTGATCACACACTGGGTCCGGGTGGGGTTCAGCTGCTGCTGGTGCTGCTGGTGCCGGGGACAGGGACTGGATCACTGAAGATGCTGGACTAAGAGTCTCACGTGGCTGCAGGTGAGGGGGGTCAGCGAGCCGACTGACCTCGGCCACTCTGCAGGCTTCAGCCAGAACTTCCTCCTCAGCTCTGATCCTGACCTCCTGAGCCACCGGACCGTCCACCGACCTACAACGACACAAAGCTGCCTCATGCACCACAGTGGAGGAGGCTCATATATTCAGTCCACTACCAGGACACCTGAGTGTTTCCTTACCCAGAAACAAGACCCGCCTTGTTATCGCTGCCCATGTTGCACTCCTGGTAGAGCGTCCTCAGCCGGTCCAGATGCTCCGGGTTGCTGACTCCCATCCCGGTGTTCAGGATCTCGGACTGCACGTTGTAGTCATTGATCACAGTTTTCATACCTGGCACCTGCGTCACACGGACCTCGGAGCAACAACAGGAAACAAAGTTTACTGGTGCCAACAGTTTACAGACTGGAATTAACAGACAGAGTCATTCTGATCTACTTTGGAACCATTAAAACCTGATCTGTTATTAATTCAGATGTTTCCATCAGTCACCCACCGGCTGAACCAGGAGATGATAAAAACCTACCATAGGATCAACAAAAACGGTGTTTCCCAGACTGAAAACCGCTCTGGCTCGGTGCTGCAGACCTCGGATCTTCTGGCTGATCCCTCTGGTGACCTGAAAAAATGTCCAGTCACATGACCACCACACGGTTGCTTCCTTTACACAGGAGTTCACGTCCCGCCCCTTTTACTCTGCGCTCCAATAAGAGTTGAACAATCCTCTGTCACCTTCATCCTTTCCTGTACATACTGCTATATGCTAAGCTAATCTATGCTGAAAAGACAACCACATTTTGAAGACGCTCAGAAGAAAAAAGCGACACAAAGTCACATCATGTGTCTGTAATGTGTAAAGAAAGGAGGTGAGCGGGAAACCTTGGGGTGCCATTCGGTCTCAGAGTCGGCCGGTTTGACCCGGCAGACGATGATCTCGACGGCCTGGCCGGGCAGAGAGTGGAACTTCTCCGGGAGCTGGAGGATCTGATGGGATTTGACCTCCTCCTCCTTTCCCACGTCAATAAACCGAACGAGGACGCTGAAAAACAGCCGATCACCTCGGTCTGGGACAGACAGGATCTTCACCCTGTCGCAGGGAGCACAGTTACAGTTACAAGTGTCCTAATGTTTGTTTTATCCCCTAAAATTGGAACTTTTTTACCTGTGGAAGACCTCGTCCTCCTGCACAGCGTATAAGCCTCCCTCCAGCACCTCGCTGGCTCCGGGTTTCTTGTCGGCGTAGAAAGAATTCATCTCAGACGCCATGTTCTGGAAACCTTCGTCCTCCTTCCTGACAATACGACCGTAGAACACTGACGCTGCCTTAATGTAGAGAGGCACAACCTGGGGGCAAAAAGGGTTGTAGCCTGTTCTTTAAATCATTTCAGTTTCCCCTCCTACAGGCTTGTGCCTGGTGCAGATAATTAGTTATAACCAAGGTGCTTACAAGACTGAGATTTAAATAAAATAAGCTAAATATATTTTTGCATATGCAGAACCACTAATGAATTCTTGTTTCCTTGATGATGTCCGTTAACGGGAAGAAGAGGCATTTAGTAGGGATGCTGATATTTTTTAAGCCAATAAAATAATTGTAGTTTATGCACCGAGATATAGTGAGTGAAGATTTAATGTTCCATAGCTCTGCTCTAACCAAATATAACGGACAACACTTCTGACTCTTTAAGTGCAGGAGCGGCTAAAGAAGAGACAAAATGTAAACGTCCTCACTTCTATGACTCCCGTGGCCGGAAGCACCGACTGATCCAGGTGGGAGATGAATCTGTGACGGTCGGGACACACACTGCTGTCTCTGCAAAAGAAAACACATAGAATCACATAATCATATTCTAAGAATGAAATCTCTATTTTCCCCAAACTGAGCCAGACCTGGACCAGTGGATTTCAACCTTACATGGATGCAAGAGAAAAGGTTTTTATTCCAACAGTCTACAGCAGCTTGTGACGTGTTAACAGGTGAATGAGCATCTCCGCAGTTTGTTTACAGTGAAAACCTGAAGACTGTGTAGCATTCAAGGTAAGGCTGCTAACGTATACACATTTTATTTTCAGTTAATAAATTGTTTAAGCAAAAATTAAACCCAACTTTCTCACATCGCTGTTGGCTAATAGAAAGCTTTGTAGCACTACATCATTTATTGCTGACCTACAGACTCCAAAGCTCTTCAGGGAGCTGCAGAGAGGCCTGTGGGTCTTCTGGTCCTCCCGGGCCACATGGATGCCCCGGGCGAAGGACAGCAGCTCGGGGGGCAGCACGGTGTTGGCTCGCACCAGATACCGCAGAACTCCAACTATATGACGGGCGTTCCTGTCAGAGATGAGCAGCACCGACCTGGTGGGAGGAGGACAGCTCTCTGCTTGATCCTGGGAGGGAACCTTGGACAGACATCAGAGAAATCAGAGACATTTAAACGGACATTTTCTTTGTGGACTCTGATACTGCATTGGTCATTTATACAGATTTTATCCACCAAATTCCTCCCGTCCGTTTGTTCTTACTCGTTCAGAAAGGTTTCTGAAGTTCTCGGCCATGCAGAAGAGTCGGCTGCCGAATACTTTGGGAGAGGTGGGGAAGCCGTAGTGAACGACACAAGTTGCATCTCTGATTCCCAGACACTTCAGACACTCGTTGGTGATCACTAGAGATCAAAGGAGAAAGATATCAGCACTGTGAAGGTGGGGTGAATGGTGTTATGGGGTATTACCACTATATTGGTTAACTTTCAACTAAATAAAGTCACCAGTTAGTCAGCACGTTCATCTGAAAGTTGACCGTTAACAGGGTCACAGAATTGGGATATTTCCGGTCGGGCTTTCTAATAAAAGACAGCCAGTGTTTCCTGTCGGGAGTGTTTCCAGAGCGAGTGAGGTGGAAGCTACGTGACTTTTTATTGTGTGGTAAAGTAACAGACCTTTAGACAACAAACAAGTCCTGGTTGGAATAACGAGTCAGTGCTGTGCGGCTCGGTCCGGTGGTGTGAAACGCTACCAGATCTTTTTCCAGCGCACACACAGATTGAAAAACTGGCGGGCTGTCACATTATCTAGAATCGCTTCCCACACATTGAATGTTTAGGAAGTGATTTCAGTGAATGTCTCTAAATGTCTTTACTGATGAGGTTCTCTCTGTTTACCCAGAATAACATGAGTGCCGGGGCCGATGTCCTTCCTCCACTGCTGGATGACGAAGTCAAACTGGTGAGTTAACCCCTCGTGGGTCTTCAGGCAGAATGCTGATTTGTTGCTCACAGCCTGAATATGAGAAAATAAGAATGGTAAACTTCACTGACTGTTGGGCTGATATTGGTCCTACATTAAAGATTTAAAGCATACATTATATAATATATATACAGTACTTATTATAATGTACAGCATAACTGAAGCTGTGGTTTCACCTGGTACACATCTTCCACCTCCTGAGCAGAGTTGGTTACGATCAGAGTCTTCTGGCCGACATCGGGGTTGAAATCTAACACACCCAGCAGTACTGAGGTCTTACTGCTCTCCAGGGTCATTAGGATGATCTGTGGGGAGACAAACTTTTCCTTAAACTGGAAATATCATCAGACATCGGAACATACAGCTCAGCATTAAGGCGTGTTCACATAGAAGGCGAAGTGAAGCCGAGGCTTTTAGAGGAATAAACCCTAGAAGAGGAGAGATTATTGTGGAAGTTGGACTACTGGTAAACTGTGTCTGTTACTTGATTCCAGCGTTCGGTTTTACATTATTATGAACTCACTTAATCTTAAATGTTGATGAGTCAAACTGATGTTTTATGGTCCGTGTACGATGCAAATAATGATTCTTTGAGACTGACCTGCTGAACGTTCCCATAGAGAGCAGCTTCCTCCGGGACACTGATGACAATGGACGGGTATGGCATGTAGTTGGCTAACAAACCATCCATGTCACTGGTCCATCTTTTTGCCACGGCGATGAGCTGCTGAGGACAGGAAGCCATCTCCTCGCTGGACGTCACCTTCTGGAAATGCTGCAAGATGGTCAGCATCTAACAGCAGAACATTCATGTTTAATGAAATCTGTAGGAAGGTTTTAAAGAACAACATGTTCATGAAACAATACATTTAACAGCTGCTCCTGTTTGGAGGAAAAACATTGATGTGAACGACAACTGTGACCTGTGGATATCGTCAGCTGTAGCCAATTAATGTCGGATCAGAGAGCAAAGAGTATTTCAGAGTTTATCATTTCTCTGAGAGTGTTCGGTCCGGCCGCGTTCAATGGAAGTGTTTCTGTCACCTGGTCCGGAGCGTGAGTAAAGAGCTGGTCGGCCTCGTCCAGAACCAGGTGGCACAGACGCAGGAACAGGAAGCAGTGGCAGGACAGCAGACGGACCAAACTGAAGGGAGTGGTCACTACTAGCAGGCCTGGAAAGAATATAGAAATAAAACATTTAGGAAGTGATATGACTGCTTTAGTTTGGGACAATCCGTCTTAACACAAAACTAAATAAAATGCATTTGTAGATTTACAATAAGCACAAATACGGAGTCATTAGCTGACCCCTCCGGACTGAGAGGGGTCTTCGCTCACAGTTTTTGGGGATCCTGACAGCCTTGGCCTCATCTTTGTGGATTCCCAGCAGCACGGCGGCCGGGTGGAGGGCCGGGACGACCTTCAGCTCCTCCAGCAGGTCGTACACCGCCTGGACCTTCTCCCAGCCCGGACACAGCAGCACCGCTATGGGCTGGACACAAACACATCAACACACAAAGTTCACATCCCAAAACTACAGCTTCATTCTCTCAAAACAATAATAGAATATAACTAAATGACTGAGCAGTCAATCACATGATGGTGCTGGTGCTTTGGTAGCCGCGTCGGCTCATCACAGATTTCTTAACGTGGTTATTTCTGTCGAAGTTATCGAGTGCTCGGAAAGCGCTGAGAACGTCGTCGTAGAAAATAAATAAGGACATTTTTGAAGAGTGAAAGCTGCTCTAGCTGGGTCTCTGACTAAGAACACAGAGCTGGAATGAGCATCAGAGGTCGACTTTAAAGTAGGAATGTTTCGGATGAGGAAGCCTTTTCATACAATATAATAAACGGCCTCCTGCCTGCTGCTGATGAACTCACCCCTGCACTGGAGGTGAGGGGGGTGAAGATGGAGTTGAGCAGGATGTGGGTGAGGAGCGGGGCGAGGTAGCTGAGTGGTTGGTCGGCGTTGGGGGAGACAATGACGGTGTTGCATCCTAGAGCAGATTTCCACCTGCCCAACAAAAGCTGCATCCTCTACGTGTCTGCATCATTGCAGGGAACAGCTACAA